>NC_030678.2:66854877-67194640 GCF_000004195.4 Xenopus tropicalis | reverse complement strand
AGGGAATACAGGGTTATGGGAGATAGCTCTTAGTACAAATTGATCCAGGGACTGGTCCATTTGCCATCTCAGAGTCAGAAAGGAATTTTATCCCCTCTGCGGCAAATTAGAGAGGCTTCAGATGGGTGTTTTTTTCCTTCCTCTGGATCAACTAGAAGTTAGGCAGGTTATATATAGGCATTATGGTTGAACTTGATGGACGTACTTCTTTTTTCAACCTGACTTACTATGTATATCATATACCCCCTTAATTGACACATCACCCAAAAATTGTTCCCCCACCCCCCAGAATACAGGCTAATACTGTCTGCACTCTGGTTAGGGGAAAACAAAAAAATGCCCCCCTGCGAGCACTACACTACCTGCACAGAGCACGAGCTCTCAACGCATTTCGTCATGTTTACTGCATACAAGCGCATAATGAACGCTTATCTTGGCGTGCTTGTTATTTGAAAGTGTTTGATGTCATATGCGTGAGCATAGCTAGCAAAATCTGTGGTACAATTCTCAGTGCCAGAACATCCACACCTGGGGATCCCTCCCATTGGGGAAAAAGAATTGTGCAGAGTGCAGGCTCTATTAAAATGGTAGAGGAATGGTAGAGGAAAGTATTTTTGGAAAATAGGTGCCTAACAGAGACCTCCCATACCCTTTACCAGCTTAGTCAACCTTAACAGGACTGCTTTAGGCTAATCCATAATGGAGAAGGACCTAGGGGTCAATGCTGTCCAGCTTCTGTGGTATCGAGGGCATGGAATTTTTCTGACCTACGTGGTGGAGGGCCAATAATGTCCACCCCCCTTTTAAAAACCCCACCCACTTTATTACCATACCCAAGTTATTACTAGACCATATCCACATTAATAGTGGGAGCACACAAAAAAAAATATATTTGGTGCTCACTGCATGGATATCACCAATCATTCATATGTGAAAAAGTTTACATTTAGGGTGAAGACACGGAACTACAAGTAGCAGCTACTTGCCATGGCTACAAAAATAGACAATGCTTATCATTTACTGATAATTGTCTCTATGTGTGTTTTAACAGAGGCTGTTTTCTGGCCTTTAGTAGCTGTGAAAAGTAGCTGCTATTAGACATACCTTAGACGTGCCTTAGACATACCCTAAGGGCCATAACAGATGGGGAGATTAGACGCCGGGCGACTAATCTCCCCAAAATGCCATCCTACCGGCTAGAATGTAAATCGCCGGTGGGATGGCATACGGCGGCGTGGCGATTTGCTGAAATCGGCAAAGTTGCCTTCGGCGCCGCATTTGCCATCTCACCGGCGGTTTACATTCTAGCCGGTGGGATGGCATTTCGGGGATATTAAGTCGCCCGCGACAAGGGAGATTTGTTGCGCGGCGACTAATCTCCCCGTCTGTCACAGCCCTTAAGTCCATATGCCTCATCCTCCCCTGGGAATAGCGCAGCAACCCCAGCAAATAATTAAACACCTTAAAGTGGACCTGTCACCCAGACATAAAAAGCTGTATAATAAAAGCCCTTTTAAAATTAAACATGAAACCCAAAATCATTTTTTTATTACCACATCCATACCCATTCTAAAAGCACTTAAAAATCCCAGCTGTCAATCATATATTGCCTGCCCCACCTCTATGCCTTAGGCATAGGGGTGGGGCAGACAGTTACCTTCACTTTCAATTCAGAACTTCTTAGATGTTGCTGCTTTCCTCACATTCCCCCTCCCTCCTCACCATGTAATTGTGTAACCAGTGCATGGACATGGGCATCAGGTCCCCCCATACTGGCACAGAAACAAGATTTTGTCAGGATGCAATGCCTGCTTTGATAACAGTGCCCACAAAATGGTGCCTGCCGGCTTGCTGCAATTGTGAATTCCAAGGCTGAAGAAAATACGATTAAAAAAATTTATATAGTGTAAGTAAAGTTTATTTTGCTTGACAAACACAATAGAAAACAATTTGGAATTATTTCTTAAGGTGACAGGTCCCCTTTAAGGACCTTAACTATTAATAACTATTTCCAAGTGCTAACAACCTCCTCCCCTGACCATCCTCTCATCCCACAGGCAGGGCAGGGTGGGTATGGCACACACGGGGAGCATAGGGCAGGCAGTGTTTAGCACACACAAGCAGAGTAAGGCAGGTAGCGTGTGGCACATAAAAGCAGAACATTGATCAGGCAGATATTGATACCATTTAAAGCTTACACAAAGGTAAAGCTGGCCATAGATTTCTCTCTCTCTAACATCCAGTTTTAGTTTGATCCAACAAGTCCACCAAACTATTATAACCTTAGTGGACACCAAATCATCATAGATCTAGCGATTTTTCATCCGACATCAGTTAGAAAATCAGTCGGGCAGGTCTGAAAATTTTCATTGTTAACAATGAAACTTGCCCATTGTCCAGTTGCAGGACCAAGCAGGTAATTTTCGTAGCGTCAGCTAGACAATGAATGCAAATGGTTGTTTTTGTTAATGGGCAAATCATACTTTTAAACAATCCTTTCAGGTTAAGCTTGGTTCTACGATAACGGAAAAATCTTTTAAAAATATTAACGCATATGGCCAGCTTAAGCAGTCACAGTAGCCAGACTTTAATGGGGGTCACAGGCCTCCAGTTGGTCAGCACTGTTGTAGATAATAAACGTAGCTGTAGTAAGCAATGTCATGCAACACCTGCAAGGGCAAAAAAGGTTTGGAGTTTTATTAAAAGGGGTATAGATTTGCGGGGGAAGAGGTTCAAATTAGAATGAGTCTAAAGAAGGATGTAGTTGGCAAAACAATCAAACTCATTAGTCTATTAGCAACCCAGAATACCAGGCTGCAGCAAGGACGCTATATCCTGGATGGAATTTACTGGGTTATAGTTCTGCCGCATACTGGATGTTTTTCCCTTTTCACACCATTCTTTGTAAACCCTAGAAATGGTTGTGCGTGGAAATCCCAGTAACTGAGCAGATTGTGAAATACTCAGACTGGCCCGTCTGGCACCAACAACCATGCCATACTCAAAATAGCTTAAATCACCTTTCTTTCCCATTCTGACATTCAGTTTGGAGTTCAGGAGATTGTCTTGACCAGGACCACACCCCTAAATGCATTGAAGCAACTGCCATGTGATTGGTTGATTAGATAATTGCTTTAATGAGAAATTGAACAGGTGTTCCTAATAAACCTTTAGGTGAGTGTATAACTGCCATATATAACTGCACAGATTCCGATGCCAGTAAGAGCAACAGCACACAGTTACATATACTCGAGTATAAGCCAGGGGTTAATTTTGCAGCACATTTTTAGTGCTGAAAAACTCTGCTTATACTCAAGTATATACGGTAATTAAAATTTTTAAAAATGATTTCCTTTTTCTCTGTAATAATAAAACAGAACCTTGTACTTGGTCCTAACTAAGGTATAATAATCCTTATTGGAGCCAAGCAAGCCTATTTGGTTTATTTAACATTTAACCCTTTAACTGCCACCAACGTACAGTCCCACTTCCTGCTTCCCCCTCAGTGCTGGCCCACTGCCTTGGGGGACTTCCTGCTCCAGGACTGCAGCGCCAGGACCAGGCAAGCTTCAGGACAGGTAAGGCCGTTTTCTTTTGCATTTATATACACTTATACAAACTTACATACATTTACACACACATACAGCACACAATTTTGCAAAATTATCTACACTTATCTACACCTATATACACTTATATACACTCATACACACATTTACACACTGTCACACAACTTTTACACATGTACACACATGTATACACAAACACTTTGTTTTTTGTTTAATTTTTTTTTTTTAATTTTACCACTTTGTTTTTAGTTTCTTTTCCCTAAAAACTGTTTATTTTGACAGCGTGACTATTGGATCAGATATTCTGACCACTAATTACACTGTCGTGTGACTTATTTTGTCGTTTCACTAATTTGCACAATTTTTGTGGTTTTATTGCATTTCTATCCCTGTATTAGTGTTCCTGATCTGTTTTTAGCATAGCTTTGCCATGTGTAACTTTGGTGTAGAAAAATGACTTTACCAATTTTGAATTAATCAGAATGTGTACTTACCAAAAATATATGGTGTTCTGGGGGTCTCTGTATAGTTAGGGGGTGTTGCGGCACATAATACGCTGTCAGGGGGCTCTGTATGCAAAAGCTGAGTTGGCAGGCGAGAAATCCATATGCGTTATTTTCATTTTGGGGTCAGTACACACCACAGACTTTGGTATATCTTTGCATATTGGGCATCAAACTGTTCAGTAGACCTTAGGAGTTCCTATTTTGGATGGTTTGCCCATGTATGCAAGAAATTGTGTGAAATAAATGCGGCAAACTGCAACATTTTTATGCGATTTTCTGAAATGTCATAAAAACCACTAATTTAGGAAAGCTTTGCAGCTTGGTACTTTGGAGTAGAAAGACATGGGTACCCGTTTTAGATTCGGGGGAATGTGTACTTTACAAAAATATATGACTTTCTGGGGTGAATGTACTTTTTACTTGCTTTATCCACATATATTGATGTAAATGTGTTGATATTGCAGAAGCTGAAATGATAGATCATATGGGGGTATGTTCACATTGGGGCCCCTACATGCCACATACTTAGGTAAACCTATACATATTTGGCATCAAACTGTTCAGTGGACCCCTGACATTCATAATTAGGGTGTTTTATCTGGTTACTTTATGACCTGTAGGAGATAAGATACTATAGACTGGAAGCTCTGAAGCTATTTTTAAAAAAATTCACAAATTGATAAAAACCAATAACTTTAGGAAAGCATTGCAACTTGGTGGTTTGGTGTAGACAGAACAGATTCTGGGGAATCCAGAATAGGTAGAACTGTCTGTCTAAAAATGTAGTGTACTGCAGGGAGTTTTTGACCTATACAAGTGAGAAATCTCCATAAAACTATATATATTTGGTATTGGTACATTCAGGAGACATGGGACTTTCCAAATCAGTTGTATTTCCATGCATAAAATAATTTTTGTTTCTTGTGTATGTGTTTATATTATGGAAATTTTTTTTTCATTTTTTTTTAGACATTTAGAAGCCTATAAAATTGTTACAGAATTGGAATTACACAAAAATTCCACCATATTTTAAAAGCTTAGGTTGTCCTGACAAAAAACCAATATATTGTTTTCCTGGGTAAACTAAAAGTCCCCCCGAGGAAAGGCCCCTAAAGTGAAACAGTGCAAAATGTTCTGGCAGTAGAAGTTCCACTTTGTCCAAAACGGCTGGCAGTGAAAGGGTTAAATGATATTTAGCAGACCAGTTATGGAGATCGAAATTATGGAAAGATCCCTTATCCGGAAAACCCCAGGTCCCGAGCATTCTGGATAACAGGTCTCATACCTGTAGTAGTTTATAATTACAAAGAAAACACGTTTTACGTGTTTGAATTGTTTGATTAAAATGGGGTCTATGGAAGATGACCTTCGTATAATTTGGAACTTTCTGGATAACAGGTTTCCGGAAAAACGATGTCATACCTGCACATTACTTAAAATGCCCTTTTCTAAATTATTAATGAAAAAGATCAATAAAAGTGGGACCCCATGGGACCCTACTAAAAAGCCCTACTTCAAGCAGAGGCTTTACCATTGACAACCACACTTGGTACATGATCCTTAACTCTTTTACTGCCAGCCATTTTGGTCAAAGCGGAACGTGTATTGCCAGTCAGTTTTTGAACATTTTGCACTCTTAATTTAGGGACATTTTCCTTGGGTGGACTTTGTTTACCCAGGAAACCTATATAGTTTTTTTTTTTTAGGAAAACCTAAGCTTTCAAAATATGGTAGAATTTTTCTGTTATTCCAATTCTGTAACAAGATATAGGCTTCTAAATGTCTAAAAAATGGGAAAAAAAAACCATCACATTTTCCATAACATAAACACATATATATCAGAAACAAAAATAATTTTATGCACGAAAATACAACTGATTTGGAAAGTCCCATGTCTCCCGAGCGTGCCAATACCAAATACAGTCATGGCCAAAATTGTTGGCACCCCAGAAATTTTTCCAGAAAATCAAGAAAAAAGTATTGCAGTAACACATGTTTTGTTATACACGTTTATTCCCTTTGTGTGTATTGGAACAGAACAAAAAAGGGAGGAAAAAAAACAAATTGGACATAATGTTAAACAAAACTCCAAAAATGGGCTGGACAAAATTATTGGCACCCTTAAATTATTTGGTTGCACACCCTTTGGAAAAAATAACTGAAATCCGTTGCTTCCTATAACCATCAATAAGCTTCTTACACCTCTCACCAGGAATATTTTGGACCACTCTTCCTTTGCAAACTGCTCCAGGTCTCTCTTATTGGAAGGGCGCCTTTTCCTAACAACAATTTTAAGATCTCTCCACAGATGTTCAATGGGATTTAGATCTGGACTCATTGCTGGCCACTTCAGAACTCCGAGTGCTTTTTGATGTATGTTTGGGGTCATTGTCCTGCTCAGACGCAAACCCAGCTTTCTGACACTGGGCTCTACAGTGCAACCCAAAATCCTTTGGTAATCCTCAGATTTCATGATGCCTTGCACACATTCAAGGCACCCAGTGCCAGAGGCAGCCAAACAACCCCAAAACATCATTGAACCTCCACCATATTTCACTGTAGGTACTGTGTTCTTTTCTTTGTAGGCCTCATTCTGTTTTTGGTAAACAGTAGAATGATGTGCTTTACCAAAAAGCTCTATCTTGGTCTCATCTGTCCACAAGACGTTTTCCCAGCAGGATTGTGGCATACTCAAGTACATTTTGGCAAACTGTAGTCTTGCTTTTTTATGTCTCTGTGTCAGCAGTGGGGTCCTCCTGGGTCTCCTGCCATAGCGTTTCATTTCATTTAAATGCTCTCTGAGCCTGCAGGACAGCTTGAATTTCTTTGGAACTTGTTTGGGGCTGCTTATCCACCATACGGACTATCCTGCGTTGCAACCTTTCATCTCCTCTTTATGTTGTCCATACTTAGAGTGGCACTAAGAATGCAAAGACTAAGTGAACTTCTCTCCTTTTTATCTGCTTTCAGGTGTGATTTTTATATTGCCCATACCTGTTACTTGCCCCAGGTGAGTTTAAAGGAGCATCACATGTTTGAAACAATCTTCTGTATCCACAATTTTTAAAGGGTGCCAATAATTTTGTCCAGCCCATTTTTGGAGTTTTGTGTGACATTATGTCCAATTTGCCTTTTTTTTTGGGGTGCCAACAATGTTGGCCATGACTGTATATATAGTTTTATGGAGATTTCTCACTTGTATAGGTCAAAAACTCCCAGTAAAGTAAGTAAAGTAACCAGATAAAACACCCTAAATTTGAACATCAGGGGTCAACTGAACAGTTTGAGACCCAATATGTATAGGTTTACCTAAGTATGTGGCATGTAGGGGCCCCAATATGTAGACACCCCCATATGATCTATCATTTCTGTAATTTCAGCTCCTGCAACATCAATACATTTACATAATATTATGTGGGATAAACCTACAAAAATGCATGCTCACCCCAGAAAGCCATATATTTTTGGAAAGTACACATTTTCCCGAATATAAAACGGTTACCCGTGTCTTTCTACTGCAAAGTACCAAGCTTTCCTAAATTAGGCGATTTTGATGACATTTCCAAAAATCCCCTCAAAGCTTCCACTTTGCAGCATCTTATCTCCCACATAGCATTAGGTACCAAGATAAAACGCCCTAAATTTGAACACCAGGGGTCCACTGAACAGTTTAATACACAATATGTATAGGTTTACCTAAGTATGTGTTGTGTAGGGGCCCCAATGTTAACATACCCCATGCAAGCTATCATTTCTGTCATGACTTTTCTGAAAAACCCAAAAAAGTCGCAATTTGCCACATTTATCTTACAACACTTCTTACATACAATGACACATCACCCTAAATATGAATGCCAGAGGTCTAATGAACAGTTTGATGCCCAATATGCAAAGATATGTGGTGTACAGAGGGTTACCCAAATGAAAATAGTGCATATACATTTTCTCAGCTGTCAAAATAAGTCCAATGACTGTGTATTATGTGCAGTAAGACCCCCTAACTATACAGAAAAACCCAGAAAACCATATATTTTTGGAAAGTACACATTCTGACAAATCCAACATGGGTAAAGAGTCCTTTCTACACCAAAGTACCAATCAGCAAAGCTTTCCTAAATTTAGTGGTTTTTATGACATTTCAGAAAATCGCATAAAAATGTTGCAGTTTGCTGCTTTTATCTCATACAACTTCTTGCATACAAAGGCAAATCACCCCAAATAGGAACACCTAAGGTCTACTGAACAGTTTGATGCCCAATATGCACAGATATACCAAATGGTGTACTAAACCCAAAATGAGCATAAGGATTTCTCGTCTGCCAACTCAGCTTTTGCACACAGAGCCCCCTGACAGCGTATTATGTGCAGTAACACCCCCTAACTATACAGAGACCCCCAGAAAAACATATAGTTTTGGAAAGCACACATTCTGATGAACTCAAAATAGGTAAAGTTATTTTTCTACACCAAAGTACCACATGGCAAAGCGAAGCTAAAAAACAGATCAGGAATACTTAATACAGGGATAAAAATGCAATAAAACCACAAAAATTGTGCAAATTAGTGAAACGACAAAATAAGTCACACAACAGTGTAATTAGTGGTCAGAATATCTGATCCAATAGTCAGGCTGTCAAAATAAACAGCTTTTAACAAAAACAAAGACAAAGGGGTAAAATAAATAGGGAAAAAAAGTGTTTATGTGTGTTTGTGTATACATGTGTAAAAAAAACTGTTCTAATATGTGTGCTCTATGTGTGCGTAAGAGTGCGTAAGAGTGTGTAAGAGTGTAAAGAAAAAGCACTTTCCTGTCCTGGAGCTATATGGCCGATCAGATTGCTTGTAGGTGTCTTCAGTGATCCTGCAGGGTCCTCTGTGCAGAGCTCGCACAGCAGGAAGTGAGTGGTGGGAGGGGGAGAAAGCAGGGAGAGCTGAAGGAGAAGCAGCAGATGCGATCGCATCTGCTGCTTAGAGATGGGTCCTGCGATGATCGCATGGCAGACCCACATGACAGCCCCCTGGGCTGGTTGCCCAGGGGGCTGTCATCACTCAGAAGAGAAACCTAGATCTGCCAAACAACGTATGACATACGCAGATAACGCATATTTCTGCAATCACGTATGCCATACGTCGTTGGCAGGAAAAGTGTTAATAGGCCATTTAATATGATTTAAACAATTGGTTTATTCTGAGGGTATAGTTTTCCTTTATCTATGTACAAACAACATTACTAATACCAACCTATCCTTCATAATTATTCTACTGTACAGCGCTGCGTACATAAGTAGCGCTTTATAAATAAAAATATACATACATACATAATGCCATGCTAATTACTGTTCAGAATGACTTTCTCTAGAACTTAATCTTGAATGTGATTCCTTAAAAAAAACTTTCAAATAGCTTGTCAACTAAAATCATTATCTCTTTTTAAATACTGGAATTAGATCAGCATGCCTCCAAACCATTTTAAAGGAGCACTAAACCCCCCTGGGTAGACAAACCCACTCAGCTGCCCTCCATTGCCCCATCATCTATTTCATAGAAAAGTGCCCCTATTTGAACTGAAAATGCAGCACATCTTCACTCACTTTGTGACCGTCTCAGTTGGAGTTAGTGCGGAATCAGCTTTAACAGTGCTCACTCCTGCAGGCTCCGTGTCGGCAAAGAGCAAAAAATTAGAAAAATTAGAGTGGAGAATATCACTCACAAATAGTGATGAGCAAATTGTATGCCAAGTTTCCCCATGAAAAAAATACCCATAGATTCCAATGGATGAAAAAATTGTTTTCATAAAAAAAAAAAAAAAAATGCAAACACTGGCAAAATGTTAATTTCCTGTGCCCCAGCCCCTATTCATATAAACTACAGTAGTGCTTCTAAAGAAAACATAAAATTATCAGCTGACACAGCACATTATAGATATACTTATCTAAAAGTCTTACATATTTTGCTGTTCTGGCTCTTTAACTTTGAACTCTAAGTACTCAATGATGCATTACATGAGGCAAAAATAAAAACTCGCTTACATTACCTGTGCTTTAGAGCTGTAAAATATCTAAGCCTAACAATGTCACCACAGCCCCCTATTATAGCACACAATAGACTAAGTCAAATTAACCACTACTACCTTATATGTATATTCATATAGTGCGCTTCTCCTCAGTTTTCCTATGAACGCTGCCATTTTAAAGACTCGTTCAGGACAGGAGCGATTTACTCCGCCCGCCGCCACGTCACTGTCTCCAGAAGAAGGAAGTAGTGCGTCTCCTTCGAACTGGCTTTGTAATAGGCGCGCGCACGTAATGTAACAAAAATGCCAGCTGCTTCAAAATAAAGCGCGCTAGTCTTTTCTACACAGTGAAGTGTACGTGTTGTAAGGCGAAATTTATTTACCCTTGACCACAGCGATGGGTGGTTAAAAAAACGGTATTTAAATCGTTCTTTCGAATTTAGCAAAACATCACCTTGTTCAGAAATCACATTTGTTGGATTACTGAATTAAACTAATGCTGTTAATACTTTGTAGCCAACATTTTTAAGTTATGTCGTACCGTGTGTTAAGTTTTGGGGTTATTTTGTATTAAATAAATGTTATTTCCATTACCTAAACAACTTGTCAGTTTTTTCTGGGAGGAAGGCTATGGCTGGATATGAATTACATATACAAAACAAATAGTAACTTTACCACTCTGTAGGGTTGATTCACTAAAGTGCGATAAGTTTTACTTATTACTTTTACTTTTACTTTGATTCACTACAGTATTACCGCGTGCGTAAAGTTGCATATCGCATGCGCTAATTTTCCAGCGACCGCATGCGTTAATTTTAGCGCATGCGTTAATTAGCGCACTGAAAAGAATACTAACACATGATTCACAAGCACTTAGTCACGCTAAATATTGCATTAGGCTATGCGAAAATTAACACCTACTTGAAGCAGGCGGCAATTATAGAAAAGTACAGTTAATGAGCTTTTGTCAATAAAATATGGCCTTTGCAGTGTGAATTATTCAAGTATGTGTACGATAATAATGTCATTATTATGGTACTATAGCGGCGCATATTTTGTCGCGACAAATACATTACACATTATATTTTGGCGACTATTTGCCGTTGGGAATCTCGTGATAGGCGCGACTTGCGGGCATTTTGTGTCGATACCTCCTGCGCGAATCCTATGACAGGCAGCCACTGGGGATCGTAGGGGTCCATACAAGGAAGAGGGGAAATCCTCCGCAGGCTGATGCGGAGGTTGGAACATCGGTTTGCCCTCTGAATGGACCTCAGACTTCTCCAGCGGATATGGTCGGATATTAAGCGCAGGAGTCCAGATTTAGTTGCTGAAATAGCGGAAGGTAATTATTGTACTTTATTCTGGTTTTAAAGAATACGTTAATTAAATATATATAGATTATTATTAGATATGGTACCCTCAGCAGGACATTGGGGCAGAAAAACAGAATTTACCAAAGCTTGCCAGTATAATTTCCATCTTATCATTACTATCCTTACTTAGTATGGCAGATTTCTTAGCCTTCCCAAACTTGCCTGACAGTTAAAAATAAAACTTAGCAGTAGTATGCATAGTATGAGTAATTTGGGGAAGGACCACAAATGTTTTAGGGGGCCCTGGCTAACAATGTCTGTGTGTCCTTTGTATTGATGTGAGGGTTCACAGGGGGAGGGGCTATTGGGGGTGTGGGAGGAGGGGGGCCCAAAAAATGTTGTTGTGAGGGGCCCCGTTATTTATGATGGTGGCCCTCTGTGTATGAATGTATATATATATATATATATATATGTATAATATATTTAAATAACATCTTGCAATACTATCTCACAGAACTTCAGCTGGATGTAGCGCCTCATCCAGAGGCCCAACCCCAGGCCCCCCAGGCTGCAGAGGCTCCTCAGGCCCCCGAGCCAGCAGAGGCCCCCGAGCCAGCGGACTCTCCCCAGGCCGATTTTGCTCCCCTGGCCGAAGACTGGGAAGAGGCAAGTCCTCCGACCGAAGAAGTGGGGACCCAAACATCACCATCCAGGATTGACCTCACTCTTCAGTCCATACAGGAGGACCTTGCCTCCATGAAGGCCCAGTTGGCCAGAGTGGAAAAAAAGTGGACACATTTATATTTTTATAGTTTTAAAAATGTTATTGTTGTAATAAAAGTTGTTTTATTTTTGTACTTTTGAACTGAGTAATGTCTAATTATTTAGCCTTCATTGATATGGTATTCTATACTTTCATGTAGTTTCTCCTCCACTCTTACATTTAAAAGTATCAGCATTAATATGCTATATGGGTTAAATGTTTGCAAATATTCTGGTAACAATTTTGTCTTTAGGCCATTTTGCTGAATAGTAAAGCTTGCGTTAATTAGTACGTAGCATATCAAATGTTGTGTTGCCAGAATAATTGCAATATTATATTTGTCCCCGTTTAATAAAGTGCCCATAACATATTTGGCATTTATTCTGTGTCTAAAATGTGCCACTAAATTTAAGCCACTTTAGTAAACGGACCCCTAAGTATTTGGCTAAATATTTCTTAAATGCCCCCCCCCCCTATTTACTGGAATAATTTGATGTTGTACTATACAGCTTTGAGGACATAAGTTGCACACATAATAATAGGCGTGCCATACATACATTACATACAAGTAAAGTAAGTAGGAAAGAAGGCAAAAAGGAAGTAAAGACAGTAAGGAAAATACTGCGTTAATTAGCACGCATGCGAAAAGTAGCGCGCACGCGAAAATTAGCACACGTTATTTAGCGCGACTAAAATATTGCATGCAGTATCGCGTGTAAATTAGCGCAAGTGTGCTTATAGTGAATCGTGCGTTAAGTCGCGAAAATTTAGACGCGATAAAATTTTAAACGCACACTATAAATAGCGCGCGTTTTAACGCACTTTAGTGAATCAGCCCTCATGTCAGTGTAAAAAAAATTGTGTAGTAGTATCTTTAATAATACATAGAAAATAGTAGTATGTTTAATAACGGAAATAGAAATGTCTCCTAGCTTAGGGCAAGTAATGACAAAGGGCATGTGTTGCCCAGATATTGACTGGAGCAACATTTATAAACTTGTTGCATCTCAAATGCATGTCATCACAGGTCGATGAAAACTCATGCTATACTGGATCTAGTATCTAGTTTGTGACAGTTATATTGGATCTAGATCTAGTTTGTGACAGTTAAGTGGGGCAGTAGGGGACGGAAGGGTAGGGGGGCTGGTTCACAACTTGTACAAACCAGCAGTTTTGCCGCTTTAAGTTAAAATGCTGGGGAAGGCAGCTCTGAGCTAGCATGTATGGAGCAGGCTGACTCTCAGAGCACCCTGGGAGCTGGCACCTCTAATACAGGTGGGGGGAGTAGTGCTTGGAAGGGAAGGCAGGCTATAGTTGTAGGGCATTCAATTATTAGAAAGGTGGATAGGGTAATTTGTCGCAAGGAGCCTACGTGCCGAACTGTGTGTTGCTTGCCTGGTGCTAGGGTTCGGCATGTGGTGGAACTAGTGGACAAATTGTTGGCAGAGGCTGGGGAAGACCCGACGGTCTTGGTACACATAGGTACCAATGACAAAGTTAGAGGAGGGGGGGAAGTCCTCCAGAACAATTTTAAAAAGCTAGGCAAGAAGTTGAGATATTACCTGTGCCACGAACGTTAAGAAGGCAGCAGGAGCTTAGAGAGATTAATGCGTGGCTGAGAGATTGGTGCAGGGAGGAGGGCTTTGGGTTTCTGGAGAACTGGGCTGACTTCTCAATCGGCTACAGGCTCTTTGCCAGGGATGGGCTGCACCTCAATGATGATGGGGCAGCTGCTTTGGGGGAAAAGATGGCTAGAGGGTTGGAGGAGATTTTAAACTAGGAGTGGGGGGGAGGGTGCAGCAGGAAATTCTGTGGTAGACAGGATAGATAAGGTAGTGGGCATTATAAGGTAAAATGGGGGAGGAGACTTGCTTCGGGATACTGATAATGGCAGGGAGGCCCATAAGTTGTTTACACTTCATTCTCACGCCGGTACCAGTATTAAATGTATGTTTAGCAATGCAAGGATTCTGACTGGTAAAATGGGAGAGCTGGAGGTACTGGCGTTGGAGAGAAAATATGATGTGATTGGCGTTGCTGAAACTTGGTTGAATGAGTCTCATGACTGGGCAGTTAATATTGGGGGTTATACATTGTTTTGGAGGGACAGGGGCAATAGAAAAGGAGGAGGAGTGTGTCTGTTCGTTAAGCAGGAATTAAAAGCAAATATTAAAGAAGTGATGGGGGTAACAGGGAGCTGAATCCCTATGGGTTGAGCTTCTCACAGGTGGTAAAGAATCTACCAAATTAATTGTAGGGGTATGCTATAGACCCCCTAATGTAAGTGAGGAGGAGGAGGCTCAGCTCCTGTTGCAAATAGAAAAGGCTGCTAGTTTGAGGCAAGTGATAATTATGGGGGATTTTATTTATCCTGATATTGACTGGAGCCATAGTACTGCCAGGACAGTAAATGGGAACAAGTTTATAAACTTGCTGCATGACAAATTTTTGTCACAGGTTGTTGAGGAGCCAACCAGGAACCATGCTATATTGGATCTAGTGATCTCTAATGACCCAGAACGTATAGCAAATGTGCAAGTGGTTGAACCCCTGGGTAATAGTGACCATAATGCTATTTCATTTGATGTTTGGTGCAGGAAAAAAATTTACACTGGGGCAACAAAGACACTGAATTTTAGAAAAGCAAATTTTAGCTCCTTAAGGGCAGCGATTCAGGGCATAGATTGGGGCATTAGGTTTTCTGATAAAAACACAGAGCAGAAATGGTTGTCATTTATAATAATATTAAATTACTGTTCTCAATTTATTCCATTAATAAGAAAAAGTAGAAGTGTTAAGAATCACCCTATGTGGCTTAACACTGAGTAGCTGGGTTTAATGAATATAAACACTATAACAAGTGTTGTAAAACAGCAATCCAGAAGGCAAAGATAGAAAATGAGGAGCGCATTGCGGCAGAGGCTAAGATTAACCCCAAAAAGTTTTTTAAGTATATTAATAGTAAAAAGATGCAGGTTGAGGGTGTGGCCCTATTGAGTTATAGTAACTATATGGATACAGAAAAGGCAGATGTGCTTAACCAATTCTTTTCTTCTGTGTATACAGTAGAGGAGCCAGTGGGCCAAGTCCCACCCAATAGCTGCACTGTTGCCTCGGCTCCAACTACACAGTAGTTGACACAGGATATAGTGCTTCAAGGGTAAAGGTGGCCATACACGGGCCGACTATAGCTGCCGATATCGGTCCCTTGGACCGATTCGGCAGCTAATCGGCCCGTGTATGGGGAGAGCAGATCGGCCTGGCCGACCGATATCTGGCCTGAAATTGGCAAGATCTCGATCGGCCAGGTTAGAAAATCTGGTCGGATCGGAGACCACATCGGCTCGTTGATGCGGTCCCCGATCCGACTGCCCCATTGCCGCCCACATAATCCGATCGTCTGGCCCCAGGGCCAAACGATCAGATTATTATTTTTTTTACCTAAATGGTCCCCGATATCGCCCACCCGTAGGTGGGGATATCGGGGGAAGATCCGCTCGCTTGGCGACATCGCCAAGCGAGCGGATCTGCTCGTGTATGGCCACCTTTACACAAGATAAATGTAAACAAGGCACCTGGGCCAGATGGAATACACCCTCGGGTACTGAGAGAGCTAGGGTCAGAATTACAGTGGCCCTTGTTTCTGATATTCTCAGACTCGCTTTCATCGGGTATGGTACCTAGGGATTGGAAGAAGGCGAATGTCATTCCTATTTAAAAGTGGAGTAAGATCTCAGCCTGGCAATTATAGGCCAGTAAGTTTGACATCTGTGGTGGGCAAGTTATTTGAAGGCTTGTTAAGGGATCACATACAAAATTATGTACTGGAGAATGCCATTATGAGCAGTCATCAGCATGGCTTTATAAAGGACAGGTCATGTCAGACCAATTTAATTGCTTTTTATGATGAGGTGTGTAAGAAGCTGGACAGTGGGGATGCAGTAGATTTAATCTATTTGGATTTTGCCAAAGCATTTGATACCGTTCCCCACAAACGACTGCTTTCTAAACTAAGGTCTATTGGTCTTAGTGAAGTCGTTTGCACATGGATAGAAAACTGGCTACAGGATCGGGTACAGAGGGTGGTTGTTAATGGTACATTCTCTACTTGTAATTACGCTCTCAGTGGGGTCCCTCAGGGTTCTGTACTGGGTCCACTTTTGTTTAACTTGTTCATAAATGACTTAGGGGAGGGTATTATAAGTAATGTATCAGTGTTTGCAGATGACACAAAACTCTGCAGACCAGTCAATTCTATCCAGGATGTGGCATCCTTGCAGCAGGATCTTGACCAACTGGCAATCTAAGTGGCAGATGAGATTTAATCGCTTACCTTGTACCCCGGGCTGGTGCCCCTGTTAGGAGAAAACAGCACCAGCCCGGGTACCTGTAGCGCAGCGCTTCCTCCTTCCTGCTTCATTTTCTAAGGACTAAACAACGCTCATATGCGCAGTAGAGTGAAAAGCTGACTTCTCTTTTAAAGTTCGACTTTTTCACTCTACTGCACATACGCACGCACCCGTGCTGCGCTGCAGCTGATGCTGTTCTCTCCGTACAGGGGCACCAGCCCGGGGTAAAACATTTTGGCACCCCCAAGTAACTTTGCCTTTCCTTCTCCTTTAATGGGACTGCACTAGGCAAATCCATAATGGAGAAGGACCTTGGAGTCCTTGTAGATAATAAACTTGGCTGTAGCAACAATGCCAGGCAGCAGCTGCAAGGGCAAACAAGGTTTTGAGCTGTATTAAAAGGGGTATAGATTCACGGGAGGAGGGGGTTATTCTTCCCCTTTACAGAGCGCTGGTAAGGCCCCATCTAGAATATGCTGTTCAGTTTTGGTCTCCAGTGCTCAAACTGGACATTATTGAGTTAGAGAGGGTCCAGAGAAGGGCAACTAAGCTGGTAAAGGGTATGGAAAGTCTCAGTTATGAAGAAAGACTGGCCAAGTTGGGTCTGTTTACACTGGAGAAGAGGCGCTTAAGAGGTGACATGTAAAAATATATAAGGGGATCATATAATAACCTTTCTAATGTTTTATTTACCAGTAGGTCCTTCCAACGGACACAAGGGCACCCACTATGTTTAGAAGAAGGGAGGTTCCATTTATATATTCGGAAGGGATTTTTTACTGTGAGAGCTGTGAAGTTGTGGAATTCCCTCCCCGAATCAGGCGTGCTGGCTGATACATTATATAACTTTAAGAAGGGGCTGGATTAATTCTTAGCAAGTTAGGGAATACAGGATTATGGGAGATAGCTCTTAGTAGAAGTAGATCCAGGGACTGGTCCGATTAATATCTTGGAGTCAGGAAGGAATTTTTTCCCCTCTGCGGTAAATTAGAGAGGCTTCAGATGGGGTTTTTTGCCTTCCTCTGGATCAACTAGAAGTTATATAGTCATTATGGTTGAACGTGATGGACGTATGTCTTTTTTCAACCCAATTTACTATGTATGTTACTATGTAGTAAACTCTAACAATCTGTTGTGTGTAACAAATGTGCAAGTAGTTGATTTTTATTGAAATCCGCACCCCCCCATCAGGGTTCGATGTTCTTAGGCGACCCCTGTGAAGGGTCCCGACCCACAGGTTGAGAACCACTGCTATAGAGGAAGTAAACCCCGCTGCCACAGAAACAGGGGACCCGGATTGCGGGGTCTGCTTCCACTGCAGCTTTGAAATCCCTCCTCCCCAGCCACTCATTTAAATATTTGCATGTGACTGCGAGAGCCGACAGGGAGCAGGGCCCCTCCGTAGATTCTTTTACGGGGGGGGGGCTCAGCGCACACTTTGCGCGGGACAGTACCGATTTTTATGCCTCATCCCGCTGTCCCGGATTTTCTCTTTAATGTCCCGATCCCTCACCGATCGGGCTGATCGGGCCTCCTGTCAAATACCTCACAAAGTTATAAAAGCATGATCTTTTCTCTCTGTCCCTACCCAGCACCTCCTGTCAAATTCAGCAGTGAGCAGGAGGGGCTGGGAAGGGATTGTGAAAGAAAAGATTTTGCTGTGAGGATTTGACAGGAGACCTGATCGGTGAGGGAGCAGGAGGAGTGGGAACGATCAGTGAGGGAGCAGGGGGGCTGGGAACATCTATGAGAGAGCAGGGGGGTGGGGAACAATCGTTGAGGGCGCAGGGGGGCTGGGAACGATCGGAGAGGGAGCAGGAGGAGTTGGGAATGATCAGGGAGCAGAACAACCTAAGCTTTCAAAATATGGTAGAATTTTTGTGAAATTCCAATTCTATAGATAGATATAGGATATAGACTTCTAAATGTCTAAAAATGCAAAAAAAATCAAATTTTCCATAATATAAACACACATACTAGAAACAAAAATTATTTTATGCACGAATATACAACTGATTTGGAAAGTCTCATGTCTCCTGAACGTGCCAATACCAAATATGTATAGTTTTATGGAGATTTCTCACTTGTATAGGTCAAAAACTCCCAGCAGTACACTACCAAATTTCCAAAGCACTGCTCCAGAAAGCTGCATACTTCAGATTTCAAGGACAAAAATTTCACTAACAAGGTTTATCCCAGAAAATTGTACATTTTTGGAAAGAACAGATTCTGGGGAATACAGAATAGGCACAACTGTCTGTCTACTCCAAACTATCAAGTCGCAATGGTTTCCTAAAGTTATTGGTTTTTATCAATCAATGTCTTTCTACTCCAAAGTACCAAGCCACACAGCTTTTCCAAAGTTAGCAATTTTGATGACATTTCCAAAAATCCCCTCAAAGCTTCCAGTTTGCAGCATCTTATCTCCCACATAGCATTAGGTACCAAGATAAAACACCCTAAATTTGAACACAAGGGGTCCACTGAATAGTTTGATGCCCAATATGTATAGGTTTACCTAAGTATGTGGCATGTAGGGGCCTGAATGTGAACATACCCCCATATGATTAATCATTTCTGTTATTTCAGCTCCAGCAAAATCAACACATTTACATCATTTATGTGGGATAAAGCTAGTAAAAAGTACGCTCACCCCAGAAAGCCATATATTTTTGGAAAGTACACATTCCCCCAAATCTAAAATGGGTACCCATGTCTTTCTACTCCAAAGTACCAAGCCACACAGCTTTTCTAAAGTTAGCAATTTTGATGACATTTCCAAAAATCCCCTCAAAGCTTCCACTTTGCAGCATCTCCCACATAGTGTTAGGTACCAAGATAAAACACCCTAAATATGAACGCCAGGGGTCCACTGAACAGTTTGATACCCAATATGTATAGGTTTATCTAAGTATGTGGCATGTAGGGGCCCCAATGGGAACATACCCCCATATGATCTATCATTTCAGCTCCTGCGAAATCAACACATTTACATCCTTTATGTGGGATAATGCTACAAAAAAAGTACACTCACCCCAGAAAGCCATATATTTTTGGAAAGCACACATCCCCCCGAATCTATAATGGGTAAACATTTCTCTTTGCTCCAAAGTACCAAGCTGTAAAGCTTTCCTAAGATTGCAGATTTATATGACATTTAGAAAATCGCATAAAAATGTTGCAATTTGCCGCATTTATCTCTCACAATTTCTTGATAAAGATCTGATAAAGGCAAATCACCCCAAATAGGAACACCCAAGGTCTACTGAACAGTTTGATGCCCACTATGCATAGATATACCCAAGTCTGCGGTATGCACTGAACCCAAAATGAAAATAGCGCATAAGGATTTCTCGCCTGCCAGCTCAGCTTTTGCACACAAGAGCCCCCTGTCAGTGTATTATGTGCCGAAACTTCCCCTAACTATACAGAGACCCCCACAAACCATATATTTTTGGAAAGTACACATTGTGACAAATCCAACAAGGGTAAAGAGTCCTTTCTACACCAAAGTACCAATCTGCAGAGCCTTCGTAAAGTTATTGGTTTTTATGATATTTCAGAAAATCGCCTAAAAACTCAGCTTTTGCACACAGAGCCCCCTGACAGCGTATTATGTGCAGTAACCCCCCCCCCTAACTATACAGAGACCCCCAGGAAACCATATATTTTTGGAAAGTACACATTCTGATGAATTCAAAATAGGTAAAGTTATTTTTGTAAACCAAAGTTACATCTGGAAAAGCTACTCTAAAAACAGATTAGGAATACTTATACAGGGATAAAATGCGATAAAACCACAAAAATTGTGCAAATCAGTGAAACAACAAAATAAGTCACATGACAGTGTAATTAGTGGTCAGAATATCCGATCCAATAGTCACGCTGTCAAAATAAACAGTTTTTAGGTAAAAGAAACTAAAAACAAAGTGGCAAAATGAAAAAAAAAACAAAACAAAAAAAAAAACCCCAAAGTGTTTCTGTATACATGTGTGTACATGTGTAAAAGTTGTGTAATAGTGTGTAAGTGTGTATATGAGTGTAAATAAGTGTATATAAGTGTGAAAAATGAAAAAAAAAACTGCTAAATTGTGTGCTGTAAGTGTGTGTAAATGTATGTAAGTGTGTGTGTAAGTGTGTAAATGCAAAAAAAAAAAACTTTACCTGTCCTGAAGCACCCGATCGTCCATGCTGCAGTGGGCCGGCGCTGGGAAAGAGACAGGAAGCAGCAGACGCGATTGAGTCCAGGACCCTCATGACAGCCCCCCTGGCTCGTTGCCCAGGGGGCTGTCATCGATAGAAACTCTCTGCAGCGGCGGCACATGCCGCAGAGAGACGCCTTTAAATGCCAACGACGTATGGGACACGTCGTTGGCATTTAAGCCCTTTTACTGCCATGACATATCCCATACGTCGTTGGCAGTAAAAAGGTTAAAATTACACAGCTAGCAAAAGGATTCCCTAAACCTGATGTTTTAGAAAACTGGATACCTGCACTCCCACTGTCTAGATCAGGTATCTTTTTACTTGATGGCAGGCGCAGAGAGATTCTGCAGCATTTGATCCTTCATATTACATTGTTTTAGGTTAAAAGGCCATTCATCTGGGAAAATTTTATTCAGGACAGTAGCAACCAACAATGAAAAAGGGTGTGGTCACAAAGTGGGCACGCCCAGTGTTTTGTCCCTCTTTCTAATTTTGAAATGTTGGGAGGTATGCTATTGTTAAGTAAAAACGATTTACTTTTGGCTCGATTAATGCAAGAATAACAGAGTTTTACTTACAGCAAACTTTATCATTGCTTTAGTGAATGGCGCCGCCATCTTTGAAAAGGAATGCCCACTTCCTTTCCCCTGAGGTGCACGTTCGTCTTTGCTCGCCTTTTAATATATGCAAGCAGCACGGAGTCACACCCTGCACCTCGTCGCTCGGCACTCGATATATTAATATTGCTGCCTACTGTTTTTGTGAACGAAGCAATGCCTTTATCATTTCTAATATCATTTTCAAGTGAAAGAAACATTTTTTATGATCTGAGTTAATGTGAGATATCAGTTTCTAATATATATATATATATATATATATATATATATATATATATATATATATATATTATGTACTGTAATGAACTGATATTACTATTTTATAATGTATACACAATATTTTATAATGTACTGGCATACACACGTAAAAAGTACACTAACATTCTCACTCATACATGTATTCAGTTTAAAGGGCAAGTTAATACGATAATTTTTTACAGTTTTAAGGGCACGTTGATACCATTTTTTACACTGTTTAAAGGGAAAGTTAATGCCATTTTTTACACTGTTTAAAGGGCAAGTTAATGCAATGTTTTACACTGTTTAAAGGGCAAGTTAATGCAATGTTTTCCATTGTTTAAAGGGCAAGTTAACACAATTTTTTACACTGTTTAAAGGGCAAGTTAATGCCATTTTTACACTGTTTAAAGGGCAAGTTAATACCATTTTTACACTTTTTAAAAGGGCAAATTAATGCCATTTTTTAACACTGTTTAAAGGGCAAGTTAATACCATTTTTACACTTTTTAAAGGGCAAGTTAATGCCATTTTAACACTGTTTAAAGGGCAAGTTAATACCATTTTAGGGTACATTTGAAATAAGTTAAGAATCAAATACACAAATTTTTTTTTACAGTATTATATTAATAATGTCTAGTGAGGATTCACAGATTCCGACTACATCAACATCTCATTCTGAAAAGGTATTTTATTTGTTTAAACACCAGTACACACATTCTTCAAACATGTAAGCCCATGCATTATGTTAACATGAAATCTTGTGTATTTTGCGCGCCTCTAATCTCATGCATTTTGTGCACCTCTAATCTCCTGCATTCTACATAGCTATAATATCTTATTTTACTTAAATTTGTTTCTCTATTATTCAATTTTATAGTATGAAGACTTGCTACAAAGAATGTGTATGCGCCCAGAGTTAAGAAAGGTGCATTATTGCTTTACTTCAGATCCTACACATTTAAGAAAAGTCACTGTGAGTGAGAGTAAAGAGGAATTGGAGGAGGACAACGAACAAGAAATTGTAGACATCAGTGAGGAAGAAGATATGCTTAGCCCAAAAAAATAGAATAGGCTTGGCAACAACAAATGATAAAGAATCAAAATAAAGCTATATAGGACTAAGTAGATGAGGTATAATTCTTACCCGTACTTTGAGGACCAGGAGCCCCAGACCTTCAGCATAGGGGAGCCGATGTAGGAACAAAAAAAGTAGAGCAGACAGGCACTCCAGATTGCAAAAAAGTACATGTGTAGCTCAGGTGTCAGTAAAACCAAAAAGTAGTTTTATTTACATATACACATAAATGCTATAAAGCCTTCCACATTTCGTACCTGTATGGGTACTTAATCATAGGCTGAATAACATCCCACAAACACAAAATATTTAAAGCCAAGGTGGCCAATCACATTTCTTGAATGTTGACCTATCACAAAGGATATGTAATTAGAATTAATTACAGACAATTGTGGTTTGATGCACAAAAAAAGCATTAAGTGTAACCGTATAAGATTAGAAGTTATAGTATACATCATAAGACATAGTACATTGTTTTAGAATGATACCCAGTATGTAGTAGAAGAAGTAGTTGAGGATTTAAATAATATATATTATATTATCTATTTAGATAAATATAGACATTCCACTTATTTGTTAGAAATCTAATAGGAAATAGTGAGTATGAATAGGAGGAATCAAGACCATTGGGCATAATAATTATTAAAAATGATTATAATAGTAGATTTAGAATCTACCATAAGGCACAAGATGTATAAAAGAAGAAACTGGATTGGTATTATAAGCATATAGTAATAGAATTAAACATAGCATGAAACATCACAGTTGAAGTTTAATCCTTCAGGTTGTCGTGTATGTAAATAGAATTTCAATTTTGTTTCTTTTTTCTTCTTTCTTATCAAAGTACTTGTTATATTACCGCCACGAGGGTCTGGATATATTTTATCTATACCTGTAACTCAGTGGTGGGCAAACTACGACCCGCTGGCCTTTTTTAATTTGGCGCTGATTGGTTGTGCCCCGTGCGCGCGCACAATGTCAGCGCGCACTGGGCACAACCATATAAAAGGATGCAGCAGGGATAGAAGTCGGAGGATGCCGAAGCAGCTGCAGGGAGCCAAGCCGCAGGTCCCTGGGGGGGGTGATGGAGGATGCTGGCGAATGGAGCTGGATGATGCTGGGGGGGAGCTGCAGGAAGCTGGGGAGTGGAGCTGGAGGATGTTGGGGAGGATGCTAGGGTGGGGAGCTGCAGGAAGCTGGGGAGTGGAGCTGGAAGATGTTGGGGAGGATGCTGGGTGGGGAGCTGCAG
The DNA here is from genome assembly GCF_000004195.4 of Xenopus tropicalis. Taxonomy (NCBI): domain Eukaryota; kingdom Metazoa; phylum Chordata; class Amphibia; order Anura; family Pipidae; genus Xenopus; species Xenopus tropicalis. Next base: position 67,170,737 of record NC_030678.2, on the reverse strand, counting down.
GGAGCTGGAGGATGTTGGGGAGGATGCTGGGGTGGGGAGCTGCAGGATGCTCGGGAGTGGAGCTGGAGGATGTTGGGGAGTGGAGCTAGAGGATGTTGGGGAGGCTACTGAGGTGAGGAGCTGCAGAATGCTGGGGAGTGGAGCTGGAGGATGTTGGGGAGGATGCTGTGGGGTAGAGCTGGAGGATGTTGGGGAGGATGCTGGGGAGTGGAGCTGGAGGATGCTGGGGTGGGGAGCTGCAGGATGCTGGGAAGTGGAGCTGGAGGATGTTGGGGAGGATGCTGGGGAGTGGAGCTGGAGGATGTTGGGGGTGGAGCTGGAGGATGTTGGGGAGGATGCTGGGGTGGGGAGCTGCAGGATGCTGGGGAGTGGAGCTGGAGGATGTTGGGGAGGATGCAGGGGTGGGGAGCTGCAGGATGCTGGGGGGGGGAGCTGAGAGGCCCCGTGATTTCTGATAGCAGCACTGGGAGTAACGCTGGCCCGGTCCAGTTATTTTGTTGAATTTTCAGTAGCTAAAGAGATCTCCGGGGCAATTTGTATGTACTAACTGCCTTTTGGAGTCTCTACATCCCAGATACATCGGTGATCCTATACACAATGGTCATCAAACTGTTCAGTGGACCCTTGCCTTTCATATTTAGGGTGTGTTTCCTTGGTACCTAATGCTATGTGGGAGATAAGGTGCTTGAAAGTGGAACGTTTGATGTGATTTTCAGGTATTTCATCAAAACTGCCAAGTTTGGGAAAGCATTGCAACTCTGTACTTTGGAGTAGAAAGACATGGATACCCATTTTTAATTTGCCTGAATGTGCACTTTTGAAAATATATGGGTTTGGGGAGTCAATGTATTTTTTGTGTTTTTACCCCACAGAAAATACTGTTGAATTTTCAGTAGATAAAGAGATCTCTGGGGTAATTTGTATGTACAAACTTCCTTTTGGGGTCTTTAAATTCCAGTTACTTTAGTAATCCTATGCACAATGGGCATCAAACTGTTCGGTGGACCCTTGGCTTTCATATTTAGGATGTGTTTTCTTGGTACCTAATGCTATGTGGGAGATAAGGTGCTTGAAAGTGTAAGCTTTGAGGTGATTTTTTTGAATTTTCATAATTTTTTATAGAAACTCAAAGCTTTTTCCCAGTCCGACCCTGGTAGTTGTACATTCTCTACTTGGAGTAAGGTTCTTAGTGGGCTCCCTCAGGGTTCTGTACTGGGTCCACTTTTGTTTAACTTGTTAATTAATGACTATGGGGAAGGTATGTATCAGTGTTTGCAGATGACACAAAATTCATCCAATTAATTCCATCCAGGATGTGGCATCCTTGTAACAGGATCTTAACAAACTGGTAATCTGGTCGGCTTAGTGGCAGATGAGATTTAGGGGGGAATTCACAAAAGTGTCGGATAATGTCGTTTTAGCGAAAGTGTCGTGCGCCACTTTTGGAAATGTCGGGAATCCGTCAAATTCAGGAAACAGGCGGTTCCTGTCTCTGAATCAGTCGGAAGACCGACATAATTTGTAATTTGCCGTTACTACGACACTTCTTTTGCCGACAAAATGATTCTGGCGGTAAATTGTCGTTTTCCCAACGACAACTTTTAAAAGCTGCCAAAGCACAATGTTTGATCTCTAATCTTTTGTTTTTTGTTTCATGAAAGTTATAAAAGCAGAACAGTGTTGACAATTTATGTCACCAATATGCTAGAGTTGAATATGGGATTGTGTACATATCTCACTAATAGCAAAGGCCTGCATAAAATGAGAATACTATTCTGTATGTGGTTTTAAAGTAGTCATGTTAAATGTTCACATGAATATATAGTTTGTTCAATTAAGGAGGTTATTTGGGTATTCAACAAACAACTCTGCATTCTCTATATTGCACCATAGTGCAGTGCCATTATTAGGACACAGAGTTGGTGCAGCCTTTACTCTCAGTACAGGTGAGGGATACAGGGGTATGGGGGTATGATAGCTCTCAGTACAAGTGAGGGAATACAGGGGTAGGGGAGATAGCTCTCAGTACAAGTGAGGGAATACAGGGGTAGGGGGGATAGCTCTCAGTACAAGTGAGGGAATACAGGGGTAGGGGAGATAGATCTCAGTACAAGTGAGGGAATACGGGGGTAGGGGAGATAGCTCTCAGTACAAGTGAGGGAATACAGGGGTATGGGGAGATAGCTCTCAGTACAAGTGAGGGAATACAGGGGTAGGGGAGATAGCTCTCAGTACAAGTGAGGGAATACAGGGGTAGGGGAGATAGCTCTCAGTACAAGTGAGGGAATACAGGGGTAGGGGAGATAGCTCTCAGTACAAGTGAGGGAATACAGGGGTAGGGGAGATAGCTCTTAGTACAAGTGAGGGAATACAGGGGTAGGGGGGATAGCTCTCAGTACAAGTGAGGGAATACAGGGGTATGGGGAGATAGCTCTCAGTACAAGTGAGGGAATACAGGGGTAGGGGAGATAGCTCTTAGTACAAGTGAGGGAATACAGGGGTATGGGGAGATAGCTCTCAGTACAAGTGAGGGAATACAGGGGTAGGGAAGATAGCTCTTAGTACAAGTTGATCCAGGGACTGGTCCGATTGCCATCTTGGAGTCAGGAAGGAATTTTTTCCTCTCTGCGGCAAATTAGAGAGGCTTCAGATGGGGTTTTTTTGCCTTCCTCTGGATCAACTCGTAGTTAGGCAGGTTATGGTTGAACGTGATGGATGTAAGTCTTTTTTCAACCCAACTTACTATGTTACTATGTAATAGATCACAAACTCCCACCAGTAAATTACCAAAATTTCCTGGCATTACAGCACAATGTAGCATACTTTTTATTGCAAATATCCATGAACAATAGGTTCACCCCTGGAACCCATATATGTTTGAAAAGTACACATTCTGCTTAATCCGAAATGGGTAAGTATGTCTTTCTACTCCTAAGTACCAAACAGCATTGCTTTTTAAATGTGGAAGTTTTTTAAAAAAAATAAATGTGAAATTTCTTTGAAAAATTGCCTCGAAGCTTTCACTTTCTGCATCATATCTGCCACATAACATTATTTGTATTGAAAAAAAACATTCTAAATATGAATGCCAGGGGTCCCCTGAACAGTTTGGGGTTGTTATACACAATGGGCATCAAACTATCTGTCTGGAATGTAGAGATACCCATAAGGAAGTTTGTGCATACAAATTACCCCGGAAATCCCTTTTGCTACAGTAGCATAAACACTATTCTCATGAGCAATTTTAAAAATGTCTGGAAAAATGAAAAAAATAATAAATAAAAGCGTGTAGTGTGCATGTGTGTCCTGTTAATGCAGCGGTTCTCAACCTGGGGGTCGCAACCCCTTTGGGGGTCGAATGACCCTTTCACAGGGGTTCTCAACAGTACCGGTTTTTACAGCGCGTCCCGCTGTCCCGGATTGTTCAATGAATGTTCCGCATTATGGAAATGCAGAACATTCATTAAACAATCCAGGCCAGCGGGACGTGCTGGCTGCAGCGGAGCGCTTGTCTCTTCTTGCGGCTCCTTCTTCTTATTCGGCTCCTCGTACGGCAGCGACAGTTCCTTTTATAAGGTTGCGCCCGTGCGTACGTGTGACGTCACACGTACGCATGGGCGCAACCTTATAAAAGGTCCTGTCGCCGCCGTACGAGGAGCCGAATAAGAAGAAGGAGACGCAAGAAGTCTGTGGGGGAATTTTCTATTGGAGGTACTCTCTATGGGGGCAATTGGGGGGCTCTGTGTATGGGGGGGCACTGTATGGGGGGACACTGTAAGGAGGGCTACTGTGTATGGGGGGGCTCTGTGTATGGGGGGGCACTGTGTAAGGAGGGCTACTGTGTATGGGGTGCACTGTGTATGGGGGGCACTGTGTATGGGGGGCTCTGTGTATGGGGGGGCTCTGTGTATGGGGGGGCTCTGTGTAAGGAGGGCTACTGTGTATGGGGGGCACTGTGTATGGGGGCATTGTGTATGGAGGGTATTTCTATGGGGGCTACTGTCTGTGGGGCAATTGAGGGCATGGTCTATGGGGTCAATTGGGGGCACTGTCTATGGGGGGGTACTGTTTATGGGGGCAAATGAGGCACTGTGTATGGGGGGCACTGTATGGGGGTGCTGTCTATTGGGCCATCGTGGGTACTATTTTAACTATTTTAAAAATGGGGTGTGGTAATTGGGGCGTGGCCACAAAGTGGGCGTGGTCAAAATTGCTGCGCTGCGCGCAACAGGTCTTTTTGTTGATGTCACCACAACATAAGGAAATGTATTAAAGGGTCGCCGCATTAGGAAGGTTGAGAACCACTGTGTTAATGTGTCAACCCCCCCCAAGATATATGTGTGTGGTGTTTTTGTATTTGCCCACACCTACCTGGGTTTTGGCAGGCAGCTGGATGGTCCTGGAGGAGGCCGGAGAGTCAGGAACTGGAGGAGGCGTCTCTTCTGCAAATCTGGTGTGTGGCCGGTGCAGTAGGGGAGAGGGAAGAGGAGGAAGATGACCAGGAAACATCAGTCACATGATAACCTTGTGCTAATTTCCTATGGCGCATATTACCCGCTTCACTGCCGTATGGGCTGGGGAATGAGTGGGGGAGCGAAGGAGCATCTGCTCCTCCATTCACAAACCCAAAGTGCAGCACAACCATAGAATTTACGTTTGACACATTAAGCCAACAGAGGTTGCCTTTATCTGCGTTTAATAACAGTTACTATGTTTTCCCCTGTGCTCAAATCTGGGGATAATTCCAGTCACTGATGAGTTCCATGACCATATAAAAAGGTAGAAGGCCAAAGGCCAAGTGCGGTTATACAGGTCATGGGATTCTAAGGTGACAGGATATCCACATATTTTACTACAGGTAATACTTTATTTGATATAATATACAATTTTCAGAGTGATAACAGAATTATTACTATGCACCCATTATTGCTGACGGTCTCGCTAAGCTCATTATATACAAAAAGGCTTAAAGGGAAGGGCATTTCTTAGTAGCTTAAATGCACCGAATGTCTTAATGTTCTATATATTGATAATGGGTGAGTGCTCTTGTTGTTGTTTCTATGTATTTCGTGGTCACAACCTCATTGCACCCCCTAATGGTTTAAAATTTAGTGGTTGAGCACAACTTTCCCTTTTTTTGCTATAGCTTATACAGGAGCAGTGGCCAGCTCCTTGTTGTAGCTCCCACCCTTCCCAGCTGCAGTCAGGTGATCCCAGTGGAGCCAATAAAAGGGCAACCATATGGGGGTTTTAACCTTGAAAGCAAGAAAGTTGCTGGTAAAACTTAGTCCCTTGGCTAAATGTATATTGAAGCAGTAGAATTCTTAATGAATCGCATAAGTCAGTGTAGGAACTGGTCAAAAGGGATGACTTTGACGCAGTTGGCCAGCTTGAAGTATATTGCAATAAATGGACAAACAATCCCTGTTTTGCTTAAAAGGAAGGGCATTTCTTAGTAGCTTAAATGCACCGAATGTCTTAATGTTCTATATATTGATAATGGGTGAGTGCAGAGGATCTCTTGTTGTTGTTTCTATATATATATATATATATATATATATATATATATAGCCATAGTTTTCAAGATATTCAGTGCTTGTATATTATGTATATATTACTGCTTCAGCCAATAGACTTTGGCACTCCTAAATGTTGCCACAAGTGTGCTCTGGGGCCAATATCTACATGCAAAATGGAAATGAAATTCTCTCACTTTTTTTTTTTGGACAAACTTGTTTTTGGTTAAAAAAAGTTTTATTCACAACTGTGTCAATAAAAATTACCCGTACGGTTCCGTATCTGTTACCAATCATCGACCAACAGACATAAACATTTGTAAAATTTACTTTAGGAAGTGTAATTGAACAGCTATATGACCCTACACGCTGTTCAGGGGTTCAATTATGATTTCTGCTGCAAAACATTTTTAAAGACAAGTGTTGCCTACCACTTACATTATGATTGTGTATATATTAAAAAAAAAAAAAAATGTAACTTTGTCGGCACACGTGTGAAAACTTGGGTTTCGTGTAACGAAAATACCTTGTCCATCTTTACAACAAGGGTTCAATGATGAGGTAAATTAGAATTTTTACAAAAAAAAACAAACAAACTTGTGTTGCCCTTTGTCGGGCCAAGTACAACCTGTAGCAACATAATGCTTTAGAAAATTCACGTTACATTGTCGGCACACGTGTGAAAACTTGGTTTTAACAAAAATACCTTGTCCATCTTTACAACAAGGGTTCAATGATGAGGTACATTAGAATTTTTACAAAAAAAAAAACAAACTTGTGTTGCCCTTTGTTGGGCCAAGTACAACCTGTAGCAACATAATGCTTTAGAAAATTCACGTTACATTGTCGGCACACGTGTGAAAACTTGGGTTTCATGTAACCAAAATACCTTGTCCATCTTTACAACAAGGGTTCAATGATGAGGTACATTATTTTTGTTTTTGTAAAGGAAAACTTTGGTTTGGACTTGGCCCATCAAAAGGCAACACCTTACAGTATGAATTAGAAAATACTATTTACATTGTTAGCAAATGTTTGAATGATCATTCTATTTTGGTTTTTCAAATTCGAGAAACAAATTGCTTGGGGGTTGTTTGTTTTTGGTGTCGTAGAGAAAATGTAGTATTTTTAAGGCAAGCCCTTTGACAAAATTAACATTTTCTTTAATGTTGACAATATCTTGTGCCACAGCTTGGAGTGTTGTACGGCAGTCTTGTCTCTTCACAGATTCCGTGACATGTTCTGGAAAGGCATGGGCTAGGGAAAACCGGAAAAAAATAAAGTTCAATATGACATTCCAAAATACTTTAATAATTGTAAAGGTAAAAAATAGATAATACATAATAAAATAAATCCCCCAGGAGAGCAGTGCAAGTGCAACTCCTGAGTTTGTTTTTTCAGATATGCATAGCGCTACATGGGTCCTTCCTCTGTTGGAGTCTTCATCCCCTGTAACTATTTTATTTTAACTTTAGAATACGGCTAGCCCAATAGGGAAAATCAGAGTACAATATTGATTTTTTGCAGGAGAAGCTATATTAACGGATGGGTTTTTGAAAGCAAAAAATAAATAAATAAATAAAAATATATATATATATATATTTATATAATGTTACATTTATCACTTAAGTTTAAATACTGATGAAACATTCACTAATGTAGATAAGTGGAAGAGTGAAAAGGAGGAGACAGTGAGAGGACAGAGAGGGGGAGGGAAAAGGGGCAGAGAATTGAGGAAAGGATAACAAGTTGGTTTTAAAGTGCATTGTGCCCGAGCTTTCAGAAGGAGCCGGGGCTACACACTAGAACTGCTTTCAGCTAACCTATGGTTTCTCCTAACTCCCATGTAACGGGAGGAGTCCCAAGCCGGACTTGGATTTCATACTAATGAGTGCTATTGTGATACCTACTGGGAGCTGCTATCTTGCGCTCCCACCCCATTGTTCTGCTGATCGGCTGCTGGGGCTGGGGGTGAGGGGGGGGTTACATTTAGTTATCACTTAAGTTTAAATAATGATGTAACATTCACTAATGTAGATAAGTGGAAGAGTGAACAGGAGGAGACAGTGACAGAGAGGGGGAGGGAAAAGGGGCAGAGAATTGAGGAAAGGATAACAAGTTGGTTTTAAAGTCTCTTGACAACTTAAATCTTACCAGATGATGATGGGGCATTAAAAGATGACGAAGAAGATTTTGAAGCTGTATCTGAAGTGGTTTGAAGATTTGAAGAACCTTTAAAATTAGAAAGGATGGTTACAAATTAACATTGTATAAAGAATTAAAGGGATACTGGCATGAGTTTGGCTCTTTTTTTTTTTTTTGGGCAGTAATATGGGTGTGCAGGCGCCATCTCAGTGCATTGTGCCCGAGCTTTCAGAAGGAGCCGGGGCTACACACTAGAACTGCTTTCAGCTAACCTATGGTTTCTCCTAACTCCCATGTAACGGGAGGAGTCCCAAGCCGGACTTGGATTTCATACTATTGAGTGCTATTGTGATACCTACTGGGAGCCGCTATCTTGCGCTCCCACCCCATTGTTCTGCTGATCGGCTGCTGGGGGTGAGGGGGGATATCACTCCAACTTGCAGCGCAGCAGGAAAGTGTGACTGAAGTTTATCATAGCACATGGCTGTGGCACCCTGGGAAAAGAAGAATCTGGCTAACTTGGAAGATTTTAAAATATAGTTCTCAGTATGAATGTGCATTGTTTTATACATAAGTAAAAAAAAAATGAAGGGGGGGGAACAGCTCCTTCTTTTGCAGTTTGAGGAGGGGGGCATTTAGCTGTTTTTATTACTTTGTTTAAAAACTGGGTATTACATATACAGCTATTATTGTGTTTTCTTTAATACTAAAAACTTGCTTGTTTGAAGTTATTCTGTGATGAATGCTGCTGACAAAGAAAACTGACAAGAAACGATTTTTTTTAAAGAAACGAATTTTCTACAACACGACGTTATGTTATGAAATTTCTACATGGTTAAAATAAATCTTAAGTCGTTAAGCGAACGACTTTGTGAGGAAATCTTTACCACGACATTTTGAACAATATGTCGTTTTAAACGAACGACTTTAAAAGTGTTTTTCTAAAACACTATAATAAGCATCTAGGTTAATACGAAAAAACTACAGACTAAAAATTCTTTAGCACGACTTTTTCTACAATATATTGTATGAAACGAACGACTTAACAATTGAATTTCAAAAACACTTTAATAATCATCTAAGTTAAAAACATGAACTACAAAGAGCTGCTTTTCAAATGCTACTTGTGATTAATGTGTTCCATTTTAAAAGTTGACCGTACCAACCTTGCACAATGTTAATACTAAAAGATTAAGCTAACATTATTTGTGCAGGATTAAAACACATACCTTTTTTTTTGAGCCTGGTTAATGGCCTCTTAAGCATGCTTTGCCCTTTTTAAAAGAAAAACAAGAAATATCAGGACTAGTTTAAAATAACCACCTATGTATATAAATTTTAGGTAAAATCAATACCTTTGCTTATTTCTTTTCTGATTTCTCGCAGTTGTTTTTTTTCCCTGCATATCAGGTCAGACCATCTTTTCTGAAGTTGTCTGACTTCTCTTTGTATCCCAAACTTCAAATTCAGAAAGTAGGCAATTCTTTTCATTATTCTTCTTTTATAAAAGGGTGGCATTTTTCTAAATATTCTTTCTCATCATAATGGTATCTTTCTATAAGCCTCACCATCACTATCATCTCTTCTCTTGTCATGGCAGAGGCTCTGGTTTTGGTGGTGTTGATGGGATGGTGGGATCTTTTGGCCCTCTTTTTTGCTGGAGCTTGTTCCTCTGGAGCAATCTGGTCAGAATCTGCAGAAAGCTGTTCCTGGGACTGCGGATTGCTGGCAGCCTCCCCTGTGTTCTCCTCAACCTCCAAACTGCCTGGCTCCCCTGTGTTCTCCTCAACCTCCAAACTGCCTGGCTCCCCTGTGTTCTCCTCAACCTTCAAGATATCAGCCACACCTCCGATATTCTCCAGCTCCAAGATCCCCTCCACACCTCCGATCTCCTCCAAATCCAAAATGATCTGCGCACTTTCTTCTAGCTCCATCCTCTTTAACGCGATCGTCTGACCGGAAGTGACGTCTAAGCTTTTGGCACGCAGTTAACGACCGCTCTTGTCGTTGGTGCGAATTTAAAGTGCGTTGTGACGACTTTATTTTTACCGCTTGTCGTGACTATATTCGTTTAAACGACTTTCTTTGATTAAACAGGTAATATAGGTATTAAAATCTAAAATAAATTTTCATAGACAACCTTACCATAGTTACTTTTACATTTCAATTAATTATAAAAAATATACATTACACAAATATGAATTAAAGGTTATACGGTCACGTGTACAAGTTTAAAAATAAGCAAAAACACTGAAGTTATCAGCTGGTTTAAAAAGGCAATAAATCAAAATTTCCATATTGTCATATTGACAAAAAAACTTTAATTGAGATAACTCATATGGTATTGCATGTTGGTGTAATTGAACTTTTTTGTAAATGAAAATATAACAATGTTTGAATGGCCAAAAAAGGCCGGAGGCCACAACAAATCAATCACTGACTACACATTTTTCTACACAACATGAAATTTGGTGTCAAACTTCCCTTTCTATTTCCTTTGGATCTTACTTAGTAAAGTCATGGCCTTGTTTGCCCTTGTTTGTATATAATCTTCAAAGAACCTGTGCCTTGGGTAGCAGCTTTAAGGGGCTTGGCCCTTGGGTGCTTATATAATAGCTGGGGTGTGAGTGGTTCCTAGGTGCATGCTGTACAGTAGTTACACCATACCTCCCCAACTTTGGAAGAGCAGAAAGAGGGTCAAAAATATATGCCTTGCATAGTGTGCAATAATTTTCAAAGTCAACGCCCACTTTATGTCCACGGCCCAAACAACAATACGTACTTACATTTGTTCACACAGCTTAAGCACGTGTCTGCTTTTCCCTATGCACTCCCCCCCTCAGTGTTTTGGCTAACCCCCTCTAGGGTCAATCCTCTGTCCTGCCATTCCATTTATGCCTCTTCCCTCCACTTTCAGTTGTTTAATTCTTTCTTTAAGCATCTTCATTAGGCTTTTTTTTAGCATTCTATCAATCTTGGCTTTGTTCCACCCACATCCTCCTCCATGAGCTTTAAAAATCATGTTGTTCAACATAATAAATGTGCAGTGCTTGAAGAAAGATTTACATCATCTGGCATAAACACTAAAAAGCAATAGCTGGAGCAGGAGAATTGAGCCTGACCAAAGACGAGCACTCACAATAAATTTCCCCACTCTTGGCTCTCTGCACCATGATGTGACACTCTTGTCTCTCAAGAGCACCGCAGCTTCTGTATCGCATTCATCTAAATGTTAGAATGGTACTGAGCGGCGCAGAAACTATGGTGCTTTCTTTCGAGAGACGAGTGTGACATCAAGGTGGAAAGGAGCAGAGAGCAGGGGACTTGTTATAGTGGGGAACTTCAGGCAAAGCGGTACATTCAGAATTTTTAAAAATTAAAAATCAGGACTGTCCCACATAAAGCAGGACAGTTGGGAGGTATGGTTACAATAAGGGGCATACCTTACTGGTGATGTTGTCCACAGCAACCATGCAGATCTTGACTTCTCATTTCTAGCTTCTAACTGACTGTTCAAATGTATTTGCAAATTCATTGCTATGCTATGGCTAAGGGCATACACACTCGAATATATAGGTCTCTTATAATGCCATTTTGCATGCTAAGGGGTGCAGCTAGGAAAGGTGTCTAGGGTGTCAGTGGCCCAAAATACAATTCTGTGACAGCATTATTGTAAGATAATGGTGTTTATGTGTTAACATCACACAAAATGACTTCATTGCTATGGGGGGAATTCACAAAAGACTCGGATAATGTTATTTTTGCGTAAGTGCAGTGCGCTACTTTTTGAAATGTCGGAAATCTGTCAAATTTAGGAAATAGGTGGTTCCTATCTCTGTATCAGTTGCAAGACCAACATAATTTGTAATTTGTTGTAGCTACCACACTGTTTTTATGAAATTGGCGGGCACTGTGACAATATTGACTCTCAGTAAACAAGAACATCTTTTGTTATATAGCCAGGTGGAGAACAGACCTTCATTGCGTTGAAGTCCTGATTGAGGATTCTTCTATTTTCAGGTTTTTGTTTTTTTTTAAATAAGAAACTTATTTTTTATTTCATGACTACAATAAAAGGTTTTTGTTTTTTTTTTGTAAATTTAATTATAGAGGAATTTCTGCTGTTTTTTGTTTTGATGTAATTTTTGAATATCATTATTGTGAATCATTTTCAATTTAAAATAAACTTCTCTAAACAGACCTTCCTATAGGCTGCTAGTCCACATAGGGTTTATCAAATAGCCATTAACAATCCTTATTTTTCACCCCAGGCAGGGCCACACTCAGGGGGGGACAGTTGTCCTGGTGCTGGATGATTCTTGATTTAAAGGGGGCCTGGTCGTGATACATTTTTTAAAGCTCAGCCCCCTTTTTAAGAATTATGGGTGTTGTCATTGGTGGTCAGCAGGTAATTCTTTGGTTGTGCCCTGTGTGTACGTGCGACATCAGTAAGCACAGGGCACAACCTTTATAAAATTGTGTATGCAGCAGGAAACTGGGGCACATAGCAAGAGGACCCACCCAGAGGATGGAGGGGAAGCAGGAGGGTGCTGGAGGGGAAGCAGGAGGGTGCTGGTGAGAAGGAGCAGGAAGCAGGAGGACACTGGGGGGACCCACAGAAAGCAGGAGAGGCTGGGGGGGAGCTGGAGGATGCTGGGGTCAGGTGGAGAACGTAGGGGGGAGCGGGCTATAGTATGAGGACCAGCAATGTTTTAGAGGGGTCCCTGCTCTGCTACAAATGCAACATGTAACCTCTGGCTGCCAATTGTTTTGGGGGGGCCCTGGCTAGTGTGTAATACACTGCAAATTAGTGTTAAATTGATTTTTTTTTATTTTACAGCTAATAAAACCAGTAATATAATCAAATAATTTTCTTCTTTTTTAGAGGATGGAAATTGTTTTTCCAACACTGCTTTTTACTCATTTTTTGAGGCTTAAAAATTCGAATTAAGTAAGAGGCAACAAGGAAAACCTCAAAGAAAAACCAGATAGAGGAAGGCAAAATATTTTCGCCAAAGAGTCACTCTGAGTGATTTAAGCGAAGAGGAGCTGAAAGATCGATACCGCTTAAATTCTAGAGAGATAGTTCAGCTGTACAGTGAGATGAAGGACTGGTTGGTAACACCAACCAAGCGAGCAAATGCAATACCAGGGATCGTCAAACTTTTGGTTACTTTGAATTTTTTTGCCAAGGGGGATTTCCAAGGCTGTGTTGCAATTATGGGTGGTATTTCCCAAAGTTCGTGCAGTAGAGCTCTGCATAAAGTACTGAATTTTTTTCTGCTAATTTTGAAAAATAATTTTTTTTCCCATCAGATATAAGTTATTTGCAGAATGTGAAGGAGCAATTTTATGACCTAGCTGGAATTCCTAATATCATTGGCATTATAGACTGTAGTCATGTTTGCTTATGCCCTCCTTCGGAAACAGAGCATATTTATAGAAACCGGAAGAACTCGCACAGTATAAATGTACAGCTTGTGTGTAGTTATGACATGACTTTTGTTGATATAGTGCCCAAGTTCCCTGGATCATCACATGATTCATTCATTCTGTCTAAATCTGGCCTAAATCAACGTTTTGTGTCAGGCGAATTTGGAGAATCTTGTCTTTTAGGTAAGTGACATTTTGGGTTTTTCTTTAACCCTTTCACTGGCAGCTGTTTAGGTCAAAGTGGAACTTGTATTTCCAGACAGTTTTTAAACATTTTGCACTGTTTCACTTTAGGGGCCTTTCCTCAGGGGGACTTTTAGTTTACCCAGGAAAACAATATATATTTTTTCCAGGACAACCTAAGCTTACAAAATAAGTTAGAATTAATGTGTTATTCAAATTGTTTTACAAGATATACTTGGGCTTCTAAATGTGTAAAATGTGTAAAAATGGAAGTTATACAAATTTACATTAATATAAACACACATACTAGAAAAAAAAATTATTTTATGCACAAAAATACAACTGATTTGGAAAGTCCCATGTCTCCAGAATGTGCCAATACTATATATATTTATTTTATTTAGAATTCTCACTTGAACAGTTCAAAATCTCACCAGCAGTATCCTACCAAATTACCAAATCACTGCTTCTGATAGCTGCATACTTTAGATTTCAAGGACAAAAATTCCACTAATACAAGGTTTTTCAGAGTAAATTGTACATTTTTAAGAAGAACAGATTCAGGGGAATCCAGAATAGGCACAAATGTCAGCCTAATCAAAACTATCAAGTAGCAAAGCTTTCCTAAAGGTATTGGTTTTTATGACATTTTAGTAATATGCCTAAAAATGTTGCAATTTGCCACATTTATCTCACTCAATTTCTTGCGTAAAATGCAAATCAACCCAAATAGAAACACCTATGGTCTATTGAACAGTTTGATGGCCAATATGCATAGATATACCAAAGTCTGTGGTATGTACTAACCCCAAAATGAAAATAGCGCGTAAGGATTTCTCACCTGCCATCTCAGCTTTTGCATACAGAGCCCCCTGTCAGTGTATTATGTGCCGTTACACCCACACACTCTACAGAGACCCACAGAAAACCATATAGTTTAGTAAAGTACACATTCTGATCAATTCAAGATAGTAAAGTAATTTTTCAACACCAAAGTTGCACATGGCAAAGCTATGCTAAAAACAGATCAGGATCACTAATACTGGGATTAATTAGGCTTTAAAAACACAAAAAAAACCACATGACAGTGTAATTATTGGTCAGAATATCTGATCCAATAGTCACGTTATCAAAATAAAAAGTTTTTAGGTAAAAGATACTATAAACAAAATTGATAAAAAAACAAAAAACCCAAATTGTTTGTGTATACATGTGTTAAGGTTGTGTGACAGTGTGTAAGTGTATATATGAGTGTATATAAGTCTTAAAAAAAGAAAAAAAAAACAAAAAGTTGAAACTGCTAAATTGTGTGTTGTAAGTGTGTGTAAATGTATGTAATTGTGTATGAAAGTGTGTAAGTGGGAAAAAAAATGCCTTACCTGTCCTGAAGATCATATCACTGTTCTGTCCTCCATGCTGCAGTCCTGGACCAGGAAGTCAGTGGGCCCGCGCTGGCGGGGAAAGGAGGAAGCAGGAAAAAGAAGCAGACGCGATGCCTAGGCTGTCATCGCTACAAATCCTTTATCTGACAACAGCGTATGAGACTCATCGTTGGCAGTTAAACCCTTTTTGGGCCACGACGTTTCCCATACATTATTGGCAGTTAAATGAATAATATGTATTAGCTATTGTTTTAAAAATCTTTTTTTAACACATGCTTTAACAGTTTAGTTAATAATTTTTTTAATTGATGTAAGGTTTTAGAGGTGTCATGGGGACGAATTATGGTTGAGTCTGTGGCCTTGATTAATTGTTTACAAAAATAACGATAGTTTCACAAACCATTTTACAGGAGTGGGTTTTTTGGGTTCTCATTAATATGATGATCAGTGCATTTCACCTTCACATCAGTTTTTACAAACCCTGTTAGTTAAAATTTTTTTTTAATTTATATATTATCCCTGTGGTTATGGGATAATAAAACCCTAAAGTAGTGAGCAAACTCCTGTGTGCTTTTGGTAAGTGATTGCATGAGCTTGGAGGCAATCCTTAATGAGGTCTAATATTTTCATAGTATTTTCACAATTCCTTTTAATTCTGTTAGTTTTGTTCATAAAAATTCTTTTAGCATAGGTGTCTGATCTAGAATATAATTTGTTACACTGACTAGCAATAAAAGATGGAATGTTTGGTTTGAGAAAACCAGTTATACATTGATTAAATAATGCAATTAATTATTAATAATATTTTAGTAAACAGTATAATTTACCAAAAAAACTTTAAAACATAGGGCAAAATGGTAGATGTTAAAGGAGAATTAAAGTTTAACTAAATTAATAGGCTAGTAATATTGTACATTATTTTAAGGACTTCTGTACCAGGCCAAGGCAACCACAGGCCTTTAGTAGGGAAGATGTTTTCTCAAAAACATGGCCACATGCTCTGGCCTGCTGTAACTTATTTGAGCTTAGGCAAAGATGCACAATATACTTTATATATAGATAAAATATATATGTAACAATATAAGGCTGCTTACAAAATAATAGTAGTAAATGGAAGTGTAGTTAGCATCAAAATGCAATAATCATCCCTTTTAAATAACTTCATATGACAGACAAACCTCAATTACTTTTTAATAATTTGCTACAACCACAAAGTTTAGATTATCAACACCTAGCCAGAGCCCACTGAGCTTGTGCACTGTATTGAGCAGTTGCAATTTATTTATATTTTTAAAATATGTTCGTTAACTAACTTGTAATGTTTGCTTTTAACTTTAGGTGATTGTGGTTACCCCCTCAAATCATGGCTAATGACACCAGTATGGAATCCTAAAACTTCACAAGAGAAGAAATTCAACAGGGCTCATTCAGCAACACGATCAATTATTGAGCGTGCTTTTGGTATTCTTAAAAGCAAATTTAGATGCTTAGATATAACTGGTGGCTCATTATTGTATTCTCCTGAAAATGTTTGTAAAATAGTTGTTGCTTGCGTTGTGCTTCACAACATAATAATAATGCGCTGCCAGAATGAATCTTTTGAAGGTATAAATTCTAATGAGCAGGAACCTGAGTATGTTCATGAACCTGACAATGCTGGAGGAAGCGCACGTCGCCAATCAATTATTACTAATTATTTCTAAAAGTTTAATTTCTTGTCTTTTTCTTGAGGGGTGGTAAAGTAATTGCATTTACTTTGTGATTAAAAAGTTTGTTTATGTTTACTGGTACTGTTTTTGCTGCTTTAGTTTTCTATATTGATTCACTCTTGCATGACTTTGTATTCTGTACATATTGTCAGAAATTATACTATTGAATGTATTAAATTTATTGATTCAAAAAACAGATTGTTTCGTGTCTTTCTTAATGGGTTTAGGTACTGACAGACACCATTGCATTAAGTTCCATGTTGTTTTGGCTTTTTTTAACCCTTTCCCTGCCAAGCACGTAGCTTCTACGTGCTGGCATAAAAAATAGTTGTATGCCAAGCACGTAGAAGCTACGTTTCCCATAAAGACAGCACGTTCTCTGCACTCGCCGATCGATCCGAGTGCAGAGACGCGCTGCCAGGCCCAAAACCCCCTAGGCAACGAGCTTACCGCCGCTGCTCCCTCCTGGGCCCCCTACGATCGCCTCTGTGTGACCCCAAGTCGCAGCGACGTCATGAAGACGTGCCTGCTGCTTGGGGTATTTAATCCTGCCCTGGCGCCGCCCCCTTCACTCGTGCAGCATCGTGGAGCCTCTTGGAGCCTGCCTGCATCCCCCTGCGGTCTTCCAGCACCAGAGATCTGCCTGCCTGCCTGCCTTTGAGATCTGCCTTGCCTGCCCCAGGTACCAATTTTGCACCATTTACACATCACACTAATTGTAATTTTTTTTGCTGATTTTATTTTTTTTTGCAGTTTCCACTTTTTTTTTTTTTTTTGCACAGGCATACACTTACACACACATATACACACCTATACACACACTCACACACATACACACACTCCTTTTGCAAGTGTACACACATACATATTTTTTACTTTGCCTTTATTTTATTTTCCATTTTTAGCCTTTACACACTAATCACTGTTTCATCAGTTTTATTTTATATTATTGATTTTATTTGTTTCATTGCTTTTTCAGTTCTGCCTTGTGCTTTATTTCTGTTTTATTACTTGTTTTACTCTGATTTCTAAGTTCTGTGTTATACTTTTATTTCTGTTATATTATATATATACTGTTATTACTGTTACCTTGATTTTGCAGTGTGACAAGTGATCAGGTAGCCTGAACGCAAGTCACACGGCATAATCACATTTTTCTTGCGTTTTTCAGTGGTTTTGTGAGTTTTCAGTTTTGTGTTATACTTTGATTAGTTCTATTGCTTGTGTTACCTTGATTTTGCAGTGTGACAAGTGATCAGGTAGCCTGAACGCAAGTCACACGGCATAATCACATTTTTCTTGCGTTTTTCAGTGGTTTTGTGAGTTTTCAGTTTTGTGTTATACTTTGATTAGTTATATTGCTTGTGTTACCTTGATTTTGCAGTGTGACAAGTGATCAGGTAGCCTGAACGCAAGTCACACGGCATAATCACATTTTTCTTGCGTTTTTCAGTGGTTTTGTGAGTTTTCAGTTTTGTGTTATACTTTGATTAGTTATATTGCTTGTGGTACCTTGATTTTGCAGTGTGACAAGTGATCAAGTAGCCTGAACGCAAGTCACACGGCATAATCACATTTTTCTTGCATAGTTCAGTGATTTTGTGAGTTTTCAGTTCTGCGTTGTACTTTGATTAGTTATATTGCTTGTGTTACCTTGATTTTGCAGTGTGACAAGTGATCAGGTAGCCTGAACACAAGTAACACGGCATAATCACATTTTTCTTGCATAGTTCAGTGATTTTGTGAGTTTTCAGTTCTGCGTTGTACTTTGATTAGTTATATTGCTTGTGTTACCTTGATTTTGCATTTTTCAGTGGTTTCATTGCATTTTAGATTTGTGTTGCTTTTCATTTACTGTTCTTGCTTATTGATCTTGGTTGTATTTACAGAACTTTGCTTGTGTTTTATTTCAATAGTAATTAGGTCATAATCACTTTTTTGTATTGCATTTTTATTTTTGTGTTGCTTTTTTTATTTGTGTGTTGCATCTACTGGCTTTTGCTTTTTTTTTGCTTGTTCTGGATTGTTCCTGATTGTTCTTGGTTGTATTTCTTTTAGGGAGTTCAGAAGTTCAAGGGAGTTTAGAGGGGGGGGGGGTTTGAAACCAACGCTGCTTTTTTTCTTAGCCAGATTTTACCTGTTTTTTTTTTCTAGTGTCTGCCTTGCCTGTGTTGCTGTAGTTTATCTTTGCGTAGCTGTTAGATTTTTCTGGCTTCTGATCATATTCTGATTTACTTGATTTTTTGTGTGACTGATTGGGAGCATTTTGGACTAGGGTGTTATATTAGTTTGAAAATATTTTGTTGGCAACATGGCCAAAAAGTTGTACTCTGTTGAAGAGGCTGCTGCACTGTGCATGGCCTCTAGCTCGGAGGAGTTCAGTGACTCTGATTCCGAGTGTGTGCCCCCTGATTCAGAGAGTGACTGAGGAGTCACTCTCTGAATCAGGGGGCACACACTCGGAATCAGAGTCACTGAACTCCTCCGAGCTAGAGGCCATGCACAGTGCAGCAGCCTCTTCAACAGAGTGTGGTCATGGTGTCATGGTGTAGTAGTAGCACGGTTAGTGCTCTTGAGGAGCCCATGGAGGTAGAGGAGAGTGTGCAAAATGAGGGAGAGGGTGATAGGGCCGATGCTGCAGCTGGAGGAGAGCCTGCGTGGAGGCCTCCTTGTAATTTTCCCCCTGAGATCCCCCCTTTTACTGCAGTCGCTGGTGTTAAGGTGGACACCAGGAATTTTGAGCCTATTGATTTTTTTCAATTGTATATCACTGAGGCCATCCTACAGGATATGGTCCTCTATACAAATTTATACGCCGAGCAATACCTTGCCCATAATCCCCTTCGAGCGCAGGCATGGCATCCCACTGACATTGCCGAAATGAAAAAGTTCTTGGGACTCACTTTAGCTATGGGTCTCAGAAAAGCAAATTCCTTGGAGTCCTACTGGGATACCACTACTGTGTTGTCTATCCCTGTTTTTTCTGCCACCATGCTGAGAAACCGGTATCAGCTACTGCTCCGGTTTCTGCATTTCAATAACAATGCAACGGCTGTACCCCCTGATGTGCCCGGCCATGACAGGCTGCATAAATTGAGGCCCCTTATAAATAGCCTGTCTGAGCGGTGTGGAGAAGTGTATACCCCTTCCCAAAACATTTGTATAGATGAGTCACTTCTCCTCTTCAAAGGGCGCATCGCATTTCGGCAGTACATCCCAAGAAAGCGTGCCCGCTATGGGATCAAATTTTACAAACTGTGCGAAAGCATTTCGGGGTACACCAGCTATTTCATGATTTATGAAGGCAAGGACTCCAAATTAGACCCCCCTGGTTGTCCCGTTGATTTGACTGTCAGTGGCAAAATTGTATGGGAGCTCATCTCTCCACTTTTGGGCCAAGGTTACCACTTATATGTGGTGCGGTATTGCTCTAGTATCCCCTTGTTCACTGCCCTATATTGCTTAGATACCCCAGCCTGTGGCACTATAAATCGTAACCGAAAGGGACTGCCCAGGGATCTGGTCAGCAAAAAACTTAATCGTGGAGAAGTTTATGCCCTAAGAAATGATGAGCTCCTTGCCATAAATTATTATGACACAAAAAATGTATTCATGCAGATGACAATCCACGATGAGTCAGTAACTGTGGTACAGAGAGTTGGTAGGCCCCCTAAAACAAAACCTCTCTGTTGCAGGGAATACTGCAGGTACATGGGTGGCGTTGACAGAACTGATCAACTCCAACATAACTACAACGCCACTCGAAAAACTAAGGCCTGGTACAAAAAAGTTGGTATATACTTGATTGAAATGGCCCTTCGAAATTCATACGTTGTATATAAGGCAGCAGTACCAGGCCCCAAATTATCCTACTATAAATACCAGCTGCAGATAATCCCTGCCCTGTTGTTTAGTGGTGTAGAGGAGACTGTGCCTGAGATGCCCCCTAGTGACAATGTGGCCCGATTGATTGGGAAGCACTTTATTGATACGCTTCCACCCACACCTGGAAAAGTGTTTGCCCAGAAAGCTTGCAGAGTGTGCCGCAAAAGGGGTATAAGACGAGATACACGGTACTACTGCCCTAAGTGCCCTCGCAACCCCGGGTTATGTTTCAAACCATGTTTTGAAATATACCATACTCGGCTGCACTATTGAAAGGGTAATAAATTGTTGTGCACTGATGGAATTTATAATAATTATTGGCATCCCGCTTTGTGCAAAATTAATATAGTAGCCTTATGGTTTATGTATTCAGGCCAGAATTTTATGTCATGGTTAGTTTGGGTGTTTCCTTACCTAAAATGTTATGTTAGGTTATGTATAGCCAACTGAGGTGTTGCGTGACGGACTGGGCCCCTAAAAATTTGTGGTGCGTGATGATCATGTTGTTTCATCTTGCCTGCGGATGATTTCATCTCCCCTGCTGATGCCACAAGGTTTTTTTTTTACTGACACCTCATAAGCTACCCTTTCAGGGCAGTTGCTACGGCTATATGTATTTCTGGGTGACATTTTAGGTTTTACTAGTGTACAGTATTAGGTCTCCATGGAATATTTTTTTTTATTATTTTAGGGTTAGGGTCTTTGTTTGCAGCAGTGAAAAGAAAGTTATAGTTTGCTGGTAGATGGGAGTTTACATTTCAACACTTAGGCTAATTGTAGTCTTTCTCCTTATTATGAGTAATAGTATTGTTCTGATGGCATAGCTCTTTTGGTTGGAGAGAAACTGGCAAATTCACAACTCATTAGCTCAGCTTTCAATGCAGATATTGAGGCCTTTATTTTGGGCAATATATATTTTGTTCTTGGTGCAGGCATTCAGCTTTTTTCAGAATTGTGGTTTCACGTCACCTCTTTAGCCATACCCCCCAACTGTCCCACTTTTTATAGCGCATCCTGCTGTTCCGGATAGTTCAATGAATGTCCCACATTACCGTAATAGATTATGGCACTGTGTATGGGGGGCACTGTGTATGGGGGGCACTGTGTATGGGGGGCACTGTGTATGGGGGCATTGTGTATGGGGGCACTGTGTGTATTTTTTTTTTTTTTTTTTAAATGGGGTGTGGTAATTGGGGCCACAAAAGTGGGCATGCAAAAAAAATTGCCGCACTGCGCGCACCAAATCTTTTTGTCCCTCTTTTCATTTTTCAAATGTTGAGAGGTATGCTTTAGCTAATGCCAGAGCGGGAACTAGGGGTAGGCAGAAGAGGCACCTTTCTAGGGTGCAACAATTGGGGGGTGCCAGGCAGAAACCTCTCCTGCCTAACCCTAGCCCGCGCTCCCTTCTCTTGCCCCCGCCGGTTGTCATTACTCCCTTTCACCACCTCCCCACATCACCCGAAGATTCGCAGGAATACAGATGAAGCTATACAGTCAAAAGATGTTCAACTAAACAGATAAAGGTAAATAGAATATATTTTGGGGCTAAATTGGGCAGGTTTTTTTTAGTTGTTATTGCAATTTCAGGGAGAAATCTAACTTTGGATCTTTTTTTTCTTTATTTCAGGCCAAACCGCAAACTTCTACAGAGAACTGCGTCCACAATTCTGCATGTACGAAAGCAAGAATGGCGCTGCTGAATAGCTACAGGTGTGCACTTTCAGAAAACATATAGTTTGTGGGGGTATTTCACAGGTAAGTGAGTGTTTAGACTGACAAACTGCATGGAGTGCACTTAGAGCGCAGCTCCAAACTTTCGAGCTGAAATTGCTCTTGTGTATTGCCCCTGTTTTGGGCTGTTTGGAGGCCGTGTCTTTAGGTGCACCCATGCATGTGGGGTATTGTTTTGTTCAGGATAAGTTGCAGATTGATATTGTAGTGTTTTTTTTTCATTGTTATGGCAATTTTGGGGAGAAATCTAACTTTGGATCTTTTTTTTTCTTTATTTCAGGCCAAACCGCAAACTTCTACAGAGAACTGCGTCCACAATTCTGCATGTAGGAAAGCAAGAATGGCGCTGCTGAATAGCTACAGGTGTGCACTTTCAGAAAACATATAGTTTGTGGGGATCTCTCACAGGTAAGGGGGTGTTTAGACTGACAAACTGCATGGAGTACACTTAGAGCGCAGCTCCAAACTTTCGAGCTGAAATTGCTCTTGTGTATTGCCCCTGTTTTGGGCTGTTTGGAGGCCGTGTCTTTAGGTGCACCCATGCATGTGGGGTATCGTTTTGTTCAGGACAAGTTGTAGATTGATATTCTAGTGTTTTTTTTTCGTTGTTATGGCAACTTTGGGGAGAAATCTAACTTTGGATCTTTTTTTTTCTTTATTTCAGGCCAAACCGCAAACTTCTACGGAGAACTGCGTCCACAATTCTGCATGTAGGAAAGTAAGAATGGCGCTGCTGAATAGCTACAGATGTGCACTTTCAGAAAACATATAGTTTGTGGGGGTATTTCACAAGTAAGGGGGTGTTTAGACTGAAAAACTGCATGGTGTGCACTTAGAGCGCAGCTCCAAACTTTCCAGCTGAAATTGCCCTTATGCATTGCCCCTGTTTAGGGCTGTTTGGAGGCCGTGTCTTTAGGTGCACCTATGCATGTGGCATATCGTTTTACTCGGGATAACTTGTTCTTTCATAACCTGCCTTCATTTGAAAATTTTCATTGGTGTTTTATTCTCAAATTTACTTTGGACTTTGTGACTGTGATAGTGTTTCAGAAAAAAAAAAAAAAAATTAAAATATGGTATATGTTTTTACGCTATCTGTATGACAGGAGCTACATTTAGAGCAAAAACTACACCACAACTAAAAATATAGAGGTGTGCAGTTTCTAAAAATGTGTGACTTATGGGGGTATTCCATTTCTGTCATAAGATATGCCATGTTAAAATAGAGATGGCCTTTTCACTTTTTTTTCGATGTAAAATTGCACAAAATGCTGTTTTATTATTAGGGTGTCTTCTGGACAAGAAAAGTGGGTTACCAATACATATTTGGTATTGTTGGATTCAGCAGAATTGGGGCTTTTACAAACAGTAAAATTTTTGTAAGTTAATGTAATCGTTCTTGGAAAAAAAACACAAAATAAAAATACTTTTTTCTTTATTTCACTTTTTTTTAACATATTTCACTCAAAAAATGTGTTACATCTCCAGAAAAAGTACAAAATGTTATTATAATGTTCAAGCCCAATTCGTTCCAGAAAAAACGATATATAACAAGCTTTATTTCATGTAGGTTTTCTTGTCAAGAAACCGAAGCAAATGTAATGAGTGCAAAATGTCTAAAAACGGCTTGGCAGTAGATGTTCACTTTTGGGACAAATCGGCTGGCAGTGAAAGGGTTAAGTAAACTGAAATTAAAAAAAAAAAAAAATGTACCATTGGCAGCCTAGGGGCTGCATTTAGACTAACGGCCCTTTCACCTTTGTGGCCTCCCACCTGTTTGGCTGCTGTGTTGTTTCATTATTTTAATTGTATAAATACAGTTCTGTGATCCTAGATTAGCTGGCCCCATGCTTTGTTCACTCCTTTGTTTGAGACTGTAAGTCCTTGCATTATTTACACTTGTTATCACATGTTTTTTACTCATTTTTTAGGCTCTGGTGCACAGGGATATTAGTCGCCTGTGACAAATCTTTGCAGGCGAGTAATCTCCCCGAAATGCCATCCCACCGGTGAGAATGTAAATCGCCGTTAGGTTAGCATATGCGGCGCCGTGATTTCCCCGAAATTGCGGAAGTTGGCTTGAAAGGAAACTTCCGCAATTTTGGCAAAATCACAACGATGCGTATGCCATTTACATGTTCGGTAGTGGGATGGCATTTCGGGGAGATTTGCTGTCTGCAAATAGGGAGTTTTGTCACGGGCAACTAATCTCCCAGTCTGTCACAGCCCTTAGCCCTTTTCAACGACAGTAGATTTTTAGACTTCAGTTCCCCCTAGTGCCAGACATTTTGTAAACATTCTGTGCTCTCTTATATTTTGCTCTCTTACTTTTACTGGATGAAGGTTTGGTATAAGTAGAACAACATTTTTTTTTTATCTGGATAATGTGAGCTTACCAAATCTGGATGAATTTTGCTGTATTTCCAGTTCTTGAATAGATTTTGAGTTTGTAAATTAAAACAACACATTTTTAATGTACATGATATAGTGATTTATATTGGGCAAAAAATTTTATTGAACCCCAAAAAAAAAACAGCTTCAGGTCTTCCAAACATGCTAATACCCAATATGTATAGTAATATGTGGATTTCTGCCTTAGCTTAACTAAAAACGTAAGAACTAGGTAAGTTTTACAAGAAAGGTCACAAAGGTCACTCCCTGATTTTAAATACAAAAGTTACAAAAGCATTACAGTAGAATACGGCATCCTTTAGTTTCTAAAGGCAAGAATCCTGGAACAATAGGTTTACCCAAGGAAACCATATATGTTTGTAAAGGACTCATTCTGCCGAGTCAGAAATGGGTAAGCATAACTTTCTTCTCCTAAGTACCAAACAGCATTGTTTTCTTGAATTTAACAGAATATATATTAATAATCTAATAATTCCTCTTAAGAACACTTTCAAGCACCAGTTCTCCGACATAACATTATTTTCCTAGAAAAAAACATGAAAGACCGGGGTCCACTAAACAGTTTGATGGCCAACATGCATCAATTCTCCAATATATGTGGTGTACAGGGGCACCCAAATTAATATATTGCAGACAAAATGTCTATGGGCAAAGACAAGAAACAAACAACAATGAGAAATACAATAAAATTGTTTTTTTTTTAATATGCCAAGTGAAATTTGCAGTCACAAACTCAGTTTGAGTATTTTAGATTGGTTAAATTAGTAACACAGATACAGTCAAAGAAAAAACACCTATGCATAACTGGTAATGGATTAACATTTACTACATTTTCAAACATGTCACTATTTTCCAAGTATTTTAGCAAATTTAACTGCAAAAAAAAAACAAAAAACACACATTTCCACAATACTACAGCATATTTAACTATTCAAGTAAAAACTTAGTTAATATCTATTGGCAGTAAAAAGCCAAAATAACTCTCTTTCTCCTTTATATGTCCTCTAAAAATTCTTTTTAAATGTCCAAAAGTTGTTTTGGGAAGAATGCCATGGGCTTCGTACTGTGCATATTTAAGTCAGCACTGTTGTGTGTTGTAAATTTTTTTCTTTTGGATTGTGTTTCTAGTTGCTCAATTGGTTGCGATTGAAGATTTTCGTGAGGGTTAGTAGAAGTACGCAAAATGTTAGATGGTGGTTGAAATTTTGACTTTTGACTCAGTGCAGTAGTACTAGTATTAGTACTGCTGCTCTCAATGGTCAAGTCAACTAAATCTGGTGAAATATTGGGGTTTGTGCATGTATCTAGCTGCCTTTTAGCACAGCATGTACAATGTTGGTCTTTTTCGACCATTTTTTGAAAAATTTGCTCTAAATTTCCCAGCCTTGTGTCAATTGTTTTGTTTAATAACAAAACGGAATTTGATAAATTAGAGACTGTGCTAACTAAATTGTTACTTAAATTCATTGTAAATGGGAAATATGTTTTTTGAAAATCTCGGATGAACTTTAAATAATCCTGCTCTGGGGCGGAGCTGACCGCACGTATGTGAAGACGCAGGTTCCTTGAGCTCCCGGCCCATACCTCACACAAGCGATAATTTAGCTCACTTAAGCAACGCTTTTTTCACAAAAACCGACTGTCTACGATCCCGGCACACCACATAGAGATGGCAGCATCCAAATCTCGGTCTCAACGCGAGGCAGGAAACTTTTTCAAGCGACAACAACAAGACGCGCAAAAAGCCCAAGATGGCGGCGAGTCTCCACCTCATACTATGCGGGAAGACCACAACACTTGCCTAACGAAATCCGATCTAGATACTAGCTTGGACAGATTCCTACAAAAGATTACAAATACCTTTCAAGCTGAACTGAAGTCGGCAATCTCGGATATAACAAAAGAAATTACTTCCCTGGGAACTCGGACTGATCTCCTGGAAACAAAGCACGATGACTTCATAGCGACACACAATGCTCTACAACTAAGAGTGGCATCGCTAGAAAGGTCAGTACACGCTCTTTCTGAACATACTGAAGACCTAGAGAATCGGTCTCGCCGAAATAACATTCGGATTAGAAATGTACCTGAATCCTATACAGATTTACGTAAACTATTAGACTTACTATTTACTAAGTTGCTACCTGAATATGCCACAGAACTGCTACTCATCGACAAGGTACATAGATCATTAAGGCCGAAACCGCAACATGGAGAACCCCCTCGGGATGTAGTGGTAAGGCTACACTACTTTGAAACCAAAGAGGATTTATTGAGATCCGCTAGAACCCATGAGGCAGTAGAGATTGACGGAGAATCCATCCAAATGTACCAGGATTTATCTCCCATCACCTTACAGAAACGGAGAGACCTTCGCCCGATTACAAGTTCCCTGACCAAAGCGGGCTACAAATACCAATGGGGATTCCCCTTTCACCTGACAGTAGTCAGAAATGGGGTCCTGCACACCTTAACAGATCCAACGGATGGCGAAGCCTTCTTAGCAAAACTGGGGCTGCCAGATTCACCTTCACCTCCCAAATTAGCTAAAACCAAAGTGACCCCGCTACAACCTATATGGGAAAAAGTGACAGCGAAGCGCAACACTCCTAATAAATCCGCAACAATAAGGATCCCCTAAACACTACTCCCAAGCTCTGAGCTAAGGACAAGATTTAACACTTAACTTGAGACCTAATATTGATATGGCCATACATCTCTTCACTACTACCTGGTTAAAAACCAGACTGTCTTATGTGACCAGGCAGTGAGGTTGGGCGCGGGAGGCCCCACGGACCCGTTTCCCTTACTAGGCGCCTCACCCTACCCCCACAAGGATCACCTTCACCGTTTATTACACCTTTTCAAAAGAGAGCTACAGATCCTCCTGAGGAATAACACCTCAGGATAGGAAATTCCCTATTCGTATAACGCTTATTTTAGCGTATCCATTCTGCTGGTTTGTTATAGTTATAATTTTGTTTTATTTCATGTTTAAGACCTCCAACAACTCTAGAGGTCATGTTTATGTTACTATGTATAAGTTAACTTCACTTTTGGTAGACATGGGTAATATGATACAACACAATTTAGCCCAGATTGGGTTGGTGCAAATATATATCCAAAGCAACTTTCTCCTTCAACTATTCAACTGGCGACATTGTCCAGTTTATTTCTCCATAGAGCAAATACCCCTGGGCCAAAATCATGGCACTTAAATTTGTATCTCATAATGTTAAGGGGCTGAATTCCCCTGCAAAACGGAGAATGGCAGGCCAATATTTTCATAAGATACAAGCAGACATAGTGGCACTGCAAGAAACACACTGGTCTAACAAAGGACCTCCCCCCTA
Organism: Xenopus tropicalis; assembly: GCF_000004195.4. Lineage (NCBI taxonomy): Eukaryota > Metazoa > Chordata > Amphibia > Anura > Pipidae > Xenopus > Xenopus tropicalis. Next base: position 67,142,988 of record NC_030678.2, on the reverse strand, counting down.
TGTCCACAGATACTACCAACAAATATATGCTACAACCTACCATACAAAGGCTAGGGGAGTTACTATAGCATTTCGCCCACATGTTCAATTTATACTTACAAGTTCTGTGCTAGATACTGAAAGTCGATATATACTAATAAATGGCACAATAATGGGTAACCCAGTAACCTTTCTTAACCTATATGCACCACCCACAGGGACCAAACAATTTTTTACTAAAATATTTGAATTGCTATTGCTACATGCTCAAGGTACTATTGTTGTTATGGGGGACTTCAACCTGGTACTTGACCCACGTCTTGACCGTTCGCAGCACATAACTAACCCAACATTAGCTTCCTCAAAATTCCTAAAACAACTTATGCAAGAAGCATCCCTAGTGGACATATGGAGAACCTTGCATCCCCTTGATACAGATTTCACATTTTATTCTCCGGTACATAACTCCTATTCAAGAATAGATCTGATTCTAATCCCACAGACACAGCTTCCTAATGCCAAGGATGCTTCCATCCTTAACATAACTTGGTCAGACCATGCACCAACTACCTTAACATTACATTTAACTCACGGACCACAACCTATGCACTCTTGGCGCTTAAATGAATCACTATTAACAGACTCTACTGTAACCACATCCATAGCTGACGACTTACAGGAATACTGGCTGGATGAGGAACTTTCTATGGGCACAATATGGGCAGCACATAAAGCGGTCATAAGAGGGTCATTTATCAAGTTGGCATCCCACAAAAAGAAAAAAAGAATGGAATCTATTGCTAAACTTGAAAGAGAATTGAGAGACTTGGAGGCAAAACACAAAATAACTACTGAGACCAGCATTTCTCAGAAACTGACTGAAACGAGATCAGAATTACATAAACTTCTGATGAACAAAGCAGAAAAAGCAATAAGATGGTCTAAACATAAATTATTCCACCTTAAAGACAAACCCAACCAACTATTATCCCAAAAACTGGTCTTTTTGAAGACCAGGGCTTCAAACAAATTTCCCACATAAACAACTCTAAAGGAGTTAAGTTAGTTAACCCAGAGGACATTATACAAGAATTTCATAACTTTTACTCCTCACTATATGGCCCCCCACCCCTAACAACTTGAGATAAAAGAGATGCTTTCTTAGAAACTATAACCCTCCCTAAATTGACCCAAGATGAAAGATCTCTACTGAATGACCCGATTACAGAGGTAATCAAGACCTTAAGGTCCAACTCTAGCCCTGGCCCAGATGGCCTCCCAGCAAGCTATTATAAAAAATTTAAGGAATTCTTAACTCCCCATTTGACCACCCTCTTTAATGATATGATGCAGGGCCACTCTCTCCCAGCTGACATGCTTCAAGCGAACCTAACCCTCCTCCCGAAACCAAATAAAGACACAACAAACATACAAAACTACCGCCCAATTTCGGTATTAAATGTAGATATTAAACTTTTTTTTCAAAATACTGGGCTCTAGACTTAACAAATTAATGCCTAAACTGATACATCCAGATCAGTAAGGCTTCATATTGGGACGGCAAACAACAAACGTAATCAGACGACTGCTTAATATAATAGCAGACACCAATGCCTCCAAGTCTCCCATACTTATACTGATGTTAGATGTGTACAAAGCTTTCGATTCTGTAACCTGGCCCTATTTATTTAATGTCCTACCCCACTTTAATATATCTGGAGCCTTTTTAGAAGGACTAAGAGTACTGTACAACAATCCAACAGCCAATATTAGACTGTTCCACAAACCCTCTCTCCCTATACAGATTAAAAGGGGAACCCGCCAAGGGTGCCCGCTATCACCATTACTTTTTGCGCTAGAAATGGAACCTCTGGCACAACTTATAAGATCAAACATAGATATCACAGGATACACTAAAGGTCCCAAAGAATATAAGATTAGTTTATATGCAGATGATATATGTATGACGCTAATTAATCCCCTGACGGGTCTCCCTAATCTGTTCCAAATCCTAGACCGATTTTATCATATCTCAGGATTGAAGGTCAATATATCTAAAACAGAGGCACTGCCAATTAATATCCCCTCCCCACAAAAGAAACTATTGGAACTTAATTTTCCTTTTCAGTGGAAACAAAAAACAATAGCATACCTTGGAGTTAACATAACTAAGACATAGGAGTCGTTATACATAGCAAACTACCCTCCCATCTTAAAACAATTACGTGGGAAACTGGCTGACTGGACTAAATTGCAGATCTCCCTGTTTGGGCGGATAGCAACAATCCGCATGATAATATTGCCTAAACTACTATATTTATTTAGGGCCCTTCCCATCCCAATTCATACCAAAGAAATTCATACCTTTCAAAGGGACACCATGAATTTTATTTGGAATAACAAAAGACACCGAATAAATAAAGATACTCTATTTAGAGGCTACGCTGAAGGCGGACAAAATGTCCCCCACTATCTCACATACTATAGGGCAGCAAGACTCACCCAGCTTGCTCAATGGCATACAACACCAAACAAAGTCCCCTGGGTGGACTTCGAGAATACCTCCATCTCCCCTTTACAAACATCAGCTCTACTTTGGGCAACCGCACAGAACATACACCTATATCATATATCAAACCCCATAGTTCTACACCACCTAAAGATCTGGGCCCTACTAAAACCTAAAATTTTAACACACCAAAGAAATAGCAATCTACAGCCACTGGTAGGCAACCCAGACTTTATACCTGGATTAAAAGCAAAAGACTTATCTTGGTGGTCACAAAACAACTTACACACATTATCAGACCTTATTACTCCCAGAGGACTGAAATCACTGGAATATCTCAAAGAAAATAATAATATCCCTCCCTCAGAATACTATAGATACACGCAAATTTGTCATTTTTATCTCTCACAAAAGCCTAGCTGCCCAACCATGGAGATGTCCAGTTTTGAACTCCGGTGTAAGTCCCCCACACGTCTCTCAGGGTTGATAACTCAATTATACAACCATTTAAGAACAGAGCCTCCAGACAACATGTGCAAATATATGAAAGAGTGGAACATAGATTTACAAGCCCCACTTTCTTATCAAAAATGGGTAAAAATATGGCAATCTGCAAAAAAGATCTCGCCAAATATAAGCATCAAAGAAACAACATACAAACTCCTTTCTAGATGGTATGTTACCCCAGTTCTAAAAAATAAGTTCGACCCCACATCTTCCCCACTATGCTTTCGAGATTGTAAAACGCAGGGAAACTATTACCACTCATGGTGGCTCTGCCCAATAGTGAGGAAATTTTGGTCCCAAACATCTCAACTTATCTCCCAAGTTTTGCAAACAGAAGTCACCATAGAACAAGATCAGGCTCTATTCTCATTACCGATTAAAAATTTAACAAAAACGCAGAACAAACTGACCGTGCAATTTATAGCAGGAGCACGCTGGGTTATCGCTTTGAACTGGCTATCCCCACACTTATCCATCTCCCAATTAAAATCCCGTATAGAATATATACAAACTATGCATTACCTTGCAGCTACCCTATCGGACTCGCTGGAGCAACATCACGAAATTTGGGAACCCTGGATAACCTTCAAGACGCTTCCATCGAGATAACCCCATTCTCTTCCAGGACAAAGAATATTATTAAAGGACTCTGACGCTAAGCAATACCTTATGTTAAAAAATACTGTAACCCATGTCACTGAAACTGAAAATGTTATTGATGAATACAAAAGAAAGAAAAAATTGATAAATAAAGAGATTATAAAAAAAAATAATCCTGCTCTGCTTCAGCTAGATATCCACCTTCAGCTTGCATGTTAGTAGTGTACACCTCTTCTTCATCCTCACTCTCAGAGCTGGACAGTGGGAGATTGCTGCAGTCATTTAAGTCAGGTGAGGGGAGATTTGCATCCAGCAAATTCTCATCCAATTGTGACTGTGAAAGATTTATTTTACAAGTAGCTGAAAAGCAAATAATATAATTATCATTTAATTTTTTAACATTGATAAAGACTAAAATCTCTATGTGCACATTCACCCACAGGCCCCACCTAATTTTGATGAAGTTTGTTTCTAAGCTAGTCTTGCTTACATCTACCATGGCCTTCATTGCCATATTTCAGATCCATGGGTCCCGAGGCCATCCCACTTCACTCTCCCCCCCCGCACCTGTGTGAGTCTGAATCACTCCCCCCCCCCCAAGAGCGCATGCAAGTGCTTTTGCATAGACTACGATTGAAACTCATACGGAGCAGTGGGGAGAGGTCCTCATTGCTCTGTATTGGATTAAAACCTCTGTGCGGCTGGGCGGCATGCCGCCTCTAAAGTTATGCTGCTCTCCTAGGAGTGGGCGTTACTAAACAACATTGCAGTTTGTGATTGTGTTGATAAGGTGAAGTTTGCAGTATGATTTGATCTTGAATGTGTACAAAAGAATCAAGTATATGATTGTCCAAGAGTGATGCATCCTTGAGTTTTTAGTGAGACTGTCTTTTTCCAAACGGCATTTTCAAGTAAGTTATGGTTACCTGTGTAAACTAATGCTTAAACATATATATAATTTTGCTTAAAATGTGGCAGCCCACATGAACTAACGACAATATAATCGCTTCTTACAACAGACAAGTGGGCTTTTTGAGAATCGATCGTTATTTTTTTAAATGTAAGCAATAATAATAATTTAAAAGCGTGCCATGAATCACTTTTTGACGCCTTTTGTGAATCAGCACTTAAGCTTATATAAATGGTCATGGTCAAGTTGGTAACTTATTTCAACTTATTGTAATACATTTTTTAATTAATTCTCTTAAACATTGTAACATTGTTAGTTTTTAATACCAATACACTTACCTTTTGATTTTGGCTTGCTGCTATCAATGTCAACAATACCACTAATCATGTGTGGGTGAAATGTATCACGGACCACTTGTTCATATCTGTTTAGTTCTTTGGTTTGTTGTTTTTCGTTCTCTTTATTTACATCTGGAATTGTGTCAAGTTTGGACTTTGTATTTCTTCTTACATCGTACCAACGCTTTTTAAGTTCTTTTAAAGTGCGTTGTGCAATTCCTACTGCATTTACTTTTTTTTTAATGTTTCGCCAGATATTAGTTTTAACACTCAGCGATGTTTTTTTGGAGCTTGGGCCAAAAAGCTTTTTGTAATTTATTTTCACCTAATATTAAAACAAAATGAAATAGAATACCTTAATTCATAAAGCTGGAAACCATGTTTACATTAGCATGAATTAAAAAAAAAAAAAATTTCCCTATTATTTAACAATAAACAAGGATATTACTTGTAGAAATGGGCAATTATCTTGCAGACTTGAATTATTTCCTGGAAACCTATAGGCCACATTTACTAGAATTGGATTTTTAGGGGGCTTTGAACACTGTATTTAAAAAAAACCAAAAAAAAAACCCTGTTAATTTCTGATGTTCTAAAACAGTGCTGTCCAACTGGCGGCCCGCAGGCCACATGTGGCGTGTGACCCACCTCTGTTTGGCCCCCACCTGTCTGGCTGCTTTGATGGTTTACCTTTGTGAAAACTGAAAATGGTATAATAACAGAAAATAACTGGCCCCCTGCATGTTTCACACCTCAGATTTAAGGTTTAAAACCCCCTGTATTGTTTAAACATAAATTCCCCTGTGTTGTTAACACCTTATAATCTCTGCATTGTTCAACCACTGCATTGTTCACACCTCAGGCTGTAATCACCCACATTGTTCACCAAAAGAGTGTAGGAGCAGTAGAAACCCACTAATAAACCCTGCACACTATAAAAAAAAAACATATTTAAGAATATACGGAGGTGGTACTGCATTACAAAATTTTAAAAATATATAGTTATTGTGCTGACTGTATGAGCATTACCATCTGAACAGGCAGAGTATGGCATACTCAGGCAGCATAGGTAGGGCAGAAAATGGCAGGTTTTTACTGTACTTCCACCATTAATATGGGTATGCTCATGTGATAACACCGGTGTGGTTTTAAGTGGGTTTTAAGAGTTGACACTGGAAACAATTGTATTTTAAGCTGACATTTGTTTCCAGGAATCCTTTTCATTTTTCCTATCAAGAAATTGCTCCAGCAGCCATTTAAGGAGCATTGGCACTCATTCTTGTAAAACAATAATGTGTTAAAATTCTAGTTGAAAATGGGTCTAACAGAAAACAATGTGAGGATTAACTTGTCCTTTTAGGACAGGCAGGCCGTGACTATTCTATTTCGCTGCTATTCTAAGCCTCCATTGGATTCAATGGTACTCAACTGATCAAACCTGTTAAGTAATTTTTTTTAAAAAAAGACAACCTTATCTCATAATGGCTTAGTAAAGGCTTAGTAAATGTGCCCTGATTTTTACAAAACAGTAGAAGCACACCAAAAACAAACACACTCAAGTGTGCAAATTATGCAAGTTATAATAAAAACACTGTTTCAATTATATAAAATTAAAGTGTGTATCGCTCTTAACAAAAGGCAAAAAATATTGCATTTGGGTTGTTGCATGAAGGGGAGGCTTATGTGCTATCTATTGCCAACTCTGTGTACAGTCATGGTCTAACTGGATGTTTGAGAGTGTTTCCAAAAGTTTAGTGTAATTGTAAAAATATAAAAGTATTGTTTACCTCTTCTGTAAGAATATCAAGTTCTTCAAAAGCAAATCGCTCCTGTTTGCTTTTACTAGATGCTATATTGATATCCTTGTTTGTTTGTTGTTGGGATGTAGTTGCTTACTCTTCATGAAAAGTACAGTCATTTTTATCACATAAGTTACCATCCACACTTGTTTCAGTAGGTCTGGTTGTTGATTTGGATGTTGAGCCATGGTTTTTCTTTTTTTTATTTTTTTCTAATGGGGTGTCATCACTTTTACTTTGTGATGATATAGATGATCTAACACCATGGCAAAGTGGAGACTTTGCCATGGTGTTAGATCATCTATATTTAGTGTGACTAAATCCTCCCCATATTTTGGAAATATGTTTTCCGAACCAGAATGCTTTTAGAATGTGTAGTATTTTGCCTTTGCTGTTGGCGAAATTGTTTCCACATTTCTAATTCTCCCTCCTCTATATTAATCTGCATTCTGTACTATTGAAAAAAAATTTAATCAGGGTTTGCTATATAAAGCATTAAACATTGTCAATTGTAGCTAAATAGTGTAATGGTAATGCATTTAAATTATTTTTCATAATAAAGATAATGTATACAGATTCCTAGCAATGAAGTCATTTTGTGTGATGTTAACACATAAACACCATTCTCTTACAAACCCCAATTATGCTGTCACAAAATTGTATTTTGGGCCACTGACACCCTACACACCTTACCTAACAGAACCCCTTAGCATGCAAAATTGCATTTAAAGAGACATATATATTTGAGTGTGTATGAAGTTCGAAATGAAAAGTCAAGATCTGCATCCAGTAAGGTAAAAGGACACACACAAATCAATATGCCCCTTAGTGTAAATACTATACAGCATGCACCAGGGAACCCCTCACATACCAGTTATTTTATAAGCACCCAAGGGTCAAGCCCCTTAGGCTGATGCCGAACAAGGCGTAGTGTGCATTTTCTCAGCAAGCTGAAAAACTGTTTCTGAAAATTCCAGCCTACGCCTCCTACATGTGGCTGCACACGAATGAATGTGATACGCTCTGGTGCAGGCACATGTAGTCAAAATATGCATAAAAACACGAGACTTTGCATTCTCTCGTGTTTTTAAGCGTATTTTCACTTCATGTGCCTGCACTAGAGCGTATCGCATTCATTCGGATGCAGGCACATGTAGGAGGCGTAGGCCGGAATTCAGGGGCGCTTCTGCCATTAGGCGAGTTGAGAAACTTGCCTCAGGCGGCAGAAGCGCCCCAGTTACCAGGGGCGGCAAAAAGCCGCTCCTGGTAACTTTAAGAGCCGAATTTCCGGTTCTCTGCACTCTCTGCACTAGCGATCTCACCGCCCCCGGACCCGCTCCTGCGCTCAGAAGGTAAGCGCTGGAAGGGAGCGGGGGGTGGCATCCAGGAGCCGCCTCAGGCGGCGATATGTTCAGAATCGCCCCTGCCGGAATTTTCAGAAAGTGTTTTTCTCCTTGTTAAAAAAAATTGGCCCTATGCCTCGTCTGGCATCAGCCTTAAAGCTGCTACCCAAGGCACCGGTTCTTAGAAGATTATATACAAACAAGGCCATGACTTTCTAGCTACTTAAAAAAGAATGTTTTGTAAACGTGAGAAACAAGGGATAGAAAGGTGTAAATTAATAATAGTGCAATGTAAACACACTTAAAAGCAGTCGTAAATAAGAGAAGTAAGATCCAAAGGAAATAGAAAGGGAAGTTTGAAACCAAATTTCATGAACTGTGAAAAAAATGTGTAGTCAGTGATTGACATATGATTTGTTCTTGGCTCCGGCCACTTTTGGGCATTCAACAATTGTCATATTTAGATTCAGGCTGAGCCCATGACTATGTTATTCAAGTTTTGGGGGAGTAGTCTAAAAGCTATAAGATTGACAGCAGTTTGAAAATCTTCCCTGTCAAAAGCACAAGCAACCTGCTCCGATATAGGGCGAAAAAGTGTGAAGAGTTTTGGTGTTGTAACCCCTAAAACAGTAGGAGGAGTAACGTTTAGAAAATGGGGGGCCCTAAGAATAAGAATAAAAAAAGAATAAAAAACAAGAGATAGTACAAGACTTAAAGGAAAAGCTCTGTATAAAATTTTAAACTTTGTTAAATAGAGAGAATGATTACAATAATTAATTAATGGTGACAAACGTATTTAGGCAAAAATGTAATCTATAAAGGCAAGAGGGGCCCATTGTCTTTCATTATGGGCATGGCCACAACACTACTTCATGCTTTCAGCTTTATGTGCCCCCCCCCCTGTAAAGTCATTAACTAAGGAGGCTAGAGAGCAGACCAAAGGTAGTTCTGGCTATTATGTTGGATATTTGCCTACTCAAGCCTTTATAGTTCACAATGTAACCTGATTAACTCTGAAAGTTTTTTTTTGTTTTTTTTTGCCCAGTCTGTCTATTTAAGCCAGTTTCACATTATAACTAAACTATTCCTTTCAAAGAACAAATTTTATTTTATTAATAGTAAAAATTAAACTCTGCTGTAATACTAGGGGCAGATTTTAGAAAATGTGAGTTTTTAGCTTAATATATACACATTCAACCACTTTTCCCATTCCTTTTGGTTTTTTTGAAAAAGATTATTCAATGGGTGTAAATTAGTTCTCAATTTGAAAATTATTCTTCTTTAAAATCGCATAGGAATGAATATAAAGTGTGTGGTTTTTTTTTTAAATTAAGGTCAAAACTCACATTTTAAAAAAAATGCCCCAAGGTATATCATACCTACCAACATTTGATAAACCAAAAGAGGGACAAAAAGGTTTTGTGGGCACTCCCTATTTACCACACCACATTTTTAAAAAAAAAACAAAACACCTTTTTTCTGATTTTTTAAAAAACAAATTGCTGTTTTTACCACAATGTTCACTCTTTTTTTCATATGTGGCTGTCTAAAAAAACACTAATTTATTTCAAAAAGGTTCAATTACACAAACAAGCAAAGCCATATGAGATTTCTCACTTTTTAGTATTATTGTCAATATGTACACCTGACCATATAACCATATTTGTGTAATGTGTTTTTGAAATTAATTGAAATGTACAAATAACTATGGTTAGGTTGTCTATGAAAAGTAATTTTAGATTTTAATACCTATATTACCTGTTTAATTTATGAAAGTCGTTTAAACGAATATAGTCACGACAAGCGGTACAAATAAAGTCGTCACAACGCACTTTAAATTCGCACCAACGACAAGAGCGGTCGTTAACTGCGCACCAAAAGCTTAGACGTCACTTCCGGTCATACGACCGCGTTAAAGAGGATGGAGCTGGAGGGAAGTGCGCAGATCATTTTAGAGCTTGATGAGAACGGAGGTGTGGCGGTTATGTTGGAGGTTGAGGAGAACAAAGGGGAGCCAGGCAGTTTGGAGGTTGAGGAGAACACAGGGGAGGCTGCCAGCAATCCGCAGTCCCAGGAACAGCTTTCTGCAGATTCTGACCAGATTGCTCCAGAGGAACAAGCTCCAGCAAAAAAGAGGGCCAAAAGATCCCATCAGTCTATTGATGAAAGCAACACCACCAAAACCAGAGCCTCTGCCATGACAAGAGAAGAGATGATAGTGATGGTGAGGCTTATAGAAAGATACCATTATGATGAGAAAGAATATTTAGAAAAAATGGCACCCTTTTATAAAAGAAGAATAATGAAAAGAATTGCCTACTTGTGAGAAATCAGAAAGGAAATAAGCAAAGGATTGTTTTAAACCTAAAATTAATATCCATACGCGGTTAGTTTAAACTAGTCCTGATATTTCTTGTTTTTCCTTTTAAAAAGGGCAAGGCATGCTTAAAAAAAGTTATGTTTTTTAATCCTGCACAAATAATGTTAGCTTAATCTTTTAGTATTAACATTGTGCAAGGTTGGTACAGTCAACTTTTAAAATGGAACCCATTAATCACAAGTAGCATTTGAAAAGCAGCTCTTTGTAGTTCATGATGATTATTAAACTTAGACTTAGATATTAGACTTAGATGATTATTAAAGTGTTTTTGAAATTCAATTGTTAAGTTGTTCGTTTCATACGACATATTGTAGAAAAAGTCGTGCTAAAGAATTTTTAGCTCTGTGGTTTTTTCGTATTAATTAATTAAATTTCGTAATGTTTTAGAAAAACACTTTTAAAGTCGTTCGTTTAAAACGACATATTGTTCAAAATGTCGTGGTAAAGATTTCCTCACAAAGTCGTTCGCTTAACGAAGATTTATGTTAACTATGTAGAAATTTCGTAACATAACAGTCGTGTTGTAGAAAATTTGTTTCTTTAAAAAAAATCGTTTCTTGTCAGTTTTCTTTGTCAGTATTCTAAGTTAAAACCAGCAGCATTCATCACAGAATAACTTCAAACAAGCAAGTTTTTAGTATTAAAGAAAACACAATAATAGCTGTATATGTAATACCCAGTTTTTAAACAAAGTAATAAAAACAGCTAAATGCCCCCCTCCTCAAACTACAAAAGAAGGAGCTGTTCCCCCCCCTTCATTTTTTTTTTACTTGTGTATAAAACAATGCACATTCATACTGAGAATTATATTTTAAAATCTTCCAAGTTAGCCAGATTCTTCTTTTCCCAGGGTGCCACAGCCATGTGCTATGATAAACTTCAGTCACACTTTCCTGCTGCGCTGCAAGTTGGAGTGATATCCCCCCCCCTCACCCCCAACAGCCAATCAGCAGAACAATGGGGTGGGAGCGCAAGATAGCGGCTCCCAGTAGGTATCACAATAGCACTCAATAGTATGAAATCCAAGTCCGGCTTGGGACTCCTCCCGTTACATGGGAGTTAGGAGAAACCATAGGTTAGCTGAAAGCAGTTCTAGTGTGTAGCCCCGGCTCCTTCTGAAAGCTCAGGCACAATGCACTGAGATGGTGCCTGCACACCCATATTACTGCCCAAAAAAAAAAAAGAGCCAAACTCATGCCAGTATCCCTTTAATTCTTTATACAATGTTAATTTGTAACCATCCTTTCTAATTTTAAAGGTTCTTCAAATCTTCAAACCACTTCAGATACAGCTTCAAAATCTTCTTTGTCATCTTTTAATGCCCCATCATCATCTGGTAAGATTTAAGTTGTCAAGAGACTTTAAAACCAACTTGTTATCCTTTCCTCAATTCTCTGCCCCTTTTCCTTTCCCCTCTCTGTCCTCTCACTGTCTCCTCCTTTTCACTCTTCCACTTATCTACATTAGTGAATGTTACATCATTATTTAAACTTAAGTGATAACTAAATGTAACCCCCCCCTCACCCCCAGCCCCAGCAGCCGATCAGCAGAACAATGGGGTGGGAGCGCAATATAGCAGCTCCCAGTAGGTATCACAATAGCACTCATTAGTATGAAATCCAAGTCCGGCTTGGGACTCCTCCCGTTACATGAAAGCAGTTCTAGTGTGTAGCCCCGGCTCCTTCTGAAAGCTCGGGCACAATGCACTGAGATAGCGCCTGCACATCCATATTACTGCCCAAAAAAAAAAAAAAAATGAGAGCCAAACTCATGCCAGTATCCCTTTAATTCTTTATACAATGTTAATTTGTAACCATCCTTTCTAATTTTAAAGGTTATTCAAATCTTCAAACCACTTCAGATACAGCTTCAAAATCTTCTTCGTCATCTCTTAATGCCCCATCATCATCTGGTAAGATTTAAGTTGTCAAGAGACTTTAAAACCAACTTGTTATCCTTTCCTCAATTCTCTGCCCCTTTTCCCTCCCCCTCTCTGTCCTCTCACTGTCTCCTCCTTTTCACTCTTCCACTTATCTACATTAGTGAATGTTTCATCAGTATTTAAACTTAAGTGATAAATGTAACATTATATAAATATATATATATATATATATTTTTTTTTATTTATTTATTTATTTTTTGCTTTCAAAAACCCATCCGTTAATATAGCTTCTCCTGCAAAAATCAATATTGTACTCTGATTTTCCCCATTGGGCTAGCCATATTCTAAAGTTAAAATAAAATAGTTACAGGGGATGAAGACTCCAACAGAGGAAGGACCCATGTAGCGCTATGCATATCTGAAAAAACAAACTCAGGAGTTGCACTTGCACTGCTCTCCTGGGGGATTTATTTTATTATGTATTATCTATTTTTTACCTTTACAATTATTAAAGTATTTTGGAATGTCATATTGAACTTTATTTTTTTCCGGTTTTCCCTAGCCCATGCCTTTCCAGAACATGTCACGGAATCTGTGAAGAGACAAGACTGCCGTACAACACTCCAAGCTGTGGCACAAGATGTTGTCAACATTAAAGAAAATGTTAATTTTGTCAAAGGGCTTGCCTTAAAAATACTACATTTTCTCTACGACACCAAAAACAAACAATCCCCAAGCAATTTGTTTCTCGAATTTGAAAAACCAAAATAGAATGATCATTCAAACATTTGCTAACAATGTAAATAGTATTTTCTAATTCATAATGTAAGGTGTTGCCTTTTGATGGGCCAAGTCCAAACCAAAGTTTTCCTTTACAAAAACAAAAATAATGTACCTCATCATTGAACCCTTGTTGTAAAGATGGACAAGGTATTTTGGCTACATGAAACCCAAGTTTTCACACGTGTGCCGACAAAGTTACCTTTTTCTTTTTTTTTTTTTTTTAATATTTACACAATCATAATGTAAGTGGTAGGCAACACTTGTCTTTAAAAATGTTTTGCAGCAGAAATCATAATTGAACCCCTGAACAGCGTGTAGGGTCATATAGCTGTTCAATTACACTTCTTAAAGTAAATTTTACAAATGTTTATGTCTGCTGGTCGACGATTGGTAACAGATACGGAACCATACGGGTAATTTTTATTGACACAGTTGTGAATAAAACTTTTTTTAACCAAAACAAGTCTTGTTTAGTTTGTCCAAAAAAAAAAAAAGTGAGAGAATTTCATTTCCATTTTGCATGTAGATATTGGCCCCAGAGCACACTTGTGGCAACATTTAGGAGTGCCAAAGTCTATTGGCTGAAGCAGTAATATATACATAATACACAAGCACTGAATATCTTGAAAACTATGGCCATATATATATTTTTTTTATATAATGAGCTTAGCGAGACCGTCAGCAATAATGGGTGCATAGTAATAATTCTGTTATCACTCTGAAAATTGTATATTATATCAAATAAAGTATTACCTGTAGTAAAATATGTGTCACCTTAGAATCCCATGACCTGTATAACCGCATTCGGCCTTTGGCCTTCTACCTTTTTATATGGTCATGGAACTCATCAGTGACTGGAATTATCCCCAGATTTGAGCACAGGGGAAAACATAGTAACTGTTATTAAACGCAGATAAAGGCAACCTCTGTTGGCTTAATGTGTCAGAAAACGTAAATTCTATGGTTGTGCTGCACTTTGGGTTTGTGAATGGAGGAGCAGATGCTCCTTCGCTCCCCCACTCATTCCCCAGCCCATACGGCAGTGAAGCGGGTAATATGCGCCATAGGAAATTAGCACAAGGTTACCATGTGACTGATGTTTCCTGGTCATCTTCCTCCTCTTCCCTCCCCTACTACTGCACCGGCCACACACCAGATTTGCAGAAGAGACGCCTCCTCCAGTTCCTGACTCTCCGGCCTCCTCCAGGACCATCCAGCTGCCTGCCAAACCCCAGGTAGGTGTGGGCAAATACAAAAACACCACACACATACATCTTGGGGGGGGGGGGGTTGACACATTAACAGGACACACATGCACACTACATGCTTTTATTTATTATTTTTTTCATTTTTCCAGACATTTTTAAAATTGCTCATGGGAATAGTGTTTATGCTACTGTAGCAAAAGGGATTTCCGGGATAATTTGTATGCACAAACTTCCTTATGGGTATCTCTACATTCCAGACAGATAGTTTGATGCCCATTGTGTATAACAACCCCAAACTGTTCAGGGGACCCCTGGCATTCATATTTAGAATGTTTTTTTTCAATACAAATAATGTTATGTGGCAGATATGATGCAGAAAGTGAAAGCTTCGAGGCAATTTTTCAAAGAAATTTCACATTTTTTTTTTTTAAAAAACTTCCACATTTAAAAAAGCAATGCTGTTTGGTACTTAGGAGTAGAAAGACATACCCATTTCGGATTAAGCAGAATGTGTACTTTTCAAACATATATGGGTTCCAGGGGTGAACCTATTGTTCATGGATATTTGCAATAAAAAGTATGCTATATTGTGCTGTAATGCCAGGAAATTTTGGTAATTTACTGCTGGGAGTTTGTGATCTATTACATAGTAACATAGTAAGTTGGGTTGAAAAAAGACTTACATCCATCAAGTTCAACCATAACCTGCCTAACTACGAGTTGATCCAGAGGAAGGCAAAAAAACCCCCATCTGAAGCCTCTCTAATTTGCCGCAGAGAGGAAAAAATTCCTTCCTGACTCCAAGATGGCAATCGGACCAGTCCCTGGATCAACTTGTACTAAGAGCTATCTCCCTCACTTGTACTGAGAGCTATCTCCCCATACCCCTGTATTCCCTCACTTGTACTGAGAGCTATCTCCCCATACCCCTGTATTCCCTCACTTGTACTGAGAGCTATCTCCCCATACCCCTGTATTCCCTCACTTGTACTGAGAGCTATCCCCCCATACCCCTGTATTCCCTCACTTGTACTGAGAGCTATCTCCCCTACCCCTGTATTCCCTCACTTGTACTGAGAGCTATCTCCCCATACCCCTGTATTCCCTCACTTGTACTGAGAGCTATCTCCCCATACCCCTGTATTCCCTCACTTGTACTGAGAGCTATCTCCCCATACCCCTGTATTCCCTCACTTGTACTGAGAGCTATCTCCCCATACCCCTGTATTCCCTCACTTGTACTGAGAGCTATCTCCCCATACCCCTGTATTCCCTCACTTGTACTGAGAGCTATCTCCCCATACCCCTGTATTCCCTCACTTGTACTGAGAGCTATCCCCCCTACCCCTGTATTCCCTCACTTGTACTGAGAGTGAAGGCTGCACCAACTCTGTGTCCTAATAATGGCACTGCACTATGGTGCAATATAGAGAATGCAGAGTTGTTTGTTGAATACCCAAATAACCTCCTTAATTGAACAAACTATATATTCATGTGAACATTTCACATGACTACTTTAAAACCACATACAGAATAGCATTATCATTTTATGGCGGCCTTTGCTATTAGTGAGATATGTACACAATCCCATCTTCAACTCTAGCATATTGGTGACATAAATTGTCAACACTGTTCTGCTTTTATAACTTTCATGAAACAAAAAACAAAAGATTAGAGATCAAACATTGTGCTTTTGGCAGCTTTTAAAAGTTGACGTTGGGAAAACGACAATTTACCGCCAGAATCATTTTGTCGGCAACAAAATGTCGGGAAAATGGCGGTATTATGACAAATTCATAAATATGTCGAAATGAAAGAATTTCAGACGCCACGCCCATATTTTAACGACAAAATGAAAAAATGTCGGAAAGGTCGGAATATTGGCGGAAACTTGTTCTGTGAATTAGTCGGAACTTTCATCCGACATTTTACCGACATTACACCGACACTTTTGTGAATTCCGCCCCGAATGTCTAAGTCTGAAATAATAGCGCTAGGATTCTCACTGGTAGGAGTACCAGGATTGACTGTATATCAGGGTAAACAAATTAATAAAATCGTTTGCATCATAGTTAAGAGCATTAATGCTACCAGCATTGCAATTGCAAATCTATTGACTGACATAGGAGACGTTAGAAAAGATGTACTACAAAATTGCAACGATCGATTATTTGCTTTTCAAGCATAATCATGGTTGTGAATACTTTGAAGGCTTATTCTGCTTTAATTTTTCTGATAATACACATGCCATTAACCGACAGCTTGACATACTTCATAGTTTAGTTGACAATATTACCCAACATAAGGATCAAGGTTGGTGGGACTGGCTCACTAGCTGGTTCCCAGACATTATCGATTGGGTCAAGACTATTATCGAAGTTGTCGTTATTATTATCATTTGTTTGATTATCATTCAATGTGTGCCTTCATTAATCCGCATGTGTTGTTCACGTTATAATGATTAACTTTAAGTGTTATCACTTCGTGATAAAAGGGAGGGTACCTAAAATTCTCCCTCCATAGATTTCATCTTCAATATGTTATCACTTCGTGATAAAAGGAGGGATTGTAAGGTTTGATATAATATCCTATATTCTCATATTCATATAATCATATATTCATAAATGCATGTATTTTGATACTTTGACACACTTTAATACTTAGCATATCATACTCCATTTTAGAAATTGATCTCCATTTTGTAACAGCAAACAGCAAGGTTTGAACATCCCATAATAGTTGTTTTTCAAATAGGTACCCTTGCACAACTTGCACCTGACGAAATATAAGCCTTGAAAAACAACTTAATCTTATCTGTGCACTAACGCCTTTTCTACTCCTTGTGTCCTCCTTTAAATTCCTGTCCCGTATTAGCCATCCTCGAAGGCCATCCTTGAAGATAATGAGGTTCTACTCCATCTTTAATTTATAATGATTTCTTTGTCTCTGTACGTACATAAGGGGTATAAATACTATGATCACGTAAGAATAAACTGGACAAGTTTGAACTTCCATTGGAGTTGTGTCGTTCTTGTCCCCGTATACGCCTTTGTCCTGGTAGGAGGGCTCCCACGGATTACTAAATCTAAGATCGGCGGTCAGGGACCTTACATAGGGTACTCCCCAGAGTCACAGTAAGTAGGCTTACTAACAGGCTGGTGGCTGGTTGAATCAACTTGCTTTTCAAATCAACAAAAAAGGGATAAGTATTCTTTATTAACTTTTATCAAAATCATTGTGTTTTTTTAACTGTTGGGTTTAATTTTTTCAAAAGTAATTGTTGTTTTTGGTGCTAATTTACAAAGTTTGGGTGAACTATAAGGCTTACAGCAGGTTTGCCAGAAGCTACATTCCTTTGTAATTACCCTCAGTTTGAGGAGGGTGGGGTTTGATTAGTTGACCTTAAAGGAACAGTAACACTAAAAAATGAAAGAGCTTTAAAGTAATAAAAATATAATGCACTGCTGCCCTGCACTGGTAAAACTGGTGTGTTTGCTACAGTAACACTACTATAATTTATATAATAAGCTGCTGTGTAGCCATGGGGGCAGCCATTCAAGCTGGAAAAAAGGAGAAAAGGCACAGGTTACATAGCAGATAACAGATAAGTTCTGTAGAATACAATAGTGTTTTATCTGTTATCTGCTATGTGCCTGTGCCTTTTCTCCTTTGAATGGCTGCCTCCATGGCTACATAGCAGCTTATTTATATAAATTATAGTAGACTTTCTGAAGTAAACACACAACTTTTACCAGTGCAGGGCAGCAGCACATTATATTTTAGTTACTTTTATACACTTTCATTTTTTGGTGTTACTGTTCCTTTAACAGACTGTATAAATAGAACCACTGGCACTCCAGTGAGCTTGCTTACTAACAGGCTGGTGGCTGGTTGAATCAACTTGCTTTTCAGTTCAACAAAAAAGGGATAAGTATTCTTTATTAACTTTTATCAAAATCATTGTGTTTTTTAACTGTTGGGTTTAATTTTTTTTAAAAGTAATTGTTGTTTTTGGTGCTAATTTACAAAGTTTGGGTGAACTATAAGGCTTACAGCAGGTTTGCCAGAAGTTACATTCCTTTGTAATTACCCTCAGTTTGAGGAGGGTGGGGTTTGATTAGTTGAGCTTAACAGACTGTATAAATAGTTCTATCCACTGGCACTCCAATGGAGCTTGCTCTGGTGGTAGGTGCTCTGTAAGTGGAGTTATAAACTCAGGAGTTGCAAACTAAGGGAATTTAAAACAAGGTACTAAGTTTGTATTTACTACAAGTCCTTTCACCTATTTTTGTTTAACTGTTCTTGTAACTGGGAGAATGAGTGGCAGCAACATTGAAGGTCTGACACAGTGCCCAGCCTGCCACATGTATGTAGTTGTGGAACAACAGTTCCAAAGTGCATACCTCTGTTGTGGATGTGAGCGAATTGCCACTTTAGAGGCTCGTGTTATAGCACTAGAGCAGGGGTAGGGAACCTATGGCTCTTTTGATGGCTGCATCTGGCTCTCTGCCAAATCATAAATAAAAAAAATAACGAGGGGCGTGGCCTGCGCTCGGCAGATAGAAGACGTGTTCTAAGCCTTAGAACACGTCTTGTAGCCGCCGAGCGCAGGCTATGCCCTCCTCCGCATCGCATCCGGTATCCTTGGCACCCACCCTACCTTGCCCCTGTGCTCGGCGGATAGAAGACGTGTTCTAAGCCTTAGAATACGTCTTCCATCTGCCGAGCGCAGGCCACGACCTCCTCTGCATCGCATCTGGCATCCTTGGGACCCACCCTACCTTGCCCCGCAGCATCCGCGGCCAAACATATTGTATGGCTCTCACGGAATTACATTTTAAAATATGTGGTGTTTATGGCTCTCTCAGCCAAAAAGGTTCCCGACCCCTGCACTAGAGGAACAAGTTGCAACACTGCGTTCTCTCAAGATTGTCGATTGAAGTCTCTTGCTTACTGAACAAGAGCTAGCGGGTCAGATAGTATGGGCGGAGGGGAGCAATGAAAGGATGATAGGGCAGTAAGCTGGGTGAGTTAGACAATCTAGTGTGGGGAAAAGGAAAAGGGAGGCTGCTCCAGGGTTTGCGCATCCCAACAGATTTGCCAGATTGTGTGAAGAAGATGGGGGTGTGAACTCTGGACTGGTGGTTCTAGATGAGGCTGATCTCTCTAACAGCCGGGAAACCAGTTTCTCTAGTAGTGGTGGGGAGGAGAGCAGAGCTAGGCCTAAACAGATGGTCGTTATAGGGGATTCAATCATTAGGAAAGTGGACAGGGTAATCTGTCAAGCGGATCGCTTCAACCGAACAGTTTGCTGTCTTCCTGGTTCCAGGGTTCGGCATGTGGTTGATCGGGTTGACACATTATTGGGAGGGGCTGGGCATGACCCGGCTGCCTTGGTACATATCGGTACTAACAACAAAATGAACGGTAGGTGGGGGACCTTAAAGAGTGAGTTCAGGGATCTAGGCTCTAAAATTAAGCAAAGGTCCTCCAATGTCATTTTTTCGGAAATTTTGCCGGTGCCACGTGCAAGTTTAGGGAGACAGCGGAGCTTAGGGAGCTAAATGCGTGGCTAAAGTCTTGGTGTAGGAAGGAAGGGTTTGGGTTCCTAGAGCACTGGGCTGACTTTTCTTTGGGGTACAATCTATACAGCCGTGACGGATTGCACCTCAATGGAAGGGGGTCCGCTGTGCTAGGGGAGAGAATGGTTAAGAGGCTGGAGGAGTGTTTAAACTAGACAAGGGGGGGCTGAGCTAGAGTTCTATAGGAAAGCTAGTGTAGACGGGGCAGTGGGACTAGCAAAGGGTTGTGGGGGAGGAGTGAGGGGGGCATATAGTGTATCAGATAAGGAGCTTCTGTTACAAGGAAAACAGTCTAATATTTGCCTTAGCTCTAACTCTCCATTAGCTAATGTAAACATCAGAGGGAGACGTAATAATCTCTGCTGCATGCTGGCTAATGCGCAAAGCTTGTCGGGTAAATTAGGGGAGCTGCAAGCTATTGCATGTATTGAAAATTATGATTTAATTGGCATCACTGAGACCTGGTGGGATGAAAAATGCGACTGGGCCGTGAATTTAAATGGTTATACACTTTTTAGGAGGGACAGAGAGATTAAAAAGGGTGGAGGGGTTTGTCTTTATGTAAAGTCACATTTAAAGCCATGTAATAAAGACATTACCAATGAAAACGTCAAATCTCTTTGGGTAGAAATTTCAGTAGGGCTGAACGTCACAAAGAAAATGATCATTGGTGTATGCTATAAACCACCCCGTATAGATAAGGGTGATGAGACCCAGCTATTGTTGCAAATGGAGGAGGCTTCACAACTGGGTCAAGTTGTTATTATGGGGGACTTTAATTATCCGGACATTGACTGGAGTAATGGGGCGGCTAAGTCAGAAAAAGCTAGTAGGTTTGTAAATATGCTAAATGACAACTTTTTATTTCAGGCGGTTCAAGAACCTACTAGGAATGACTCTATTTTGGACCTGGTAATATCTAATAATACTGAACTCATCTCTAACATTTGTGTGGGTGAGGTATGGTACCTAGGGATTGGAAGAAGGCGAATGTCATTCCCATATTTAAAAAGGGAGTAAGATCTCAGCCTGGCAATTATAGGCCTGTAAGTTTGACATCCGTGGTGGGCAAGTTATTTGAAGGCTTGTTAAGGGATCACATTCAAAATTATGTAGTGGAGAATGGCATTATGAGCAGTAATCAGCATTGCTTTATGAAGGACAGGTCATGTCAGACCAATTTAATTGCTTTTTATGATGAGGTAAGTAAGAAGCTGGACAGTGGGGATGCAGTAGATATAATCTATTTGGATTTTGCCAAAGCATTTGATACCGTTCCCCACAAACGACTGCTTTCTAAGCTAAGGTCTATTGGTCTTAGTGAAGTCATTTGCACATGGATAGAAAACTGGCTACAGGATCGGGTACAGAGGGTGGTTGTTAATGGCACATTCTCTACTTGGAGTAAGGTTCTCAGTGGGGTCCCTCAGGGTTCTGTACTGGGTCGACTTTTGTTTAATTTGTTCATAAATGACTTAGGGGAGGGTATTATGAGTAATGTATCAGTGTTTGCAGATGACACAAAACTCTGCAGACCAGTCAATTCTATCCAGGATGTGACATCCCTGCAGCAGGATCTTGACCAACTGGCAATCTGGGCAGCTAAGTGGCAGATGAGATTTAATGTGGATAAATGTAAGGTCATGCACCTGGGATGTAAAAATATGCAAGCCCCGTATACCCTTAATGGGACTGCACTAGGCAAATCCATAATGGAGAAGGACCTTGGAGTCCTTGTAGATAATAAACTTGGCTGTAGCAAGCAATGCCAGGCAGCAGCTGCAAGGGCAAACAAGGTTTTGAGCTGTATTAAAAGGGGTATAGATTCACGGGAGGAGGGGGTTATTCTTCCCCTTTACAGAGCGCTGGTAAGGCCCCATCTAGAATATGCTGTTCAGTTTTGGTCTCCAGTGCTCAAACGGGACATTATTGAGTTAGAGAGGGTCCAGAGAAGGGCAACTAAGCTGGTAAAGGGTATGGAAAGTCTCAGTTATGAAGAAAGACTGGCCAAGTTGGGTCTGTTTACACTGGAGAAGAGGCGCTTAAGAGGTGACATGATAACTATGTATAAATATATAAGGGGATCATATAATAACCTCTCTAATGTTTTATTTACCAGTAGGTCCTTCCAACGGACACGAGGGCACCCACTCCGTTTAGAAGAAGGGGGGTTCCATTTAAATATTCGGAAAGGATTTTTTACAGTGAGAGCTGTGAAGTTGTGGAATTCCCTCCCCAAATCAGTCGTACTGGCTGATACATTATATAGCTTTAAGAAGGGGCTGGATGGATTCTTAGCAAGTGAGGGAATACACGGTTATGGGAGATAGCTCTTAGTACAAGTTGATCCAGGGACTGGTCCGATTGCCATCTTGGAGTCAGGAAGGAATTTTTTCCCCACTGAGGCAAATTAGAGAGGCTTCAGATGGGGTTTTTTGCCTTCCTCTGGATCAACTTGTAGTTAGGCAGGTATAGGCATTATGGTTGAACGTGATGGACGTATGTCTTTTTTCAACCCAACTTACTATGTTACTATGTTACTTAGTTGAAGATCAAGTTCTGAAGTGATGAGTTCAGCCATTTCCACTGCTAACACAGCTGCACACAGCTCCAATCTGGGTATTGTGTGCTCAGGTCGTGGAGTTAGTTTTGCTTTACCCATAACAAATCCAATGTGGCACTGTCCTTTGCAATCTACAGTCTTAAGGTAAGCAACGGCAGCTATTGCTTTGGTTGAAGCATCAGAAAATCTACAAAGTTTCCTTTCTTTTATTCCTGCAGCAGGAGTACAAGTGTATTGCCTTGGAATTTGAATGCTAGACAATGCTCCTAAAGAGTCTCTCCATTCTATCCAGACTTGTTCCTTTGCTGCTGGGAGCGGGGAATCCCAGTCACAAGATTCCACAGTTAGTTCTCGTAGCAGAGCTTTGCCTTGAACAGTCACTGGAGCTGCAAATCCTAGAGGGTCATACAAACTATTTACTGTAGATAAGACTCCTCTGCGAGTGAAGAGTTTCTCATTCTTGTTCACTTGAAATGTAAATGTGTCAGATTTCAAGTCCCAGTTTAGGCCAAGGCTGCATTGTACAGGTAATGTGTCTGTTCCCAAATCTAGGTCTCTTAAATCATTAGCATGGTCTTGGGAAGGGAAGGCTTTCATTACCTCTATGCTGTTGGAGGCTATTTTGTGCAGTCTGAGGTTGGAACAGGCTAGCATGTCTTGTGTTCTCTTAAGCAGACTGATTGCTGTCTCCTCAGAGGGTGATGATTTCAAACCATCATCTACATAAAAGTCTCTCTCAACAAATTGTGTGACATCTCTGCCATAGTCAACTTCTCCTTCCTGGGCAGACCGTCTGAGCCCATATATGGCAACTGCAGGGGAAGGGCTGTTTCCAAACACATGCACTTTCATGCGGTACTCTAGGACATCTTTCGCTGGATCATTGTCTCTCACAAGAAAGCTGTGGAACATTTGCTGGATGTCTGCTATAAAGGCAATAGGATCTTTGCGGAAATGTATGAGTACTCCCAAGAGTTTGTTGTTGAGGTCTGGACCTGTTAAAAGTACATCATTTAGGGAAACACCATCATATTTGGAACTGGAATCAAACACAACTCTGATCTGACCTGGCTTCTTTGGGTGGTATACTCCAAAGATTGGCAAGTACCAGCATTCTTCTTTCCTTGTAATACTGGGAGCAATTTCTGCATGACCATTCTCAAATATTTTTCCCATGAATGTAAAGAAGTGTTCTCTCATCTCTGGTTTCCTTTGGAATGTGCGAGTGAGGGAAGTGAAACGTTTGAGTGCCTCTTCTCTGTTATTAGGAAGGGAGTGTCTATGTGGTTTGAAAGGAAGTGGAGCTACCCAGCTGTTAGCATTGTCTTTACACATACCTTGATCCATGATTTCCAGGAAGATTTTGTCTTCTATGGAAGGGGAAAGCTGACCCATCCAAGGTCTAGTTTCTGAGCATAGGGTGCATTGTGAGGGCCATTTATCTGGTCCCTTGCTTTGTGGACCCATAGGATATCTCTTCCAAGAAGAAGCATTATCTGGGCCTTAGGGTCAAGTTCAGGGATTAAGTGCATTATACATTTCAGGTGCAGTGCTGCATCTGGTGTAGGGATTTCAGTCCTATTATCTGGTATCCGACTGCACTCAGTTATAGGTGGCAAAGGCAAGCATATTTGTCCATCTATGGACTCTACTTGGTACCCGGATGCCTTCCTCCCTGCTGTCTCAATAACTCCTGCACAAGTCTTTAGGGAGTAAGGAATGCTTGGGCCCTTGATATTGAATAAATCAAAGAAAGCTGGACAGGCTAGAGATCCATTACTCTGATTGTCCATGATTGCATAAAGTCTAATAGCTTTATCCCTTTGGCCTTCCGGGTGTACTTTGACTAAGCAGATTTTGGAGCAGGATCTGCCACCTATGGCTCCTTTGCAGACTTCTGTACATTGTGAAGTGACCTCTGGTGTAGTTGTAGCAGTGTCACCTTCCTCCCCGCCACGCTCGCTAGCACCCTTGTTGTGAGGTAATGTCCATGGGGCTGGCCCAGGGTGTAATGCTGTATTGTGGTGTGTGCTGTCACATTCTGTGCATTTTACACTGACCTTACAGTCCTTGGCAAGGTGAGATGTTGATGAGCAGCACTTGTAGCAGATGTGGTTTTCCTTTAGGAAGGCTTTGCGGTCATCTATGGACTTTCCTCTGAAGGCTCTGCATTTCAGAAGAGGGTGAGGCCTTTGGTGTAGGGGACACTGCTTACCAGGGTCTTTGTTGTTTGTCTCCTCCTGAGAGCTGTCAGCAGATCTGTGGAAAGAACCTGAAGAGGAAACATTAGTTTTGTGAACTGTTTTGTGAACTGCTTTGCGAGTATTAGGTACTAAAGGGGTGGCATGTGGCAGAGTGAGATCAAAACTGGGGTAATTCCTCATCTTGGCTTGCTGGTATACAAAGTCCACAAACACAGTGAAAGGAGGAAATGTGACATTGTATGTTTGTTTGAATTTAGACCCATGTGCCATCCACCGTTCTTGCAAGTTGTAGGGTAGCTTTTGCACTATGGCTGTGTCCAGGAATGCAAGTCCTGGTAAGTCTCCTTCAGCTTTAGCAACCTGAAGTTCCATTAACAGGTCACTTAGTTCCCTAAGTTTTTGGTAACCTTTATTCGATATTTTAGGGAAATCATCAATTCTTTTGAAGAGTGCATTTTCTATTACCTCTGCTGAGCCGTAACACTCATTAAGTCTGTGCCAGATCATTTTGAGACCAGTCTCTGGGTGGTTTATGTTGATCACCCTGATCCTTTTGGCGTGCTCTGCAGACTCAGTGCCTAAGTATTTGATAAGGAGCTCTATTTCCTCACTGTATGATAGGTCTCTGATAGTGTTTTGAAAGGAGGATCGCCAGGCTCTGAAGCCTTCTGGGCGGTCATTAAACTTTATAAGTCCTTTGGTGATTAACTCATGTCGGGCAAAGAACTTGGCAAAGTCCATTGTGGCCTGGTTGGCACCAGGGTAGGTAGGTGGATGAGTGTTATAGTGAGAAGGTGTTGTGTAATCATACCTGTCTGGAGGTTCTTCTTTAGGCTGATTTGTGACATACCGCCTTAACGTAGCAGGGGAGGTGGTTGTAGGGTTACCCGTAAGCTTGGGTACCTGGATGATGTGGGTGCCGTAAGCAGGATCACTTTGCTCTGTGTTACCCCTTTGGTGCACATGTGGATTGCCGCTGACTTCTTGAGTCATAAATCGTTGTTGGTCTGGGGACCTTGTTATTAGTGAAGGTGCCTGTTTCTGAGACATTATGCAGTAGTGGAGAAGTCTTTAGCCTGCTGTAGCTGTTGTGGCTTCTCTGGGCTACCATGACTTAGTAGCAGTGGCTGAATTTAAATATTGCCTGCACTTGCATTGTAGCTCCTAACTTGCTCTGTCCACTGTGCAGCCGTTGTTTCACTGTTCTGTCCTCCCTACGTATTACCCTGGGGCAGTGTGTAGTTCGACATACAGGTAAACTCCTCCCTTCATCAACTCACTGAGACAGGTTGGTAGGCTTCAGTTTATTAAGAAAGGGGAAGGTTTGAAACTGGGGAAAGAGAAATATGCAGCATTTACTATACAGTAAACAAATACAGTAAACAAAACATTATGGTTTATATATGTACAAACACATAAAAGATGAGAGGCATCTGAGTGGGGGGGTAAGGCCTAGATGCCTGGGCAAGAACAGATGTGCCATGATATAACTGCACATAAACAATTATGAACCCACATTAAGGTATAAACATGGAAGATATATGTTTGTATTATTAACCTAGGGGTTGGGGATGGATGATGCCTACTAACGATGCTTCCATGGGGCTGGATGGGGTAGGATTATGCAGGATTGCTATTACACTGTTAATGCTGCTAAGATAGCAGCTATACTGAACCTTTTCCTGTATTACCCATGGTCACATGGTAAAGTACGGTAGGCTGAAAAGGACATTTCTTTAAGCAATCAAAACATATACCTCAAGAAACTACAAGGTGGTGCAATAAAACAGTAAAACATTGCTGGAGGCATAACACATGCCCTTATCCTTTCCCGCTTAGATTACTGCAGTCTCCTACTAACCGGCCTCCCAGACTCCCACCTCTCTCCCCTGCAATCAATCTTAAACTCTGCTGCTAGGATCCTCCTGCTCTCTCCTAAGAGGGAATCTGTTAAGCTTCACTTAAAGGAAAAGTCATATTAGCATTTTACTGCCAATAGATTTGTCACATTAGTGCCACCTAGAACAATATATTTATTCTGCAGAAAACATTAACATACCCGAGTAAACAGCTTTAGAAGTGTTATCCCTTTGCTTAAAATTGCAGCTGCCATTTTAGGTAGCTTCCTGCCTGAAGCTCTAGCCATAGCTGAGATCACACATTCCTAAGGGAGGGAGGGAGTTCTTAGCATTCTGGTGGGAGCAGGAGAGGGAGAACTGCGCAGACTCTGGCCTAGGAATTAAGGCTGTTTCTGAGAGAGGAAGTCAGACAGCGGAACATCATGTTTACAAAAAAAGAGACAATAAATCATGTGTTTCTTATGATAGAGGACTCAGTGCAGCATAACTGCAAGTGAGTATAGCTGTATTTTAGATACCTTTTTGATACAGCTTCTCCTTTAAAGGGGAAGGAAAGGCAAAGTCACTTGGGGGTGCCAAAATGTTAAGCACCCCCAAGTGACTTTAACCGCTTACCTTGTACCCCGGGCTGGTGCCCCTGTTAGGAGAAAATAGCACCAGCCCGGGGTACCTGGAGCGCAGCACTTCCTCCTTCCGCCTTCCACTTCCTAAACTGCCGGTGGCCGGGCATGCACAGTAGAGCGAAAAAGCCGACTTAAATGTTTAAGTTCGGCTTTTCACTCTACTGCGCATGCGCGCGCAGCGAAGCCGGAAGGAGGAAGCGCCGGCAGCTACCCCGGGCTGGTGCTGTTTTCTCCTGACAGCGGCACCAGCCCGGGGTAAAAGGTAGGCGGTTAAAGTCACTTGGGGGTGCCTAACATTTTGGCACCCCCAAGTGACTTTACCTTTCTTTTTCCTTTAAGCTCTCTAGCATGGCTGCCTGTTAGCAAAGGATAGCATACAAAATCCTTCTGCTAACATTCAAAGCCCTTCGCTCCTCTGTTCCTCACTACAATTATTCACTGCTCTCCCTGCATGTTCCTGGTCTTTTCCTCTGCTCCTCTCAGAGCCTCTGTCTTTTTACACCATCCACACCCACTGTACTTTCTTGTCTTAAACATTTCTTTCTTGCTGCTCCTTACCTCTGAAACTCTATCCCTGAATCCCTCTGTAGGGAACACTCACTATCTTTAAGAAAAAACCTTCTGGAGCACTAAAACATTATTTTGCCTAGTCCTGCACTTAAGGGCAAAAGCCCATACCTGGTGCACTTTTACCTTCCAATTTGTGCCTGTATGTTACCCAACCACTTAGACTGTAAGCTCTACCGAGCAGGGACATCCTTCCTACTGTGTCTGATACCACATGGCACTTATTTCCTGTGTATTTATGCATATTTATTGTATTTATTATAACACTTGTCCTCCCCGTGTGTAATTTTGTATTTTGCAAGATTGTACAGTGCTGTGTACCCTTGTAGCACTTTATAAATAAAGATGTACCTACATACATACATCTGTGTGCCTTACTGGACTTGCTTACAAAGAGTCTAGCGGCAGTGGTGTGTGTATGGCTCCTTATCATTTGATAGAGAGATGGGGAAGTTAGCTAAGCATCAGGAGACGCAGGCTTAGTTAGCAGCCTGAGCCCTATGGCCCCCTTTTATTTTCCTATATACCGGGGCATCATTTTTGGGGCCTTGCAATATATTTGTGTAACCCACTTCAGCCAGTGTGTACATTGTGATATGTGCTAGCCTGGAATGGACAGCATAGTACTTGGCTCTTTAGAAGAGTGGTAATAGGCCGGCTTATTGGAACAACTAAATCGAATGTGCAGGTCATAACACTTCAGTGGTTCTCATGCTGGCTAATATACCAACTTAACTGAATGTATATGTTAAAACATTTCAGTGGTTCTCATGTTGGCTAATATACCAAAAAAACTGAATGTGTATGCTAAAACATTTCAGTGATTTTAGTGCTGGCTAATATACCACCTAAACTGAAAGTGTATGCTGAAACATTTCAGTGGTTTTGGTGCTGGCTAATACACCATCTAAACATAGTAACATAGTAAGTTGGGTTGAAAAAAGACATACGTCCATCAAGTTCAACCATAATGCCTATATATAACCTGCCTAACTACTAGTTGATCCAGAGGAAGGCAAAAAAACCCCATCTGAAGCCTCTCTAATTTGCCACAGAGGGGAAAAAATTCCTTCCTGACTCCAAGATGGCAATCGGACCAGTCCCTGGATCAACTAGTACTAAGAGCTATCTCCCATACCCCTGTATTCCCTCACTTGCTAAGAATCCATCCAGCCCCTTCTTAAAGTTATATAATGTATCAGCCAGCACGACTGATTCGGGGAGGGAATTCCAGAACCTCACAGCTCTCACTGTAAAAAATCCTTTCCGAATGTTTAAATGGAACCTCCCTTCTTCTAAACGGAGTGGGTGCCCTCATGTCCGTTGGAAGGACCTACTGGTAAATAAAACATTAGAAAGGTTATTATATGATCCCTTTATATATTTATACATAGTTATCATGTCACCTCTTAAGCGCCTCTTCTCCAGTGTAAACAGACCCAACTTGGCCAGTCTTTCTTCATAACTGAAACTTTCCATACCCTTTACCAGCTTAGTTGCCCTTCTCTGGACCCTCTCTAACTCAGTAATGTCCCGTTTGAGCACTGGAGACCAAAACTGAACAGCATATTCTAGATGGGGCCTTACCAGCGCTCTGTAAAGGGGAAGAATAACCCCCTCCTCCCGTGAATCTATACCCCTTTTAATACAGCTCAAAACCTTGTTTGCCCTTGCAGCTGCTGCCTGGCATTGCTTGCTACAGCCAAGTTTATTATCTACAAGGACTCCAAGGTCCTTCTCCATTATGGATTTGCCTAGTGCAGTCCCATTAAGGGTATACGGGGCTTGCATGTTTTTACATCCCAGGTGCATGACCTTACATTTATCCACATTAAATCTCATCTGCCACTTAGCTGCCCAGATTGCCAGTTGGTCAAGATCCTGCTGCAGGGATGTCACATCCTGGATAGAATTGACTGGTCTGCAGAGTTTTGTGTCATCTGCAAACACTGATACATTACTCATAATACCCTCCCCTAAGTCATTTATGAACAAATTAAACAAAAGTGGACCCAGTACAGAACCCTGAGGGACCCCACTGAGGACCTTATTCCAAGTAGAGAATGTACCATTAACAACCACCCTCTGTACCCGATCCTGTAGCCAGTTTTCTATCCATGTGCAAACGGCTTCACTAAGACCAATAGACCTTAGCTTAGAAAGCAGTCGTTTGTGGGGAACGGTATCAAATGCTTTCGCAAAATCCAAATAGATGATATCTACTGCATCCCCACTGTCCAGCTTCTTACTTACCTCATCATAAAAAGCAATTAAATTGGTCTGACATGACCTGTCCTTCATAAAGCCATGCTGATTACTGCTCATAATGGCATTCTCCACTACATAATTTTGAATGTGATCCCTTAACAAGCCTTCAAATAACTTGCCCACCACGGATGTCAAACTTACAGGCCTATAATTGCCAGGCTGAGATCTTACTCCCTTTTTAAATATGGGAATGACATTCGCCTTCTTCCAATCCCTAGGTACCATACCTGATGAAAGAGAGTCTGAGAATATCAGGAACAAGGGCCACTGCAATTCTGACCCTAGCTCTCTCAGTACCCGAGGGTGTATTCCATCTGGCCCAGGTGCCTTGTTTACATTTATCGTGTGTAACCCTTTAAGCACCATATCCTGTGCCAACCACTGTGTAGTTGGAGCTGAGGCAACAGTGCAGCTATTGGGTGGGACTTGTCCCACTGGCTCCTCTACTGTATACACAGAAGAAAAGAACTGGTTAAGCACATCTGCCTTTTCTGTATCCGCTGTAACCATATTGTTATTATAACTCAATGGGGCCACACCCTCAACCTGCATCTTTTTACTATTAATATACTTAAAAAACTTTTTTGGGTTAGTCTTGGCCTCGGCCGCGATGCGCTCCTCATTTTCTATCTTTGCCTTCCGGATTGCTGTTTTACAACACTTGTTATAGTGTTTATAATCATTAAACGCAGCTACTGTCCCCTCTGACTTATATTTCTTAAAAGCTTTCCTTTTTCTCCCTATTAACTTCTTTACCTCAGAGTTAAGCCACATAGGGTGATTCTTAACACTTCTACTTTTTCTTATTAATGGAATAAATTGAGAACAGTAATGATTTAATATCATTTTAAATGACAACCATTTCTGCTCTGTATTTTTATCAGAAAACATAATGCCCCAATCTATGCCCTGAAGCGCTGCCCTTAAGGAGCTAAAATTTGCCTTCCTAAAATTCATTGTCTTTGTTGCCCCCGTGTAAATTTGTTTCCTGCACCAAACATTAAATGAAATTACATTATGGTCACTATTACCCAGGGGTTCAACCACTTGCACATTTGCTATACGTTCTGGGTCATTAGAGATCACTAGATCTAGTATAGCATGGTTCCTGGTTGGCTCCTCAACAACTTGTGACATAAAGTTGTCATGCAGCAAGTTTATAAACTTGTTCCCATTTACTGTCCTGGCAGTACTATTGCCCCAGTCAATATCAGGGTAATTAAAATCCCCCATTATTATCACTTGCCCCAAACTAGCAGCCTTTTCTATTTGCAACAGGAGCTGGGCCTCCTCCTCTTCGCTTACATTAGGGGGTCTATAGCATACCCCTACAATTAGTTTGGTAGATTCCTTACTATCTGTGAGAAGCTCAACCCATAAGGATTCAGCTCCCTCTGTTAACCCCATCACTTCCTCCCTAATATTTGCTTTTAATTCCTGCTTAATGAACAGACACACTCCTCCTCCTTTTCTATTGCCCCTGTCCCTCCGAAACAATGTATACCCCCCAATATTAACTGCCCAGTCATGAGACTCATTCAACCAAGTTTCAGCAACTCCAATCACATCATATTTCCGCTCCAACGCCAGTACCTCCAGCTGTCCCATTTTACCAGTCAGACTCCTTGCATTGGTAAACATACATTTAATACTGGTTCCGGCGTGAGAATGACGTGTAAACAACTTATGGGCCTCCCTGCCATTATCAGTATCCCGAAGCAAGTCTCCTCCCCCATTTTCCCTTACTATGCCCACTACCTCATCTATCCTGTCTACCACAGAATTTCCCTCTGCACCCTCCCCCCGACTCCAAGTTTAAAATCTCCTCCAACCCTCTAGCCATCTTTTCCCCCAAAGCAGCTGCCCCATCATCATTGAGGTGCAGCCCATCCCTGGCAAAGAGCCTGTAGCCGACTGAGAAATCAGCCCAGTTCTGGAGAAACCCAAAGCCCTCCTCCCTACACCAATCTCTCAGCCACGCATTAATCTCCCTAAACTCCCGCTGCCTTCTTAACGTTGCTCGTGGCACAGGTAATATCTCTGAGAAAATTACCTTGGAAGTCCTCGCCCTCAACTTCGCACCTAGCTTTTTAAAATCGTTCTTGAGGACTTCCCCCCCTCCTCTAACTTTGTCATTGGTACCTATGTGTACCAAGACCGCCGGGTCTTCCCCAGCCCCTCCCAACAATCTGTCCACTCGTTCCACCACATGCCGAACCCTAGCACCAGGCAAGCAACACACAGTTCGGCATGTAGGGTCTTTGCGACAAATTACCCTATCCACCTTTCTAATAATTGAATCCCCTACAACTATAGCCTGCCTTCCCTTCCTAGCACTATTCCCCCCACCTGTATTAGAGGTGCCGGCTCCCAGGGTGCTCTGAGAGTCAGCCCGCTCCATACATGCTAGCTCAGAGCTGTCTTCCCCAGCATCTTCACCTAAAGCGGCAAATCTGTTGGATTGTACAAGCTGTGAACCAGCCCCGCTACCCTTGTGTCCCCTACTTCCCCTCTTAACTGTTACAAATTTGTCTCCCTCATTAACCTCCACTGTCCCTTCTCCACCCCCCACTACACCGGCCCCTGCCAGTGGTTGCTCAGTGAGCCTCCTGTTCTCCCCCATGTTTGCAGCTGCCCACCTGCATCTCTCACAAGTAAATGCTGCATGGAACTGCTGCTCCAGGACCACATACATGCGACAAGATGCACACTGAGTAACACCAGCAATCATACTGCAACTCATATTGCCAGTGGGTACTTACAGTCTCCCGAGTGCAATCCCTTGTATAGTGCCTTTTAAGTTTCCAACGCCTTTTTTGTTTTTAACGCCTACTATACACTTAATCTACATGCAACACTTTAG
The DNA here is from genome assembly GCF_000004195.4 of Xenopus tropicalis. NCBI lineage: Eukaryota > Metazoa > Chordata > Amphibia > Anura > Pipidae > Xenopus > Xenopus tropicalis. The sequence continues at coordinate 67,110,221 of NC_030678.2, read as the reverse complement.
ATTAAATGCAAAACTCGCTAGCAGCTCCCAAACTCGCTGTGCAGTCAGAAACTTATTGAGGTTCAAAACCCAACAACAAACTGAATGTATAGGTTAAAACATTTCCGTGTGTAACCCTCACCGCTTCTGGCTCTTTTGACAGTGTTACACTCCAAGGGGTATATATATCATGCTGTGTAAAAAGTGGAGTGAAACATTACCGGTGATGTTGCCCAAGGCAACCAATCAGCAATTAGATTTCAACAGTTAGAAAACCAAAGCAAAGCATCTGATTGGCTACAATGAGCAATATCACTGCTAATGTTTTACTCCACTTTTTACACAGCATGATAAATATACCCCCAAGTGTGGCGCTTACCTGATGACACGGGACAAACCTGAATCACTCCGCAGTGGTATTGGGAGAGACTGGGTACCTGGTACTTATTAGCGCAGTGCCTCCACCTAGTGGGATCCGGGAGTGCACCTACAGGTGGCCCCACTAGGAACAATAATAATGCACACACAGTACTCGATAAACGAAATAACTTTTATCTGAAATAAAGGGGAAACAAATACACATCTTTGCCAGCGCAAGCTATCTCACTAACTATGTAAAGTCCTTTAGCTCAGTCCAAAGGAAACAGTCTATATACTTTAAATCTTCAAGCGCTCCTTTATTACTGTCACTTTAAAGGAGACATATTGGATAAATGGGAAAAATGCTAATTTTGTAGGCAATTATGAATAATATACGGTGCTGGTTTCCTTTTGGGCTAAACATTAACCCTATCTGTAACAATGGCCCCTTTATTGGAGCTCCCTATAGATCGTATCACTTCTCCGTCCAGTGTGAAATGACGAGTGGGCGTGTCCTAACGGTCCCTGCCAGAAGCACAGTAGGAGGGGGATAGCCAATCACAGCCCTGCACTCACACAAGCACAGACAGGCTTCAGTTCCCTATCAGGTCAGCCTAGCTGCTGATTGGTTCCTAGCCTACAGTGCAGTGTACAGAGGGCTCCCCAGCTCATCCAGAGAATTCAGCCAGCAGGAAGTGGAACAGATGGGCGGGGCTAGTGGGGTTTGGGGGAATTTCTCAATAAATCAGTCAGAAACACAACTTTTTAAAGCACATTCCTTCTATATCTAGAGGAGTATAATTCACTGGTACAGTCTTAATTTTTATAGGATATGTCTCCTTTAATTATACTCACTCCAGGGATCTCTGTGGATGCTTCACACAGGACCTTTAGGCGAGTCCAGCACTTACCTGACATGCAGTGCGACTACTAGCCCCTTTAGCTACTCAGATGGGATCCCCCTGCAGGTGTTTGTTCCTCCAGTCAGGACTCCTCACAGGATCTGTGTCTCTCCAGGTACATGATCTGCCTTCCCTGCACCAGCCTGTTCCAAAAGACAGCTTCTTGTTGTGCTGCTCCTCTCTTTGAGCCCATGTGCAGCTTCTGGAGCTCTGAAGCTTTCTCTCTCCTCCTCCTGACTTCCTCTGCCAGGCTTTCCAGCTTCCCTTTCCTTTCTGTGGCTCCCAAGCTGCTTTGCAACTTCCTGCAGCCCTGAGCTTGCTGTCCAGCTTGTTGCTAGGCAGCAGCTCACAACACACAGACACAGGCTCAGTGCCTGCTCCCCTACAGGGAACAGAAGCAGGAGAGGGGTAAGTGCAGGGACTCAGCCCTACCTCCCTACATGTTGTTCTCATGCAAGGTAATATACCATCTATACTGATATGTACAGTATGTTAAAACACTTCAGTGGTTGTCTTGTAAAGACCAATTTCAATGTATAAGCTGAAGCATTTTAGCAGCTCTGTGTCTTGGAGGCTAAGGCAATATCTAAACTGTATTAGGATTATTCAGTTATGGGTCATATTTACTTATGCAGCTTCCAGGTAAGTATGGGTAACATATCACTGACAGTGACTCTTTATCATGTTTGTTTTAAGCAACAGTCAGATCAGTTAAAAGCATGGTTTTCTATTGAAACATGTTTTGTTTGAAACATGTTGTTTTGGCATTGCTCACTTGGTTAATGCAGCTTATGTAGAGCAACAGCCAGGCTGGATATATGTACTATACATGTTAATGCAGTATCTACGCTGTATTTTATTTGTATTGAGGCAGTAGTCTACTGGTTTAAAGGCACAACCAAACAGAATTTGGGTTGTATATGAATTAAATGTTGCAGGTGTGCTCCATACCGGTACAATATATTTGTATAAAGGTAATACATTTTGGGCGGGGGGGGGGGGGGTAGGGGGGTTTCACACATTCACAGCACTTACAGCACTCACACTTACTTGCACACACACATGCACACAAAACACATTTTACCTAGTATACACACACTTATATAATTTTGTAAATTTTTATTCTTGCCTGAAAAAAAATGTTTTATTGCCATTGCGGATAGCGTATTCGCTAACCGCACTGCGCATTAGCATATGCATAGTTGTTGTTTGCTTGACTTTGTCTGTAAAACTAATTTGCCCAAGCCATATTGTTCTTTGTTACTTGTCTTGCACATGGATATTTTGTCTGCTGTATTTCAATTTGGCTTCCTTTGTGCCCCACTTATTTTGGTAAATCTATGCATATAGGGCATCGAACTGTTCAGTAGTCCCCTAGTGTTCATATTTAGAGTGTTTTATGTTGATACGTTACAAATTGTTGGGGTACATAATGAGGTAAAATGCAAGCTTTGTGACGATTTTCAGAAATGTCATAAAAACCGTTCTGTTTAGCATAGCTTTGTAGTTTGTTAGTTTGCAGTAGAAAGATGTATTTACCCATTTTTGTTTTGTCAGAATGTGTACTTTCAGAAAATGTATGGTTTTCTAGGGTCTCCATACTGTTAGGGGGTCTTATGGCACATAATACACATACCGGGTGCAAAAACTGCACAAGCCGGAGCGTCATTCGTGAAAATTCACTATTTTTATTTGGGTGCCCCTGTACTCCGCATCTATGCATATAGGGCATCAAACTGTTTAGTAGACCTCTGGTGTTCCTAGTTGGGGTGATTTTCCTTTGTATGCAAGAAATTGTGTGAGATAAAATTGCAACATTTTTAGGCGGTTTTCTGAAATGTCATAGAAACCACTAGGCTTTAGGAAAGCTTTGCAGATTGGTACTTTGGTGTAGAAAGGAATCTTTACCCATGTTGGATTTGTCTGAACGTGTACTTTCCAAAAATATATGGTTTTCAGGGGTTACCCAACATTTCTGCCATGTGTTTATGAATTAGGTAAAGGTAAGCCATGAAATTAGTGTGCACAAGGTATATTTTGGGGTCTCTGAGTGCCATGTGCTTTGATAAACCTATGTACAGTGGGCATCAAACTGTTCAGTAGACCTCTGGGGTTTATATTTAGGGTGTTTTATCTTGGTATCTAATCACCTATAGAAAATAAGATGCTGCATATTGAAAGTTTTGAGGTGATTTTTGGAAATGTCATAAAATCGGCAAACTTAGGAAACCTTTGCGGCTTGGTACTTTGGAGTAGAAAGACATGGTTGCCCATTTTAGAGTTCGGGGAATGTGTACTTTCCAAAACTATATGACTTTCTGGGGTGAGTGTACTTTTTACTAACTTTATCCCACATAAAATTATATAAATGTGTTGATTTTGCAGAAGCTAAAATGACAGAAATGACGGATCATATGGGGTATATTCACATTGGGGCCCCTACATGCCACATACTTAGGTAAACCTAAACATATTTGGCATCATACTGTTCAGTGGGTCCCTGGCATTCAAATTTAGGGTGTTTTATCTTGGTACCCAATGCTATGTGGGAGATAAGATGCTGCAAAATGGAAGCTTTGAGGGGATATTTGGAATTGTCATCAAAATTGCTAAATTTAGATATGCTTTGCGGCTTGGTACTTTGAAGTAGAAAGACACAGGTACCCATTTTAGATTCGGGGGAATGTGTACTTTCCATAAATATATGGCTTTCTGGGGTGAGCGTACTTTTATGTAACGTTATCCCACATAAAATGATGTAAATGTGTTGATTTTGCAGAAGCTGAAAATGACGGATCATATGGGGTATGTTCACATTCGGGCCCCTACATGCCACATACTTAGGTAAACCTAAACATATTGGGCATCATACTGTTCAGTGGACCCCTGGCGTTCAAGTTCAAGGGTGTTTTATCTTGGTACCTAATGATACATGGGAGATAAGATGCTGCAAACTGGAAGCATTGAGAGGATCTTTGGAAATGTTATCAAAAATGCCAACTTTAGGAAAGCTTTGTGACTTTGGTGTAGATAGACACGGGTACCCATTTTAGATTCTGGGGAATGTGTAATTTCCAAAAATATATGGCTTTCTGGGGTGAGTGTACTTTTTGTAGCTTTATCCTACATAAAATGATGTAAATGTGTTGATTTTGCAGAAGCTGGAATGACAGAAATGATAGATCATATGGGGGTATGTTCACATTGGGGCTCCTACATGCCACATACATATGCAACATACATATGTAAACCTATACATCAAACTGTTCAGTGGACCACTGGCGTTCATATTTAGGGTGTTTTATCTGGTTACTTTATGATCTGTAGGAGATAACATACTATAGACAGGAAGCTTTGAAGCGATTTTTAAGAAATTTCACAAATTTTGATAAAAAACAATAACTTTAGGAAAGCATTGCAACTTGGTAGTTTTGAGTAGACAGGCAGTTCTACCTATTCTGGATTCCACATAATCTGTTCTTTCTAAAAATGTATAATTTTCTGGGATAAACCTTCTGTTAGTGGAATTTTTTACCTTGAAATCTAAAGTATGCAGCTTTCTGGAGCAGTGCTTTGGAAATTTGGTAGTGTACTGCTGGGAGCTTTTGACTTATACAAGTGAGAAAGCTCCATGTTGGTATTGGCACGTTTAGGAGACATGGGACTTTCCAAATCAGTTGTATTTTAGTGCATAAAATAATATTTGTTTCTGGTGTATGTGTTTATATTATGGAAAATATTTTTTTTCAATTTTTTAGACATTTAGAAGCCTATATCTTGTTATAGAATTGGAATTACACAAAAATTCCACCATATTTTGAAAGCTTGGGTTGTCCTGAAAAAAACGATATATAGTTTTCCTGGGTAAACTAAAAGACCCCCGAGGAAAAGCCCCTAAAGTGAAACAGTACAAAATGTTCAAAAACTGTCTGGCAGTAGAAGTTCCAGTTTGTTCAAAACGTCTGGCAGTGAAAGGGTTAAATGGTATCAATACTGAGATTAACTGAACCCCTACATTGCTCACACCTCAGATTCAGGCTGTAATCCCCCTGTATTGTTTAAACATTTAATCCCTTGTATTGTTCACACATTTTAATCCCTGCATTGTTCACCATCTGTATTGTTCACATCTCAGACTCAGACTGTATGCCCCACATTGTTCTCCTGTATGGCGCACACAGCCAGCATAGGGCAGGTATAGCATAGGGCAGCCATATTATGCACACACAGGCAGCATACGGCAGCCATAATATGGCACACACACAGGAAGCATTGTAAGATTTTGACTATATATAATAATAATAATATAATATTAATAATAATATTAATCACCCCTCTTACTAGGGTTTCGGTTCTTTTGAGAAGCAGACAAATGACCCACACCAATAAGTGTATATTAAAATGAATATAGTGAGTAGCAAATCAATGGATTGTTACACTTAAAAGATTAGTTAACAAACACAATATTTATACATTATTTACATTTACAGATTAATGACAAAATCTACATTATAGCTACCGATGAACAAAGAACATGGTGGTCTGATTCCTTGCCATGGCCTTCTCTCTCCGGTCTGTCTCACATCTTGCCCAGTCACTTCTGATCCAGTCCCCAGGTGCTCCTCCCAGGTTCTTCTCCCAGGTTGCTCCCCCCAGGTTGCTCCCTTGACCACTGTCCAGCCCACATTTATGCACCTTTCAGCCACTGCCCCCCACATACCAACTGATCAGATGGGGTTGATAAAAAAACCACACCTTGCCCATTGGTCAGTAACTGTTGAGTTTTATGGCTTCTCTGAGACGTACTGTCCCACCATCCACAGAAAAACCCTTAGATATGGAGATTTGGCTTCGGGTGCAACTTGAAAAACTGGTTTATAGTAATCAGTTTAGTAATCAGTAGAGCTCCCCCCATACTCAGTGTATAACACAATAGAGCCACAAACACACATATATATATATTTATATATATCACAAATAATGGCACCCAAATACACGATTTCTTACAAATCCCCACCTAGAGGGCGAAGGACTTCACAAGGAAAGAGCCCTCTAAATACAAAAAGGTATAACATTCAGGGATACCAATTAATGAATAATATGTATTTGTGCTGAAAGTGAAAGGATTACTGAGACCCAAATTATATAACACTCACACAGGCTTAAGTTTTAGGGTACTGTGAGGTAATATTTAACCCAATTATAAAAACACTCACAGTTTATATTCATAATTTGAACCCTTCTGCCAGTTAGAAAATCTCACACACTTTTAGAGGCTTTGTTTCCAGCTCACTTTGCTGTATTGTCTGTGCGCTGTACACACCACTTACCCACGTGACACTGCTCCACCCATGTCTGGGCTGGATCCCATTTTAGGCCTCTGCAGTAACCCATGGCCTTTACACTGTGGTGTTTGCAACACCCAACACATTTTGCTTACCACGGTTACCATATAAATGAGACCACACAGGGAAAATCCTTTATTATTGTGGGGTAGTGTGAGAAACTCTGTGGCACATTTTATTAATCAGCATAGCTGGGATTAGCACCTCAATTCATGGATAGGTGTGACCATAACCAATACTGACTTCAGGAAATTAAAAAGATACACTACACTAAAGTGTGCAGCACTATCTTAGCCAAATCACTAGTGAGTTGTTTGTCATCTTTGTCTCAGTATTTCCACCTCAGTTTCATGCCTGATCATCTAAAATAGAGTAACATAGAGGTAAGGAGCATCATTGTTAGGCCTAGCTGTTTTTTTTGTTCTGGACAGACAGACCATAAACATAAACAAAGTACTAGAAACCAGTACTAGAAACCAGATTGGTAACTATAATGCAGACTAGTGAAGTGAATTGGTTTTAAAACACCCCACCTTGAAGACTTTACACACACATCAAACTCAAGATAAAAACAACAAAAGACAAACTTTGGAGAGAAAAAAAAACTATAGACTGAATACTGCTTTGATACAGAAACACATAACATATATTGAAGTTATCAAGCAACATGCAGTCTATGTAAAAATGTCACAAACGTGTTGCTGCTAATACAAAGAGTAAAAAAAAACAAAATCTGACTCAGGCAAATCATATCAAAAATAAAATTCAAATTGTGCCTCAGTGATTTTTACTCTCCTGCTAAACTAAAGCAGCAACCATTTTACTCCCTCACAGTGCAGGTCATTCTAACTATTAAAAACCAAAAAATGTTTTTGAATTTGTATAACCTGACTGTACCATACCAATTTAGAGACTTCTCCTTCTGTGTAAAAAGGAAAAAAAAAAACAAATACATAAGGTCCTCTATAATTTTTTTTTTTTTTTCCACAGGACACGGTAAGGCACGGAATTCTCCTTTACATAATCCTGAATCCTTGTTTATCCTGTAAAACATAAACTTGGTGAAGGGAAAACGTTAGGGCATATTCACATTTTGTTTCCCTTTATTCTCATTAGCCCTTCTTCTTTTAATTTGAGAAAGCTCTAATTTGATGCTTTCCAACTCTTTTTTAAATGTTCCCCATGCATTTTGGAGATTGGAGTTCTCTGCACTCAGCCTTTCTTTCTGAGTTGTAAGAACCTGATATGGGACCCATGTATTCCCATACCTACTTTTCTTTTGAAATCCCCACCTAGAGGAATTCCAATTCTCTCTTTCATTGTACCAATTATTATTATCCCAATAATAGTTTTTCAGGGTACAATACCTGGCTATGTGCCCAACTTTTGAACACGCATAGCACCTAAACACTTTCTTTTCTGTGTGTTTTTTAACTGAATTGTTACAATTCTGTTTAGCAGGGAGAGAAACCTGTATTGCAGACACCTTTTCATTGTTATGCGGTTTCCTAGATTGCAAGGGGTTAGAAACCTGTTTTCCTGAACTGTTGTCTTTCAGTTTATCAGTCCTGTACTCGGCACAATTAGAAATCAATTTAGAAGGCCTGGCATGACTAGTACATTCTAAACTAGCCACATTACCTTCAGTTGCAGTGTTACATTTCCTACTGCTTTCATTAACAGACAGATCTCTACCCTTTTTAGTTTTATTCTGCCCATTAACCACTGATACAGGACTTCTTGCTCCTAACTGAGTTTTTAACCCTTTAATCTCCGATATATATTTTGAATTATCAGCCCCTACATTGCTGGTTGAGGTTGCAACCAAACTTTTAATGGTGCCCTCTGCATCTCTCAGCCTCTGTTTGAGCTGCGCAATCTCTTTCTTATTTTCTGCCATTGTTTGCTGGTTGCTAATGGAAATAGCAGCAGCATTTTCAACAGAAAATTTTAGAGAATCAATCGTATCATTCAAATAAAAAATCTTTCCCTCCAGATTCTCTTTCTGCACCGCTAGAGTTTTATACTGTTCTGCTATCCAGCAGGCAGCAAAAACCAATGCACTTTTCCCTTTTGACTTCGACATACATTTTTCCTGGATTGCCCTGGTCACATAAACCTGAGCCTTAGCCCATGGATCTGGAGATCCCTTCATACACTTAACAATCTCCCCTGAGCACGTGACCTTGGCAATCTTTTTAGCTAAGACATCCTTTTTTTTTTTTAAACTTAAAACAAAGACTAAAACAACACAAAACAAAACAATCGATTGGTTGCTACACAATAATATACACTTATAAATATGAATTAAATGCCATGCATTGCTCTCCTGCCTGGCTCGCCATCTGTAAGATTTTGACTATATATAATAATAATAATATAATATTAATAATAATATTAATCACCCCTCTTACTAGGGTTTCGGTTCTTTTGAGAAGCAGACAAATGACCCACACCAATAAGTGTATATTAAAATGAATATAGTGAGTAGCAAATCAATGGATTGTTACACTTAAAAGATTAGTTAACAAACACAATATTTATACATTATTTACATTTACAGATTAATGACAAAATCTACATTATAGCTACCGATGAACAAAGAACATGGTGGTCTGATTCCTTGCCATGGCCTTCTCTCTCCGGTCTGTCTCACATCTTGCCCAGTCACTTCTGATCCAGTCCCCAGGTGCTCCTCCCAGGTTCTTCTCCCAGGTTGCTCCCCCCAGGTTGCTCCCTTGACCACTGTCCAGCCCACATTTATGCACCTTTCAGCCACTGCCCCCCACATACCAACTGATCAGATGGGGTTGATAAAAAAACCACACCTTGCCCATTGGTCAGTAACTGTTGAGTTTTATGGCTTCTCTGAGACGTACTGTCCCACCATCCACAGAAAAACCCTTAGATATGGAGATTTGGCTTCGGGTGCAACTTGAAAAACTGGTTTATAGTAATCAGTTTAGTAATCAGTAGAGCTCCCCCCATACTCAGTGTATAACACAATAGAGCCACAAACACACATATATATATATTTATATATATCACAAATAATGGCACCCAAATACATGATTTCTTACAGCATAGGGCAGGCAGAGGCAGAATGGGTCAGGCAGAGTATAGCATACACTGGAAGTTTGTTAGCATTTGGCAATAGTCATTATATAGTCCCTAAATTGTGTAATTATATGCTGGGGGTTGCTGTACTATCCACAAGGGAGGCATATGGATTTATGGGTATGTCTTAAAGGAACAGTAACACCAAAAAATGAAAGAGCTTTAAAGTAATAAAAATATAATGTGCTGCTGCCCTGCACTGGTAAAACTGGTGTGTTTGCAACAGTAACACTACTATAATTTATATAATAAGCTGCTGTGTAGCCACGGGGGCAGCCATTCAAGCTTGGAAAAAGGAGAAAAGGCACAGGTTACATAGCAGATAACAGATAAGTTCTGTAGATTACAATAGTGTTTTATCTGTTATCTGCTATGTGCCTGTGCCTTTTCTCCTTTGAATGGCTGCCTCCATGGCTACATAGCAGCTTATTTATATAAATTATAGTAGACTTTCTGAAGTAAACACACAACTTTTACCAGTGCAGGACAGCAGCACATTATATTTTAGTTACTTTTATACACATTCATTTTTTGGTGTTACTGTTCCTTTAATATGACATAATATAATTCTTTTACATATGATAGAAGGGTGATATCCCTACAGTGAGAACCAACCATTTGAGTTTTTGCTGTGCTACCATCATTAGTGTGGCTGTGGTCTTAAAAGCTCTTGTAATAACATGGGTGTGGTTTGAAGTAGGTGTGGTTTAAAAAGGAGGAGTGGTCAAAACGGTCTTCCATTATCAGCCCTCCACCATGCAGGCCAGAAAAATTCCAGCCCTCAGTACCACAGAACTGTAAACAGCACTGGTCTAGATGATAAGGGCAACACTCAAGGTGCAGACAGGTATTATACACTACATATACACTGGCATGCAACAGTTGTTCAAAATATGTATGTATGTATGTATCTATGTAGAGTGTATGTGTATAATTTGGCTAGACTCAAAGCTGTAACCTTACTACAGATTCAGTAGTCAGCTATATGTTATAATAAAAGCTTATTACTACACACCGGATTGGGGCATACATTTGGACTTGTAAAGTTTGGGTAAGTATGATATAATTTTCACTTTGCTAGTAAAGGCAGCATTTGCTGAACTCCTGGTTACTTTTTAAACAATGTTATCAGTGTCCTCCAGCAAGACAAGGTCTGCTAGTCTGCTGGCTTGTGTTATTGTTTCAAATGCCAGAGACACCAGGGCAGATAATAAAAAAGGACTGGCAATTCTAATTGAAATTATATATACAAATAAGTCAAAACCCATTGCAAATTTGTAATGAATGTACTGTATATTGCAAAGTTGCTTAGAATTATGTTTTCTTTTATTAGGCAAAAAATTATATTTTGGGTTGACCTTTAAAAGCACATAAGGATATTGAGCAACACGATACATAACACCAATTAATAAATTTACAATATCAGCTGCAGCAAGCAAAATAGGAGCATGTCAATTTTCCCTATTGGGAACTAATCACTTATATGCACATGATATGTTTATTTATTTGAGGGACACCTCAAAATGCTGTGTTTTGTTTTATGACATGCAATATTTTAACCTAAGTGGTATATACCTACCGGATCTAACGGAATATAGTCAATAGCTGACATGTTGTTTTAGTCCACTGAGTCATTTTCAGGTAAAACTGAGCTTATCTCACATAACTGGGAGTCATGAGGCCCATGACTAGTAAGAGAATCTCTGGTTAAGAACTTTTTTTTTGAAAACTCTTTATTTGTTAAGAATTCCAATTTTCAATAGTATAAAGTAAGAACTCCAAATAATAAAACTATAAGCCAATGGTACTGGGTTCACTGCCAGTTAACTACCAGATGATGATTAAATTTTCTGCTTTTTTACACAATTATCCTGAGACAGACTTTTCGCTAACCTTGGAAAAATATAGTTTTTTTCAGGACAACATAAGATTTTTAAATCTACTTTATAAAATGTAGCTGTACAAAAATGCCTATATTTTTAAAACAGAAGAGAAGTGAACCGCAGAGCAGTTTTAATTATTTTTTTTTACTTCCACTTGAACAGCGGAGTGTTCACATTTTATAGAATGTAAGAATATCAAAGGATATTACATTTAAATTTATTGAAAAAGAAACAAAAAACAAAACAATCTACATGTAGGGTGTAGCACAAAACCTTATGTACTAATAATGTAAATCTGTCTGGTTGCTATAAAAACATTTTCTAGTGAATGCAGTTTCACACTTCTGCATAAATATAAACATTGTTTTGATGGAAAAACATTTCTCTGAAAATAACCATCCCCACTGATTGCATAACATAGAACATGGGTTAGAGGATGTAAACCAGTATTAGTTTTTATAGTAAAAAAAAGTATGTAAACCATGAAGGTGGAGAAGGAAAAATCCAGGTAAAATGCTACACAGACTTTGCTATAGTTGGTTGTTTTACATAAGTATGCACATTGCTTAATTGGGGCTAAAATATCCTGAAATTCCTTCAAGTACTAAATAACAATAGAAACCTTACTGATTAGCAAATAATCCTCAGAGCAATAGCTTTAATTCTAACATCTGGATGCAACTCTTTGAAACACTATTACAGCATGTGACATTCACACTAAAAATTTAGTCTGTTTTACCTGTTGTTTGAATCCGCTTTATCTGGTAAATTTTTCAGAATCTTTTACAAAATATAAAAAATATATAAAACCTTTTTCAAAAATAAAATGATGTTGCCTCTAACCACTATCAAAAATACCAGAAATGTAAACATGCTTGGGTGAATCTGCAATAAATATTACTTCAGTTCTTAGAATCACAAACCACTAACTGTCACTAATAGACCAATACAGCTGAATAATCCTCAACAGAAAAAGTGTTTTTTCTCTTTTTCTAAGATGGAAAGATCCATTGACTGCCAGCATCTTTGACCCAATTGTGTTTCCTTGACACAAGGTAAACTTATTAAAAGTAATTTAATGTTTCCAGTCTTTGCCTTTAGAAGGAAGCCTGAATATGTAGTATGTTAAATTCCCTTGGAAAATATACTTACATCGTTTAAATTAAAAAAATTGTTGTTTTTGTGTTATGTTATCCTTATGAAAACATTTAGGGGCCGATTCATTAAAACACGAGTTTGAATCCTGTTGAGACACTCACTTATGACAGGTAAGTTCTGTATAAAGGGACACATAAAATCCCCCAGTGTCCCCTATAAAGACAACCCAAGGCAGGTGAGGTAGGAGATAAAGGTATATACATATACTATATATGCAAGGTATAAAAGAATATAAAAGCCTAGTATACCATCTTATAAAATCACAAGGGCCAGACATGATAGTGCTGACTTGCTAAGACCCTACATGCACTTTGCTATTTGCACAGCTGGAACCACAGAGCCACAGACAGTTGTAAAAGGGGCATCATATACTATTTAGATAAGGTATTTCATCCTCTATAAAAGGCTAAGACTTTCAGGGTCTCATTGGAAGCTGTTAGTGACACATTTCAGTTGCTGTTCTGTGTTGCTGAAAGCTTCCACAAGACTCTGTCTTTGATTAATGAATAAAGCATCAGTTATGCTGAGAACCTTGTCTCAGGGTCTTGTTGTATAATAAGGTTCTGGTTGGTTAAAATTACCAACATTATTTGGTGACTGTCCCGACGTGATGGTAAGCCGATTGCTGGACAATCGAAGGAATGGAAGTAAGTGAACCTGCAGAAGACTCTTGGATGAGTATATATGTTATATGTTGTTTTTGTCAACTCTGTTATCTAACCCTAACATTCTGTCTTTCTGATTTTCATGGTAACATCCTTTACATTATGTATTGGTTAAAGTTTAGAAAGCCTAACACTGTACACTTCACATAGATAAAGGATATTATCATATGTCAGTCTCTATATTTTTCTTGTATCCAAACATACTCTTTTTTGGCATTTGTCTAACAGGACTAATTCTCACTCTTCTGTATATTTGGGATTACTGTCTATGTAGACAACATGTTCCATAGGTTTAGACCCAAACCTTTACCAGCTATGCTGGAAGAAATATGTAATCAAAACCGCTTAAATGATAAAGGTCTCATTAAATATCATAAGAAATGGGTCAAATGGGGTAAAGAGAAATATGCCACCTTTTTCTGGCCAGAAAATGGTAGCATGGACTCTAGAGACCTTAGTAGTTTATTAAAACAGATTAAAGATAAGTGTAAAGGGAAAGATCTTTTTTTTTTTTTTTTTTTTCAATTAACTTTTTATTAGTTTTCAGGTTTTGGCGTACAGAATGAAGAGGGGGAGGGGAAATAGGATAAGGGTAGGTAAAAACAGGATACAAGTAACATGACAAGGCATTATTGTTTTACAATATCTTGCTATTGTGTTATTCAAACTTAATTTAGAGACAATTTTCAGTAAATGACAATATATTGCTCTGGTTTAAACAAGATGTTCTTTATGTGATAAACATGCAAATAACATGGTAATTCTGTTATAGTATTTACATCGTTGGAGTTGCAACTCATATATATAGGTATTTTATATTCCCTGTTTAGACTCTATGTATTCAGACCATAATCTCCAATTTTGAAAGTGTTTAAATACATTTCCACGTTTGTATGCTATAGATTCTTCCATGTTTTTAGAGTCTTCTAGTAGGTGAATCCATTCAGCTGTTGTCGGTGGTTCTGTGTCTTTCCATTTTCTTGGGATGATTGCTTTAGCTGTCGTGATAATGTATTTAATCAGAGCATTGGAGATTATATCGTTTTTTTTAGAATCATATAGTAAAAGTATTGATGTAGAATTAAATTCTAGTTCTTTGGGGAAGAATTTCTCAATAATATTTTGAATATGTTCCCAATATTGTTCTAATTTTTTACATTTGTACCATAGGTGTTCGTAGGTTCCTATTTCAGAGTTGCATCTCCAACACATGTCAGTTATATCAAACATTTTTTTTAGTTTAACTGGGGTCATATACCACCTTGAAAGTAGTTTATAGTTGAATTCTTGTAACTTCGTTGAGGTGAATATTTTGGAATTGTTTTGGCATATGTTTTCCCAGTTTTCTGGGGTTAAATTGATATTAAGATCTTTTTCCCATTTTTCAGCAAATGGTGGTTTGATGTCATGTTTTGCTATCAGTTTTTTGTAGAAAAATGACAGAGGCCTTGGGATATAAGTATTCTTGTTGATCAGAGTTTCAAACCAGGTAAGTTTTCTTTCTAACTTTGTTATTTGTAGTGTATTGATATACTCTTTTATTTGTTCGTAAAGGTGAATTGGGAGGTTGGATTTTTCTTCAGATATAAAACTTAACTTTTCTGTTGTTGACATTTGTTTTTTTTCTAGAAAATCATTTATTCTAACAGTTTGTTTTTTATTTTCTGTCCAAGTTTTGAGTGATTTATTTTCTATGCCTACTATAAACTCTAAGTTGTTTAATAATGGAATTAGTGGAGAGGGGTAAGGGGCTAATTTGTATTCTATATTTAGTTTAAACCATTGTTTGATAGTTGGATATACTGTTATTTCGGTTTTGTTAATTTTTGTATTTTGTAGTTTCTCTGACCAAATCAGTGTAGAGAGTGATTTGATACTCTCTCCTTTTTCTGCATTGCAGCTTGGGCTTGGGTACTTCTCAGTTTGCCATATAGCAATTCTTGATAGGTGAATTGCGTTATAATATGTAAATAAACATGGAAGACCCAGTCCCCCTGTTTCTTTTGGTCTTGTAAGCGTTTCGTATGCTATTCTGGGTTTGGAATTTTTCCATATAAATTTTGAAAGTTTCGTTTTAATTTTAGTAAAAAATATACCTGGGATGTGAATCGGTATACATTGTAAGATATAAAGGATTTTAGGGAGAATTAGCATTTTTACTATGTTAATTCGCCCTATCCATGATATACAGATGTTTGAACACTTTTGTGTATCTTTATCTATCATTTCAAATACTGGTGCATAATTCTTGGGATATAAAAGTTTTTCGTTCTGGGTTAAATATATCCCCAGGTATTTGATTGCGTCTTTGGCCCATTTAAATGAAAAAGTTTTTTTAAGATTTTGCGCTTTATATTGAGGTATGGTGATGTTTAGGATTTCCGATTTATTAAAGGGAAAGATCTTGACTTGCATGTTGTGTATTATAATAGTTGGCAAAATTATGCCAATTCTAAAGTGATTACTTTACCTCTTACTTATAGTCATGGTTTATCCCTATCAGCTGACTCAGATTCAGCTCCTGCTATAAGTAAGCTATATTCTGTCCTTAATATGGATGCTAAAGGGCAATTAAATCAGGCCCTGAGCACCCCAGTACAAGACCAAATGGAGTCTCCTGGTTCTAAAATTCCAGAACTTTTTGTTCCACAGGAGATACAAGGTTCCTCCACCCTATGGGGTGTAGAAGCACCACTTTACAGGGAGGGAAGATTTTTAAACTTAATTTCACACTCAGAAATCCCAATCCACATTGCCTTTCTAATGAAGGTTTTTGGGCAGATTTATCAGGCAGCCTTAAGTTTGCCAAATCTGTTCCCAATTTCTTTGTTACAAATGCTCAGACCAGGTATAACAACCCCATTAGAAGGAACCCTGGTAATTCTCAAAACAGTTACAGGAGAAATGTGGTTTGCTGCTTCTATTTCAGTTTATCTACTCTCCACCCTGGGCTGTGTCTGCATGAACAGTCTATCTGCACTGTTGGTTTGTGGCTTTGATAGGGAAACCACAAACTACTTACTGTATCTTTCTGCTAAAACTCCTGTCACTCTCTCTGACTCTAAAAACTGAAGTTTTACTCTCCTATATGTCTGACATATTGCACACCCCATCTTTATCTCCCTAACAAATGTGTATCTATTGAATTATATGTCTTTTCCAATGAGTACTGCTAGACTGCAGTTGCAACCCAACAAGAGGGGTGTATAGTGGGACATTTCTCTAGCACCTTTTCACCTATTGAACAAGCCTTCACTTCACGTGAACGCAATATTTGTGCCTGTGCTACAGACATTGAAAAATCGTGTGCTCATGTTACTGTCCCTAGTGTCATCATATATACCTCACATAACGTGCCAGCACTATTGAAAAGCAACACATTACATTTTGTGTCTGCATGTGTAGGGCAATACACAGCTGTGCTAAAATGAAGTCACATTTTTTCAAAGGTATGATATCTACTAATCCCTTTGCCATTCTAAAAGATTTACTATTGTTCTTAACTGAGAACCATGGCTATTTACTAAATGAGCATCTAGAAGAACAGGCCTTCAAGGGAATAATTCCTGTTACTGATTTACCATATGTAATAATCTTTAGGGTTCCTAAACAGAAATGCATTCTGGCTTTGCTGTTTGCCAAGTAAACACTAACAGCCCCACTAGTACATTGAAAAGATTTAGGTAGCCCACCAACTAATGAAGATTAATCTCTTTAGGGCACCTGTTGTTATCACTTCTTTCCTTTGTATTACAGGTTGATGATCTGATCCATAGATGAAACTTTACCCACAGTTGAAATCTTCCAATGAATGCTGGTCCTTTCCACACTAAACAAACTTTTGCCTGCTACTACTCTATTAAATGGACATTCACATGGATGCAATTGGAGGACTGTTTACAATCTCTACACTTGGCTTCTTTACTTTTGCCCAATCCCAACAACAGCATTGTGGGCTAACTATGAACTCTTACACCTACATAAAACTACAGCAATAGCTGAGAATCAAAGTGACTGTTGGGGATGTTTTTGAATCTCAATTCATAGTCTTTGTACTCTGTATAATCTATTCAAATGGTTGGGAAATGTGGGAAGTGAGGAGTAATTTTCTTGGAAATCCATACTATTGTTTGTTGCTTTTGTTATCGGTATATACCTACCCATAAGAATATTACTATGTACCAAAAGATGCTGTACCTCCTATGCTTTAGCAATAATTTGAGTTAATATAGCATAGTTAAAGGAGGATTGTAGAACTGTCTAGCCTTGCAATATTGATGAAACTACCAGTATATCTGCATACATGTTAAATGTCTCTTTATCACTAATAGGTGCTAATGATAAATTGCTTCTATAATTCAACCTGATATAATATGCTTAAGATGCAAGTTATGTAATAACTTCTGTGTGTCTCTGTGGATAAGCTGATAAAAGGTATGGGGGGCAGAACTTAAGACCCTAGTGTTGCTGTTACAGTAGGGGTACTGTATATTGATAAAGCTAGTCACCATTGTCAGAATGTCCTTACCCTAACATCTAATTTTAGATTGCTTATGTTTATTGCTATACCACACCTAATTTCTATATGCTCCTTTGTCTCCGGGGGTTCCCAATCCATATGATAATGTAAGCTGTTTCACAGCTTAAGAGGGGATGTTGAGACACTCACTAAGACGGGTAAGTTCTGTATAAAGGGACACATAAAATCCCCCAGTGTCCCCTATAAAGACAACCCAAGGCAGGTGAGGTAGGAGATAAAGGTATATAAATATACTATATATGCAAGGTATAAAAGAATATAAAAGCCTAGTATACCATCTTATAAAATCACAAGGGCCAGACATGATAGTGCTGACTAGCTAAGACCCTACATGCACTTTGCTATTTGCACAGCTATGACCACAGAGCACACAGACAGTTGTAAAAAGGGAATCATATACTTTTTAGATAAGGCATGTTCTCCTCTATAAATGGCTAAGACTTTCAGGGTCTCATTTGAAGCTGTTAGTGACACATTTCAGTTACTGTTCTGTGTTGCTGATAGCTTCCACAAGACTCTGTGTTTGATTAATAAAGAAATACTTTGATATATTGAGAACCTTGTCTCAGGGTCTTGTTGTATAATAAGGTTCTGGTTGGTTAAAATTACCAACAATCCCAAATGGGAAAAATTCGGATTGGATACGATAATTTCTTTAGATCGCAAATATCATGAAAATGCTTGAAAAAATCGTATTAGTCAGGATGATATTGTATTGGCGATCCGAAAGTCACGGAATTTTTGTACCAAACGATTGTAAACATCGGCAGAACCTTTCCGAATTATTCGCGCAAGCATACAAAAAAGTCGCGCGGGCATACGAAAAAGTTTCGCAAGCATGAAAAAATCGGCGAAAATACGCTCTGAGCATTCGTGTCTTAATAAATCTCCCCCATAGTGTTCTTTAGCATCAAACATGATATTTCATTGTGGTTTCAAATAAGCATTTAAACTGCACTTTGGATGGTAGAGCCCAATTGAAACCAACATAGCTTCTCTCTGCTAAGATCCAAATCTTGCAGTTGTATGTTGATCACCCCCAGAACGATATTTTCCCGGAATCCTTCTTCACTAAGAACAGATAGCCTTATTTCACGTTGATGGAGGTCTCCTTTAGGAATACCATTGTATATTAGCTGTAAAAACAGCAATAGGAGAAGGTAATCATTGTGAATTGCTATTGACAACCATTATAACAAATATAATCTAGATCAGTGCTGTCCAACTTCTGTTGTACCGAGGGCCGGAATTTTTCCAACCTACGTGGTGGAGGGCCGATAATGAAAGCCAGTTTTGACCACTCCCCTTTTTGAAACCGCACCCACTTGAAACCACACCCATGTTATCACATGACCATACCTATATTAATAGTTGTAGTACAGCAAAAACCTGCCATACTCTGCCTGCCCTACCCTGCCTGTGTGTGCCATACTCTGCCTTCCCTACCCTGCCTGTGTGTGCCATACTCTGCCTTCCCTACCCTGCCTGTGTGTGCCATACTCTGCCTTCCCTACCCTGCCTGTGTGCCATACTCTGCCTTCCCTACCCTGCCTGTGTGCCATACTCTGCCTTCCCTACCCTGCCTGCGTGTGCCATACTTTCACTGTGTTTGCCATTCTTGGCTGGTTTGTGCCATACTTGGCCTGTGTGTGCCATACTCTGCCTGCCCTATGCTGCCTGTGTGTGCCATACTCTGCCTTCCCTACCCTGCCTGTGTGTGCCATACTCTGCCTGCCCTATGCTGCCTGTGTGTGCCATACTCTGCCTTCCCTACCCTGCCTGTGTGTGCCATACTCTGCCTTCCCTACCCTGCCTGTGTGTGCCATACTCTGCTTGCCCTACCCTGCCTGTGTGTGCCATACTCTGCCTGCCCTATGCTGCCTGTGTGTGCCATACTCTGCTTGCCCTACCCTGCCTGTGTGTGTATGGCACACACAGGCAGCCTACAGTGACACAATGCTGGCACTGCTCCTACAGTCTGCACAATAACTAAATATTAAAAAACGTTTTAATTGTAGTACCACCTCAGTATATGTTCTTTTTGTAGAGTGCAGGGATTATTTGTGGGTTTCTACTGCTCCTGAGGTGTGAACAGGGGAACAATGTGGGTGATTACAGCCTGAGCAGGAGGTGTGAACACTGCAGGGGGTAAACAACGCAAGGATTAAAAGGTGTGAACAACACAGAGGATTACCTATTTAAACTATACAGGGGGATTACAGCCTGAATCTGAGGTGAGAACCATGCAGGGGGGGGGGGGGGGGGCAGTTAATCACAGTACTGATACCATTTAAAGCTTACACAAGAGTAAGCCATCAAAGCAGCCAGACAGGTGGGGGGCCACACAGAGGGGGCCGCCAGTTGGACAGCACTGACCATGCAGGGGGGGGGGGCAGTTAATCACAGTACTGATACCATTTAAAGCTTACACAAGAGTAAGCCATCAAAGCAGCCAGACAGGTGGGGGGCCACACAGAGCGGGCCGCCAGTTGGACAGCACTGATCTAGATTATAGGGTTAAAAACATTTTAACGATGTGAAATCTCTCAAAAAAACGTGTAATCTCTCAGTCAACAGACATGAATGTTTTTGCAATAATGTTGTAGTTCACCTTCAAATTACTTTTAGTATGTTAGAGAAAGTCTTCATTTTTTTTTAATAGTTTTTTAATTATTTGCCTTGTTCCTAAGACTCTTTCCAGCTTTAAATAGACACTGACAAATGCACTGTGTAACTGCAATTATATTGTTACTTCTACTTCTTTTCATTTTCTTCTATTCATATTCCAATCACTTATACCACTGCTTGGTTTCTAGGGTAACCTGGACCCTAGCAACCAGATAGTTGCTGAAATTTCAAACTGGAGTGCTGCTGAACAAAAAGTTAAATAACCAAAAAAAACATAAAAAAATGAAGACCAATTGCAAATTGTCTCAGAATATCATTTTATACATATATCATACTAAAATATATATATATATATATATATATACACATCATACTAAAAGTTTATTTAACCTTTTTTCTGCAAACGACGTATGAGATACGTCGTGGCAGAAAAAGGCTTTAACTGCCAACGTGTCTCATACGTTTGTTGGCAGATAAAGGCATCCTGGGCAACGAGCCAGGGAGGCTGTCATGTCGGTCCTGCAACGCGATCGTCGTAGGACCATCCCAGAAACAGCAGATGCAATCACATTGCGTCTGCTGCTTCCTGCTTCCCCCAGCGCCGCCGCCCATTTGCCATTCCTGCAGCGTGGTGGACACAGCCAAGCGATTGGTGCTTCAGGACAGGTAAGGTGTTTCTTTTTTTGTACTTACACACTTACACGCACACTTACATACATTTATACACACTAACATACATTTACACACACTTACAGCACACAATTTAACAGGTTTTTTTTCATTTTGCACACTTATGTACACTTATATACACACTTAAACACACTTACACACTATCACACAACTTTTACATATGTACGCACATGTATACACAAACACTTTTTTTTTAATTTTACCACTTTGTTTTTAGTTTCTTTTCCATAAAAACTGTTTATTTTGACAGCGTGACTATTGGATCAGATATTCTGACCACTAATTGACATCTAATTAGTCGTGTGACTTATTTTGTTGTTTCATTGATTTGCACAATTTTTGTGGTTTTATTGCATTTTTATCCCTGTATAAGTGTTCCTGATCTGTTTTTAGCATAGCTTTGCCATGTGTAACTTTGTACAAAAATAACTTTACCTAATTTGAATTCATCATAATGCGTACTTTACAAAAATATATGGTTTTCTGGGGGTCTCTGTATAGTTAGGGGGTGTTACGGCACACAGTATGCTGACAGGGGGCTCTGTGTGCAACAGCTGAGTTGGCAGGCGAGAAATCCATATGCGCTATTTTCATTTTGGGGTCAGTATACACCACAGACCTTCGTATATATATGCATATTGGGCATCAAACTATTCAGTAGACCTTAGGTGTTCCTAATAGGGGTGATGTGCCTTTGTATGCAAGAAATTGTGTGAGATAAATGCGGCAAACTGCAACATTTGTAGGCGATTTTCTGAAATGTCATAAAAAACAATAAATTTAGGAAAGCTTTGCAGATTGGTACTTTGGTGTAGAAAGGACTCTTTACGCATGTTGGATTTGTCAGAATGTGTACTTTCCAAAACGATATGGTTTTCTGGGGGTCTCTGTATAGTTAGGGAGTGTTACAGCACATAATACGCTGACGGGGGCTCTGTATGCAAAAGCTGAGTTGGCAGGCGAAAAAAAACATATGCGCTATTTTCATTTTGGGGTCAGTACACACCACAGACTTTGGTATATCTATGCATATTGGGCATACAACTGTTCAGTAGACCTTATGTGTTCCTATTTGGGGTGATTTGCCTTTGTACGCAAGAAATTGTGTGAGATAAATTGCGGCAAACTGCAACATTTTTAGGCGATTTTCTGAAATATCATACAAAGCTTTATGGCTTTGTACTTTGGAGCAAAAAGAAATGTGTACCTATTATAGATTTGGGGGAATGTGTACTTTCCAAAAATATATGGCTTTCTGGGGTGAGTGTACTTTTTGGAGCATTATCCCACATAAAGGATTTGTGTTTGCAGGAGCTGAAATGATAGATCATATGGGGGTATGTTCCCATTGGGGCCCCTACATGCCACATACTTAGGTAAACCTATACATATTGGGCATAAAACTGTTCAGTGGACCCCTGGCATTCAAATTTAGGGTGTTTTATCTTGGTACCTAATGATACAAGGGGGATAAGATACTTCAAAGTGGAAGCTTTGAGGGGATTTTTGGAAATGTTATCGAAATTGCCAATTTTAGGAATGCTTTACAGCTTGGTACGTTGGAGTAGAAAGGCATGGGTACCCATTTTAGATTCGGGGGAATGTGTACTTTCCAAAAATATATGACTTTCTGGGGTGACCATACTTTTTACTAGCTTTATCTCACATATAATGATGTAAATGTGTTGATTTTGCTGGAGCTGAAATGACAGAAATGATAGATCATATGGGGGTATGTTGACATTGGGGCCCATACATGCCACATACTAAGGTAAACCTATACATATTAGGCATCAAACTGTTCAGTGGACCCCCGGCGTCCAAATTTAGGGTGTTTTATCTTGGTACCTAATACTATGTTGGAGATAAGATGCTGCAAATGGAAGCTTTGAGGGGATTTTTGGAAATGTCATCAAAATCGCCAACTTTAGAAAAGCTGTGTGGCTTGGTACTTTGGAGTAGAAAGACATGGATACCCATTTTAGATTCAAGGGAATGTGTACATTCCAAAAATATATGGCTTTCTGGGGTGAGCGTACTTTTGTAGCTTTCTCCCACATATAATGATGAAAATGTGTTGATTTTGCAGGATCTGAAATGACAGAAATGATTAATCATATGGGGTTATGTTCACATTGGGGCCCCTACAGGCCACATACTTAGGTAAACCTATACATATTGGGCATCAAACTATTCAGTAGACCCCTGGCATTCATATTTAGGGTGTTTTATTTGGTTACTTTATGACTTGTAGGAGATAAGATACTATAGACTGGAAGCTTTGAAGCGATTTTTTAAAAAATTCAAAGATTTTGATAAAAACCAATAACTTTAGGAAAGCATTGCGACTTGATAGTTTGGAGTAGACAGACAGTTCTACCTATTCTGGATTCCCCAGAATCTGTTCCAAAAATGTACAATTTTCTGGGATAAACCTTCTGTTAGTGGAATTTTTGGCCTTGAAATCTAAAGTATGCAGCTTTCTGAAGCAGTGCTTTGGAAATTTAGTAGTGTACTGCTGGGAGTTTTTGACCAATACAAGTGAGAAATCTCCATAAAACCATATATATTTGGTATTGCCACGTTCAGGAGACATGGGACTTTCCAAGTCAGTTGTATATTCGTGCATAAAATAATTTATTCTAAATTAGACATTTAGAAGCCTATATCTTGTTACAGAATTGGAATTACACCAAAATTCTACCATATTTTGAAAGCTTAGGTTGTCCTGAAAAAAACAATATATTGTTTTCCTGGGTAAACTAAAAGTCCCCCTGTCACGATTACGCCACTTCAGACGCACGTGACTTTAGGCGTGGCTGTCTAGAGGGTCCCCTGCTCAGTCTCACACACCTGACACACAGGTCAGACTAGCATCACAGCACCCCAAGGACCAACCAACGCTCACAAACTCATACACAACTTGCTGCCACCACTCTCATACTTCTTACACTGGCGATGAGAGATGCCAAGCACACTGGTAGAGAAAGGGTTAATGTAAAGAACCGACACACACACTCTCCTTACCAGCAGTCAAAGGGTTAATCAGCATACAGTTACACACTCGGAGGTTAGGTACGTTTTAGAGCATCAAGGACAAACTTATTAAATTTTATATTTAATATTATAAAAAGTATAACAGTGCAAGTTAAAACAAGATGTTACAAAAAAAAGGACATACAATAAAACAAGTACAAACAGTTTTAAAATAAAAGGGAAAAATATAGAAGTCCTATACTATACCTAGCAAAGTCCTTCTAGTCCTGGAGGCAAGGGGAAACCACAGGATAAACTTCCAATAGAAATTGGTCCTCCACAGAATATCAGCGTATAGTCAGAAGAGCTGACTATTTATCCCAGTTTGCAGGGGATCAGGTAACTGGACACTCCCCCCTCCCTCAGGAATGCAAGGGGTGTCACCATTAGCAGGACACAGTGTGAGTTTTACGGCCTCCTGTGTATGGACTGAGTGTATGGACTGGTCCAATGATACCAATGTCCATAACTCCTTGTGGGAACATAATAGAAAGATGAAATTAGATTCATCAATTCTAAATGATTCCACCGGTCCCATACAGACTAAAAATCACCACTGTGTGACCTGCCCCTACCCAGATACTCCTATCTGACAAACCGAGAACCCAAATCCAGTCATGTTTGGACCCGTATGAAAGGCCACCTTAAATGAAACATATACTCAGGTTTTGGTACCTCTAGTATAAATAGTATGGGTTCTGGGACAATAAATGTTTGTGAGTTTGGGTTATGGTGTGACCTCCACATCACCTATGATGGGTCCCATGGTGAACTCTAATTCACCCCCATGTGGGCTTTCACTCCCCCATATGGCATGGCTCTTATCAGCCAGGGATTAGAGTTGGGCATTCCAGGATGTGAGGCCTTTACACATGGCTGGTTCCAGACCCTAGTGACCAGAGGCCTGTTATACATCTGTTTCTGTCACATGGGGGAAGATTTTTGTGATACCTTGGCCTGCTTGAGTAACCCTTACAGGCCTATATCATGACACCCCCCAAAGAAAGGCTCTTAAAGTGAAAAAACTGTCTGGCAATAAAAGTTCCGCTTTGACCAAAACAGCTGGCAGTGAAAGGTGAAAACCCCTTTTAAATGTATGTTATGATAAGCATCATCAACATTTCCTCAGCTTTCCTCTGGAACAACAGAAGGTAAAAGTTAATGACGTGTTTGATTTTTTTTACTGCAAAGAAACTGATGAGTGCTGTTAGAGGTAGCACGCCATTAAATTAACTTTTAGTATGATGTGGTGAGTGCAATTCTGAGACAATTTGCAGTTGGTCTTCATTTTCTTCTGTGGTTTTTGAATTATATGTATTATTATATATATGTTTTTTCTACAGTTTGACAGCTATCTGGTAGCTGGTAGTTTGACTGAAAAATTAATAGGGAAGGGCCTGAACAGACTAAAATAAAAGTAACATTAGCATTGCAACCTCACAGAACAGTAGATGCCATGGTCAGTGACCACCAATTTCAAAAGCTCTAAAGAGGCAGAAGAGGAAGGCAAACTATTATAAACTATTAAAAATGAAGGCAAACTAAAAAGTTGCTAAGAGTAGGTTATTCTATAACATACAAAAAGTCAACATAAAGGTGAACTAATGTTAACTTTTACTAATAATGAACAGCAAATTAAATAATCCATAAAATACTATTGTGTGTCTTTTAACATGCTTTTTACGCAGTTAACTTTATAATTATTATTTACAATAAATTAGTTTTAATTATTTACAAATCCATTTATTTGTATTTACAACTACAAACACATTTCCAGCAATTCCTTGAATACTCTTAATGTTTTGTTTTAGTTAATTTCCTTTTTACCATTTCATTGTAAGTTGGGTTGCAGGTTTTCCGAGCCACCTTAGTTTTCCTCTTGGTTGCTTTCTGTGAGTCAGGCAGAAGATAAGTCTTTACATATGGATTAGGTTCATTGTTATTGTGAAGATTCTGTCCAAATGGGATTTAGAGAAAATGAAAAGAAAATAATGAATGATTTATGCTCACAATAGCAAAAAGACACATTTCCTTCTGTTCCCATATGTCCTTTTAATTGCTGGCCCCTTTTCTGAAACAGGGCATCCTGTTTCCTCTATAATCCCCTCTTCTCTAGCAGCCCCACTGGCATTTTACTTTAAACTTAAACTTATTGTGTTAGCCTTCCAGTACCATTATTACAGATAACAATGCAGACCTATCTATACACTCTAGGGATGCACCAAATCCAGAATTTGGGTCGGAATTTGACCAAGATTCTGCCTTTTTCAGCAGAATTTGGGTTAGGCCGAATCCAAGCTCCTGGCCAAACTGTATCTGAATCTTTTAAATCACATGACTTTTTGTCACATAAACACAGAAATCAAAATTTTTTTGACCCTGTTTTTTTTTACCCTCTGTTCCCATATGTCCCTTTAAGTGCTAGTCCCTTTTCTGAAACAGGGCACTTTAAACTTAAACTTACTGTGTTAACCATTATTACAGATAACAATGCAGACCTATCTATACACTCTAGGGATGCACCAAATCCAGGATTTGGGTCGGGATTCGACCAAGATTCTGCCTTTTTCAGCAGGATTCAGGTTAGGCCGAATCCAAGCTCCTGGCCGAACTGTATCTGAATCCTTAAAATCACATGACTTTTTGTCACATAAACACAAAATGTTTTTTTTTTTTTTACCCTTCCATATCCTAATTTACTTACTGGTATGCAAATTAGATTTGGATTCGGTATTTGTCTGAATCTTTTACAAATAATTTGGGGGTTCGCCCGAATCAAAAAAAATAGTGGATTCAGTGCATCCTTAATACACTCACACACATAACTGTTGATTTTAAATCCCAATAGTCTTCAATATTACGCTTGTTCAAGAAATAATCCAAACCACTAGTATTAATAGAATCTGATGTCAGAACATCACACACAATAGAGCATTACACAACCTCACTGCCAAGAACCATCTTTATTTCCTTAAAGGATATGTAAACCCCACACACAAAAATTTAATCGTTGAACATCCTCCTTGAAATCTTTTAATACCTGCTACACTGGTTGTCCAGAGGTTAATAGTAAGGCTGTAACATCCCCTTAATCACTTAGATTTGCTTTTCCTCCTGTAACCCACTTGGCCCCCTCCCTCAGGAATTTGCTTTGGCTGTTGGCTTGTGGGCATGCTCAGTTGTTCTAAGCTCAGATTGCTAAACACGCCCTCCAGTCTAATAGCCAATAAAGAGATGGCATTGCTGGTTCCCATAGAAACTCAGCTCTAGCGGTCTGCTTCAATTTTTTTCTCCCAACCAACTCTCCTGAGCTCAGCTCAAACAAAGCAGAACTTTTATCAGAGACAGTTGTGCCTGTGTGAGCTTGTATTCTTGATGAATTGTATGCTGAATAAGGGTCTCTGTGTGTGTATGCTGTTTGCAGATTTAAATGTATCCAATTATGTATCAGAGGAAAAATGGCCACCAGGTGAAAGTTGCTATTTGGTTTAGGAAAATGTGATGGCAAACGGGGGAGATATATGCAGTACAAATGATGCCATTTGTGTGGGGAGACGTGCCCAACTGATATACATTGTAGGCAAATGTAGGCTTTACATGTCCTTTAAGTCTAAAGGGGTGGCTTCTGGTTTGTTTATCCCCCACTATCTGTTTGTAATGTCCTCTAGTGTACTTGTAATCATGTCCCCTCACAAGTGCCTTTTCTCCAAAGAAAAAAACCCCAATCATTAATTTTTTCCTCATAGTTTAATATTTCCATTCTCTTTACCGAACTAGTTGCAGTTCTCTGCAATCTTTTCAGCCCATTTATATCTTTCGTAAGCAATGGAGGCTAAAACTGCACTGTATATTCAAAGTAAGGCCTTACCAAGAACCTATAAAATTATGTTTCCATCTCTTGAATTAAGGCTCTTTTTTCTGCAAGACGGTACTTTATTTGTTTTATTAGTCACTAAATGACTTTGCCTTGAATTACAAATAATAATAAAATAAAAAAACAACAAAACACAAATACAAGATTATTGTAGAAATGATACCTATATTGGCTAACAATAAAAATACATTGCAAGCTTTCGGAGCTCTAAGGCCCCTTCATCAGGCAAAATACAAATGAGAACTGAAATGGCACAACATTTATACTGATACATCAGAGAGAAGTGTTTACAAGCATTAAATTAGGAAGTTACAGATAGATAGAGATAACTTGTGAAGATAGTGAAAGTAATTAAGGTTTATTAGGGTGGGTTGTAAATAGTCCAGGGCTCTGGATTCAGTCAGATCAGATAGTGTGACATGAAACCTGACCCCAAATTAAGGCCCTGTCTATGTGTTAAATAACTCCATACATTTGAATTCATAGATCTTCCTTTCTCGTTCAGATCCAAAGTTCCCTTTTAGAATTAACACCTTCATGTCCTGAAGTATTTGTGTTTTGTTGTTTTTTTTTTTTTTTATTATTATTTTTGACACTGGCTAACACGGTACTACAGTTTTTGTTCCTTGAATTACACAGCTTGTTATCCACAAAACTCCTCAGATCTTTCTTAGGCACCCCTAATGACTTTAATCGCTTACCTCGTACCCCAGGCTGGTGCCCCTGTTAGGAGAAAACAGCACCAGCCCGGGGTACCTGGAACGACGCGATTCCTCCTTCCGGCTTCGCTTCGCTGCGACTACACAATAGGCGCATGCGCAGTAGAGTGAAAAGCCGACTTCTCTGTTAAAGTTCGGCTATTCACTCTATTGCGCATGTGCGCACACGCGAGCGATACAGGAAGAAGGAAGCGCTACAGGTACGGGCTGGTGCTGTTCTCTCTGAACAGGGGCACCAGCCCGGGGGAAAAGGTATGCGATTCAAGTCACTTGGGGGTGCCTAACATGGGCGCGACGGATGGACGGATCCCATACCTGTACTGAAAATTATGATTTGGTGACCTGGTGTGGTGACACATGCAACTGGGCTGTGAATTTAAATTGTTACAAAGGGACAAAGGTATTAAAAAGAGTGGAGGGGTTTGTCTTTATGTAAAGCCAGATTTAAAGCCATGTGCTAAAGAAATTGCCAGAGACAGCGATGGGGAGGGTGCAGAATTCCTTTGTAATTTTCTTTCTTTTTAAGCTGTGCTGAAATTTCTACCCAAAGAAAATTATCATTGGTGTACACTACCCAATATAAGCAAGGAGGATGAGGCCCAGCTGCAATTGCAAATGGAGGAGGCCTCACAACTAGGTCAAATTGTTATTATGGGGGACTTTAATTTTCCAGACATTGACTGGAGAAATGGGGTGGTCAGGTCAGTATTTCAGCCTAGTAGGCATGATTCTCTTTTGTACCTGGTGATATCTAATAACTCTCTAATGAACTCTACCTATTATTTGTGTGGGTGAGCATTTAGGGAACAGTGATCATAACATGGTTTCTTTTGAGTTAATTTTGCAGAGACAGCTCTATAAGGGGTTAACCAAAACACTACATTTTAGACATACAGACTTTGCCAGTATAAGTGCATCTCTGCAATTTATCAACTGGGAGAGGGTTTTCTTGGGGCTAAACACAAGGAAAATGGAATATCTTCCATTCCATATCAGGTCAGTATATTCCCCTTGTAAGCAAGGAAAGACATTGCAAAGCCAAACCTTTATGGTTGAATAAAAGTGTTAGTGTTGAGGTTGGTAACTTTAATCAGATGAAAAGGGGTATTGCTGCAAGGAGTAAAAGGAATCCAAATTTATTTTTTTAAATTTGTAAATAGAAAAAATGAAGCAAGAAGGGGTCCCTCATTATCGCAGGGCATAACAGATCTTGCCAGACTGATTTAATTGCCTTTTATGAGAAGGTGAGCAGGAACCTCAATACTGAAATGGCAGTAGATGTCATCTACTTGGACTTTGCTAAAGCATTTGATACAGTACGGCACAGAAAGTTCAAGATAAAATTGAGGAATATTGGCCTGGAACATAGTATTTGTACTTGGATAGAGAACTGGCTGAAGGATAGATTACAGAAAGTGGTGGTAAATGGAACATTTTCTAATTGGGCCAGTGTTGTTAGTGGAGTACCACATGGGTCAGACATTGGTCCTTTGCTTTTTAACATAGAAAGTCCTGTTTCTATTTTTGCTGACAATACTAGTTCCATGCAGGATGCTGCCACTTTGCAGAGCTATTTGACAAAATTGAAAAACTTGGCAGCAATATGGAAAATGGTTCAATGTTGAAAAGTGCAAAGTTATGCACTTTGGTAGAAATAATATAAATGCAAGTTATACACTATCCTTAATTGAAAAGGATCTGGGGATTCTTGTAGACAAGTTGTCTAATTCCAGGTAGTGTCATTCAGTTACTACTAAAGCAAATAAAGTGCTGTCTGAGGGCAGTGAGGTTGTAGAATGCCCTTCCATGTGGTGTTGTGATGGTAGATTCTGTTAATGCCTTTAAGAGGGGCTTGGATGATTTCTTGCATAAGCATAGTATCCAATGTGTCTATGAAGATTTTCATTCATCCAGGTCATGGTACCATGACCTGGATGAATAAAAATCTTCATAGACATATTGCCATTCATTTTGGAGAGAATACTCTAAAACTGGTTCGGGAATATGAAAGAACAGCAAGAAAACTCGCAGACTATCGGAACCATCTACGCTTCAATCTCAGATGCAGACATCAGGGACTCACTCCTTGTAGCCTACGCCTGGGTTCCACTGTAAAAGGTCACAGAGCCAGCAATATCTTACAGAAGGCCCATAGTATCCAATGCTATTGCCATACTAAAATCTACAGTTAGTATTGATGTTGGTATATATTGTTTATGTATGTGAGTGTATACCGTGTTTCCCCGAAAATAAGACACTGTCTTATACTTTTTTTAAGCTCCAAAATATGCACTAGGTCTTATTTTCAGGGGATGTCTTATTTTTCCATGAAGAAGAATACAGTACACATTTATTCCATCGTTTGGGTGAGATTTATCGCCCAGCCCTAGGTGGGTGTCTTATTTTCGGGGGGTGCCTTATTTTCCGAGGGGGGTGAAAAATCGGGGGGGTGTCTTACTTTCGGAGGATGTCCTATTTTCGGGGAAACAGGGTAGATAGGTCAGAATAGGTTTGTGTGTGTGCTAGGGTTGAACTTGATGGCCTTTTTTCAACCCTGTGTAACTATGGTCAGTCTAATTAGAAGACAATTAACCTTCCTTTGTGTTTCTGGAGTGTGGGGGAGAACACAGTACCTGGAGAAAAATCAAGCAGCCAAAGGAAGAATATATAAGTTTGTGGCTAGACCTGAAATTAGGAGCCTAAGCAAATCAATGAATAAGAAATCATTTCAATATCAATGAAATTATTTTATGGAGTATTTACCAAGCCACGGATGTGCATCACCATAATCAAAAGCTTGTCATTCTTGTAAGATATGGAGAGTTTGACCTCTCCTCCAACTGCCCCTAGGGATACTGACCATGTGGCATCTGCAAATCAAACACATTAAAAATGGGGTGTTTTATAAAATAACTCTAGTACTGAAATTTTTACAATGAATACATATTATTATATTTAAGGACATGTAAACCCCACACACAAAAATATAATCAGTGAACAGCCTCTTTGAAATCAATACCTGCCACACTGGTTGTCCAGAGGTTAATAGTAAGGCTGCAACATCTCCTTAATCACTTAGATTTCCTTCTCCTCCTGTAACCCATTCACCCCCCCCCCCACCCCTCAGGAATTTGCTTTGATTCCTGGCTTGCCAGACATACTCAGCTGTTTTAAGCTCAGATTACTAAACACACCCTCCAGTCTAGCAGCCAGTAAAAAGATGGCATTGCTGGTTTCCCATACGTCATTGGCAGTAAAAGAGTTAAATATGTATCAGAGGAAAAATGGCCACCGGGTGAAAGCTGCTATTTGCTTTAGGAAAATGTGATGGTGCTAGCAAGCTGAGGGGATATATTCAGTACAAATAATGCCATTTGGGTGTGGAAGACGTGCCCAACTGATATACATTGTAGGGAAATGCAAGCTTTACATGTCCTTTAGTAGGGTTTGTGCTAAACATATTTTTCCTATTAAATAGGAAATATGTAAGGTTATTTATTTTTTGTATTAAACAGGGCATACATTGATAATGAAACTAAAGATATGTTTTACTTCCTGATCCCTAGAAGTACAGGTATAGGATCTGTTATCCGGAAATCCCAAACTTGGCTGACCACATTCATGGTTAGAACAAGTGGGCGGAGCCACCAACAGCCAATCCATTTCCACCCATTAAATTTTATTGGTTTATATTTAAACAGATGCCATTATTTAAGTATTAATTCCAGGGTTGTTAAACTTTCCAGAGTTAGTCACTGGGTATTTGCTGTTCAAAGTTAGAAAAAAAGTGGGCGGAGCCACCAACAGTCCCCAAACTTTGCAAAGTTGGTCACTGGGGACTGCAGTTCAAAAATAGGAAAAGTTGGTTGGGCCACTAACAGCCGATCAGATTTCATCCATTGAATTTTATTGGTTTAAATTTAAACTGCTGCCGTTCTTTAACTATTAATCCTAGGGTCCCTAAACTTTGCAGAGTTAGTCACTGGGTTACTGCAGTTCCAGGTTAGAAAAAGGGGTGGAGCCACCAACCGCCAATCAGATGTCACTCGTTGACTTTCAGTGGGGAAATTTAAATTGCTGCCATTCAGACACTGTTAAAACCAGGGTTCCCAAACTTTGCAAAGTGGTTTTTACTATATAACTGTGGTCCAAAGTTAGAAAAAGTGGGCGGAGCCAACAACAGATCAGATTTCATTCAGTGACTTCACGTCTTTCAACCCAACATGAAGTTTGTTCTCAAAATTCTCTTTCTAGTTATTCATGAAATTATTCCTGTGGGCAGTGTTTAAACATATGTTACTATGTGATGTATTTCTACACCTCTAAACCAAAACACCTTTGTATAGACACTGTTATAGTTGTACAGTATTGCACTGTTCATGAAACTATCTCTGTGGACAGTGTTTGGACATTTGTCAATTATTTGTTCACCTATCATTTCATTCACCCGTAGATTGTGTCAGAAGTGGAAATAATGATTTGTAAATTTTATGAAAAATTAAACTTTATTGAGGTATATAACCTCTCTTTTAGAATACATAGTTAATTGTAAGGGATTTCTGTTATAGCCCCCTGGGAATGCTTAGTAATGAACAAAACCTATGATAACTAACTTGGGAAGCTGTCCCAAAAAGAGATTTTCTTGGTTGCAAACCTGACTACTTGCCGGTATGCTGAAAACATTCATGCTGGCGCGGTTAATAACATATTTTGCATTGTTGCTTAAAAGCCCCAGTGTGTGAGCAGGTATGACCTATACTCACAGCAGGCAGGTATTTGAATCTTAGAGGGTTCAGCCTCTGTCGACATTAAACAGAAAAGATCCTTATTTGTTCCTAATAGAATACATTTGTATATAGTTGTCCTTTGAATTCTATGGCCCAACCATATTCAGTGAGACGTGCATTTTGTGAAACCTTCATTATGGCCATCTAGAACTCGCATATTATGATGCCCCACTGTGTCCTTATGGTAATAATGTATGATATTGATAATACATCTGAGCTATAATTAAGAATAGTCTCGACGTAAGCCCTATAGGTATACAGGGCCGGATTTCTACTTGGGACGCCCCAAGGCCGCCCCCATTCGGCGCCCCCGCCGCCGCGAATGCGCATGCGCATGCGCCTAACTTGCGCATGCACGAACAAGCCCCCCCCGCCGCGACCGCTAATGCGCAAGCGCCAAACGTAGACCTTCCATACGGAGCAGTGGGGAGCAAAATGTTAAAATTTGCTTGCGGCGGGGCGGCATGCCGCCCCTGTGTATGTGCCGCCCTAGGCCCGGGCCTTTTACATGGGTGAAACTGTAGTTTCACAATAGCTTTCCAATAATTAAATGACAAATTTATCTTCTTATCATGATTTATATCTACTGTAATGTGGGCAAAACTGCTGAGTGACCATTTCATTGTTGCTACCTAATAAAAGCACTCGTCAAAGAAGCGTGTTATAGAAATCACCAATCTTCTATGGTCTGATGACTGTGTATACACAGTAATCTTCAGACCATAGAAGATTGGTGATTTCTATAACACGCTTCTTTGAACAGTGTCTGTATTAGGTGTAAAATCCGGCTTTTATATCCATGAATAATCGTCCATTGACACTTTTATTAAACTGGTTAAAATCAATACCTAAAATAGCACTCAATTTATTACTAGCTAAGAAGGTGTGTGTCCCTTTTACAGATATTGTTCTTTCTATCTAGTCATATCTCAGCTTCACATCAAACACCAGTGTCTTTTGACTTTCAGTTTTATCATTTATAGTTTTTACCAAGATCTTTATTAGTGCTGTACTGTTTCATATTTAACTCTTTCAGGGGGCCTCCAGGAAATCCAACATAGACTAGACCTTCGTCTGCCTCAATAGTATGGGTATGTGACTATTATATTTCTGCCAAATTCCCACTCACCTTTCAGCATCAAGGGTTTAGATAATTTCACAGTGTAGCTGGATATTTTATTTTGCAGGTAAGTGATAAACAAAACCTTACTGGGTAGTGTTAAATAAAAATCTCCTTCCTCCATTGTTGCTAAAATTTAAAAAAGAGTTACGGTAGTTGTCGCTTCTCAATCCAACTATTAAATTTTGCAAGATATCCCAACCATTTGCTGCAGTAAAGAATCTGGGCTCTGACAATTTTCTGGTTTAATATCTTCAATTCCATAGACGTGGCTCTAATTTTTAGGTATCTTCTGTGCTTTTTTTTTTTTGTAGACCAGTCTCATGCTATTAGTGTTTAAATCTTTATTTTGAAATCCTCATGTAATCACTGATTTTAAAGTTAAGCTTAATTTTTTTACATTTAAAATAACAGGCATATATATTTTTCCAGTGAGTGAGTCTGTGTTACATCCACAGGCCTGGTATACTGTGTTTGATGGATAGTATGATTGTAACTGTAGACTAAATCCTTTAATATGTCTGTTTAACGATATATATTGTTTTTGGTAAAATAACTCCAAATGTCCTATTAAATTGTTTCACAACTGTGGCTTATACAGTAGTTAGTTACAAAACGATGTACAACATGCTTTTTAAATAATTTTTAATGTAAACATTCTTTACCTTGATTAGTCTATGAGGTATACTGACACTGAAAAATATAGTTTCAAGACCATTTGTAACAAGTTTGCCTGTTTTATCATACAATATAACAGCCCATATGTAATTTGACAACTATGACAGTTAGTAAGTATTTGACACCCTTGTTGTACTTAACAAAATCCGTCATAGACACCAAGGGGCTGATTTACTAAGACACGATTTCGAATCCGAATTGGAAAAATTCCGATTGGAAACGAACATTTTGCGTTTTTTTCGTATTTTTTGCAATTTTTTCGGCGTCTTTATGATTTTTGTGTAAAAACGCGAGTTTTTCGGCGTCTTTACGATTTTTGCATAAAAACGCAAGTTTTTCGTAGCCATTACAAAAGTTGCGCAAAGTCGCGATTTTTT
Organism: Xenopus tropicalis; assembly: GCF_000004195.4. Lineage (NCBI taxonomy): Eukaryota > Metazoa > Chordata > Amphibia > Anura > Pipidae > Xenopus > Xenopus tropicalis. Next base: position 67,074,363 of record NC_030678.2, on the reverse strand, counting down.
CGTAGCGTTAACACTTGCGCGCAAAGGCGCGCCTTTTTCGACGTTTCGCGCAAGTTTTAACGCTACGGAAAAATCGCGACTTTTTGCAACTTTCGTAATGGCTACGAAAAACTCACGTTTTTACGCAAAAATCGGTAAGACGCTGAAAAACTTGCGTTTTTACGCAAAAATCGCAAAGACGCCGAAAAACTCGCGTTTTTACGCAAAAATCGTAAAGACGCCGAAAAAATCGCAAAATTACCGATCATTACGAAAAAAACGCAATCGGACGCATTCGGCCCGTTCGTGGGTTAGTAAATGTGCCCCTAAGTCTGTCTGCCATTGTATGTAAACACAAATTCTATTTATTTCTTCCACACTGATTTGTGCTGTGTATGTGGATCTTGCATGATCAACCTCTGCTTTACAGTAAATCCTTTACTTTTAAAACTCTGATATAAGTTTTGAATGCCACCAACACTACCTGAGATTTTATGTTGAGTATTATGTTTTCTTTAACATATCATCTGTGCATTTAAAAAATGGCAATATTTCTGGAAAGTTCACAACTTCCGAGCTTTGAAATGTGTCAGTTCAATCATCACCACAAAAATTATTGTTAAAAGAATTCAGCAGCAAAGGACATCAGGGCTCTCAGAATCAGGTGTAGGGGACCTCATCCGGCTTAGCTGCAGACTGGGGAGGGACCCGATTGGCTGGATGCCCCAGTGCACGTCTGGGAGAGGTGTGCCTAAGGTTTGGAGCCAAAAATGTAGGGGCGGGCCCAGGGTTGGACTGGGCCGCCGGGGCACCAGGAAAAATCCCTAGTGGGCCCCAGCGGCCCAGTCCGACCTTTGCCTTCGCTCCCCCTTCTGACTGTTCCTCCCCTGACGCGTTCAATTTATACGCGCTCGGGGAGGACGTCAGGTGGGGGCCCTGCGAGGGGGTTAGGGGGGGCCCTGCGGGGAGGGTTTGGGGGGGCCCTGGGGGGGTAGGGGACACGGCTGGCTGGGACACCTCAGGGCCCCTGGGGCGGGAGCCCCGGTGGGCCCTGCACCCCCAAGTCCGACCCTGGGCGGGCCCAGCAGTTTATAAAGGGAGCCCCTGCTGTTTTTTGCCAGTGTTTAAAAAGAGATCCAGAGTGAGCAGCCAGTACAAAGTGTTGTGAGTTTAGACTGCAAAGATAAAAGTCTGCTGGGCTGCCAGAGAGTAGAAGTCCTCTGTGGTATCTCTGTGTGTCCCCTGGAGTGAACAGGTATTGTTTGTTTGCCTGCTACGTGGGAGCAGCCACCTTTTCAAAGGGGAAGGTACTCTGGGGCAGGTAGCGCTACCTAGGGGGAATTAAGAGCTCTTGGGGAAGGGACTGAACTGATTTAAAGGAGAAGGAAAGGCAAAGTCACTTGGGGGTGCCAAAATGTTAGGCACCCCCAAATGACTTTAATCGCTTACCTCGTACCCCGGGCTGGTGCCCCTGTATGGAGAAAACAGCACCAGCCCGGGGTACCTGGAGCGCAGCGCTTCCTCGTTCCTGCTTCCTTTCTGAAAATGCCAGCAGTCGGCGCATGCGCAGTAGAGTTAAAAGCATACTTTTCTGTTAAAAGTTCGGCTTTTTACTCTACTGCGCATGTGCGCGCAGGGAACCCAGACGGAGGAAGCGATCGCTGCTACCCCGGGCTGCTGCGGTTTTCTCCGTACAGGGGCACCAGCCCGTGGTATGGGGTAAGAGATTAAAGTCACTTAGGGGTGCCTAATATTTTGGCACCCGCAAGTGACTTTACCTTTCTTTCTCCTTTAAGGGTTGGGGTCTATCCAGATCCAAGTTGGGGCTGGGCAAGTACAGAGACTGTGCCAGCAGTGGATAGACTACACAAGTTCCTCGGGACAGGATTATCAGTTATCCCTAAAGCTGTTCTACCTTCTATTTCCAAAGTTATATAAAGTTTGATATTGCTGCAAACCGTGTGTGATTATTTCCTAGTGGAAATCCCCTTGAGGTGTGCTCCTCAGTGTCCACTAGGTGGAGGCACTGCGCTACATCCCAGTTCCCCGTATCTATTATTCAAGAGAACAACAAATCTCCTGTTTTTCTAAGCCTATACACAGCCAAATTTAGTGAGTGTGCCAAGAAAGGGCTACACAGGCAAAGTAATATTTGTGTTTATTTTTGTCTGCATCAGAGAGACAAGCATGCATCAATGGTTGTCGGTCTATACATAACATGCTAGGCTTTTTATAGTCTCAGTACATAAACACTCCCATATTTCCACCCACAAAGACCCTGTATTTGTTAGTTTATTGGGGTCTTTACTGGATGTCACATTCTTATATGGACAGAGAGTTGGTACTTTCCAAATGTCAGTATCTAGAATTATGTTTGTTATCTTAATAGCGGTCAGCAGAGTCTGAGAAAACAAGAAGTAACTTCTTACCACATTTCATAACATTTCAGCACATTATTTTTCTGTACATTATGCATACTTCAATTATTACCTCTTAATTTTCCTTACATCTCCACCCTTTTAATACTTATGGATGCATTATATGTTACAGAAAAATATCAGTTATTAGAACTAGCATTGCTTTTCATCCTAGACTTCAAATACCTGTTTCACAAACATTTGCACTATCATCAGGGTGAGTGTAAAGTGAACATACATAGTTTCTGTAAGTGCAGTATCAATAAGACATTGCAAAAGGCCACGAATACAAGGGATGCGACAGCACCCACAAGTGACCAAAACAGCGGTACTTACAGCAATTCTACTCCACTCCATTGTTAAACCAGTCCTGCAAAAAGTCAACAAAAGGATTAGAGACACCAGAGTTCTCGGCAAGTTCATTCGATAGCATTGTTAGTTATTGAAGAGCTTTGGTGATGCTGCCATCAGTTGCGGTGTTATTTGGGATGAAAGTGCAACACAGGTTGCCAAACATTTTGCATACTCCTACTTTCTCGGCCAACAGCATATCAAGGGCAATTCCATTCTGCCATGCGACTAAGGATGCCAAGTTGGCTGGCAACTCCTTTGAAGCCGTCTCTAATGAAGTTCACAAGCCTTTGCTGGTTGTAGTAGGTATAGTTGATCCAGACAACGTTCTTATTTATGGTTTACCACCAAGCAAATAGAGATTTGAATCCGGCAGTGATCTGATTTCTTGCTTTGAATTCATCTGGGACTCCACAAGGTACTCCAATACTATCAATATAAACAGAATTATCAAACGACCCTTTAGGTGCATTGGTGTCTCGCTTAATTCGAAGTTGGAGTGTGACCTTTGTTATCTGTAAGGTAGATTGCAATAGGAAAGTATAAAATGGTAGTATTAGCTAACTGAAACAGCAACTCCTGATCCGTTTGGGAGGGAGCTGTATTGGAAATTTATTACTGTACATACATCAATTTTAACGCTGGTATCTAGGCTGTCAGGAACTTTAACTATCAAGGGTTTTGTAACTTGATATGTAGAAGTAACAGGTGTATACAATAAGGAGCACTTATGTCTTATGTGGGAGCTGTTATGTGCTATTATTATTTTATTTTTTATTAATTTTATTTATTTTTATGTATGGGGCAGAGAGTTTCCACTCACCCCAGGGTAGTAAGAATATCATGATTATGACAGTAAAGAAAATGGAAAGTATTGCAACCTCATACCTAGAACTATTATTATACATACTACTATACATGCTATAGTAATCTTTTCTTTCCCTGTCTTTCTTAGTACCCCCGAACAAACCCATGGTTCTTCCGCTGATGTTGAGACGAACCCTTCTAGAATGGTCCCCCTTTGTAGTCAGACTTCTCCCAAGGGGTTATTCAGGTTCCCTACATTCTGTCCCTTCCTGAAAAGGTTTTACCAGGTTGCAATTGGCTTGTGTGTATGCAGGAAATTCTGCTATTGTAACAGCTGTTGGTGTTAGGTTATATAGAATATTAATATTTGTGGCAAAAGTTTTATGGACTGACATGTAGATACCATTATACTATAAGCCAGTCACAATAAGAAATGGTAAACCTCAGAAATTAAATACCGTATATACTCGAGTATAAGCCGAGGTACCTAATTTTACCTAAGAAAACTGGAAAAACTTATTGACTCGAGTATAAGCCTAGGGTGGGAAATACAGCCGCTACTGCTAAGTTTCAATAATCAAATTATTTAATAAAAGGACACTCACAAGTGCTTACATGACTACCATATTAATAAACACAAGGTATGGGCTGGAAAATGAGGCGCATCCAACATAAGATAACCACATGCAAGGTTGTACAGGTTAATATCTCAATTTAATTGCTACATTTTTGCACACAGGCACCCAGCACCACACACAACTACACACAGGCACCCGGCACCACACACACACACACGACAACACACAGGCACCCGGTATAACCCACAGTATAGCTCACAGTATAACAATTTGAGTTAACTGGATAATTAAATAATCCTAGTTTTTAATTAATTTGCTGCAAATCCATGCCTGCCAAAACATTTCACCCATCACTATAGAGGAGTTCTGTCTCCACTAAAGGGATCTTTGTCCTAGGTCAAATAGTGTATTTAAGCAGCCCTGGTATTAGTATTTACACAAGAGTAAGAGCTATAATGGCCTTCCTCTTTAGCGCACCAAGTTAAACAATGTCCTCATGTGGCCAAATAATCTTTTGTAGAATGCTGGCTTAGCATTACTGAATCATTCGTTTTAAGCACAGCAAGACACTAATACTGTTAGGGTCATGGCACACGTCTTCTTTACTCCCCTGCTGCTTGTCACTTGCTACAGAACTCTGTATGACATTTTTGGTACCTGTACAAGAGAATTTCCATTGTAGGCAATGATAGGCAGCATGGCAGGGTTCAGGCATTTTTCCATGGAGGAGAAACAGCCATGTGTGCCATGAGCCTTAGCTTAATAAATCATTGGGATGCTTGAATACATAACTTGCCTGCACTGATCTCTTATCAAAAATCAGCCACATCATCTCCTACACATGTTAATCCTTGAGAAGCACTGGACAAAATGTCCTTAAAATGTTATTGTAATTTTTTTAAAGGGTCAAACATAAAGTATATGATATATATATGAGCTGTGATTTTGGCGCCACTCCTGAAGTTGTATCTGGCAGTAGTCAAAATGCACAGTGCTCTTTGACTGATCACTGGTTCATTCTGTCACAGAAGTCAAGGAAAACAAAGCAAGAGGAAAATAACTAGCATTCACCTAGCATTGACCGCACCACCGCACGTCACACGTAGCGCCACCGGACCCTGCCCGGGCACTTCATGACTACTCGTCACAACAGAGGATCCGTAGATCCGTAGCCCAAGCGCGCCGCGCGCACTCCTCCCATTGCACGAACGAGACGTGCCGCGTGTGCGCGCTTGCCCGAGGCAGGGGGGGGTGCGCATATCGACGGATCCGCCGCTGTGACGAGTAGTCCTGCAGTGCCTGGGCGGGGTCCGGCGCTACGTGTGACGTACGGGGCGGGGGCGGTGCAACATGCTTGTGTGTCTGCCTGCTACATGGTATGATCATTTTGATTTCACAAAATTAGTTGCCTCGAGTATAAGCCCAGGATTCCTTTTTTAGCACATTTTGAGTGCTGGAAAACTTCTGCTTATACTCGAGTATTTATGGTAACCTATCAGTATAGCTTATCAACAGAGTGTACTCCTTTTTGATCTATTATTTACCATACTTTTCTTATAATACTGCACATGCTATGAGAATAAGTATATATGTATATTAATCAGTTATAAATATAAACCAAAAATGTCCATGAATAACAGGACTTGATATGGATCTCCCCAACCTGTAATCTGTTCTTTCTTTAGATTATTTTAACCGAAACCATTTTCCAAATTTCACAACTTTCTCGGGAATAAAGTAGGAGATAAAAGGTCTCTTTTTTGTTAAGCATTTTGCACATGTACTTAGCAAGTGTTTGGTCTGCTTCATCTCTGAATGTGAGGAATTCTGTACAATTAATCATACAATATTTCCAAGGGGTGAAAACTCTTTGTCATCCATTGACTATCTAAGCTTACTTTTTACATATTTTACAAAGTCCTTTTATATATTTCATGATATGAACAAGACGGAGTACAGGAAATAAAATGGTTCCGGTTTCTTGTGCTGTTCCTCCGTGTTGTTCATAGCTGAATGCAAACACAAATTTTTCTTTCCCAGACCTCTTCCCTGCTCATGTACCTCTTAACAGCACATGAGTTACATATCTGGCAGTACAGAGTTACATATCTGGGTTCCCATTCAAATCAGTGGTCTCCTCCTCATCCTACTCAAACAGGAATGGGATCCTTCTGGGGATAAAGTTGGCCAAAGCACAGAGGCCGCTGACTAGAAGAAGAATGTATACCTCTTATTCAGGTTCTACCTATCTATCTATCTACCTACCTATCTAGTAAAGACATCTACAATTAAAAGACATTATTTCCTATTTACGCATTTAATCAGATAAAATCTATGCATTTTGTTTGAAAACAATATTGGGCTGTGGGAAAGCGACTTTGTTCGGGGCATAAGGCCCTTTGGGCATTAAATGTATTATGCATATAACCTGCTAAACAAAATTTTTTTTACAATAATAATGTGAAAATCCATATGTTGTGTTAGTTTCATTTAAGTTAACATTATAAGGTTTACCATTCCTCCCATTGAGACATAGCTATGCCTATGAATGCCTATGACTCAATATAGCAGCATACCTGAACAAGGTAGATGGAAGAGGATAGGTTGATTATAACTGTACATGTATATATGTTCTTTATTTCTTTTATTTGTATTAATATCATTGTATTACTTTAAGTTACTATATGTTACCCTTCCCCCTGTTGAGACATAGTTAAACCTATGGCTCAAAAATAATTTTATAATGAAATAAATAGTGGGTAACATGGATTTACTTTTACCTTCAAAACATATGTTATAACCTGTACTGTTAAAAGTCACAAAGCTGGAATGCCTTTAAATGGGAAAGAAAAGAGAAAATTACAAAAAGAATTATTTTTTAGAAATTGTTATAGACACAGACTCAAACAATCATTTAATGGTATAGCGCATTGTAAGGTGACTGGCAGAAAGTTATCCGAGTTACAAGCAAACAGTTAACCGTTGTGTAATAGCTACATGATAACTTGAAACTAAAACAACCTACGCGAAGGGAGAGACTTAAGAGCTATAAATATCAACAATAGTTTACTAATATTATTGCTGTAAAACAGCGGTAGAAAACAGCTTGATGTAGCCAGATTAATTGCTTTTGAATTGTGCACAGGTATCATAAGTATACAAGAACCCTGTTAATGTTGGAGGCTATGTATGAACTTGTACATATTTCAAGAATAGATAACACTTTTGTTATAGAGGTCGAATACGAATTTATTTATTACGCACTTTTGCTGCTATGATAACACCCACTGAAGGGGTAGGGCATGTAAACAGATGGGCATACTTGGTAACACACTAGCAATGGAGGCAGGATAGCTTAAACAACAGAGTTGGGTGTGGTGAGTGGCACTGGCACCATTTTGATTCAATACTTTAGAATACAACTTATCAACATTAATATAACAATTTGTATTTAATAATTCCATACCCTAGTTAATATGTCATACATTATCCATATTGCCAACTTTTATCAATACATATAACAATTGTCATTTGTAAACAGAAATAATTTACTAAAACATTATTAATTCTTATTAACAAAATCATCATCAACCTTTCATAACCTATCAAATTAAGATATAACTTATAATTCAAAAAGAACCAAGGGTGTCTTCACTGGGTTGCGGGCATCCCCACAGTTAAGTTTCCCAATTAAGTTTCTTGTTTAAAAACATCTATTTCTTTAAGTTCAGTTATGGTCTTAAAGGACATGTAAACCCCACACACAAAAATTTAATCAGTGAACAGCCTATTTGAAATCTTTCAATACATGCCACACTGGTTGTCCAGGGGTTAATAGTAAGGCTGCAACATCTCCTTAATCACTTAGATTTCCTTCTCTTCCTATAACCCACTCAGCCCCCACCCTCAGGAATTTGCTTTGGCTGTTGGCTTGTGGGCATGCTCAGTTGTTCTAAGCTCATATTACTAAACATGCCTTCCAGTCTAGCAGCCAGTGAAGAGATGGCATTGCTGGTTCCCATAGTTTTTTCTCCCAACCAACTCTCCTGAGCTCAGCTCAAACAAAGCAGAACTTTTATCAGACAGTTGTGCCTGTGTGAGCCTGTATTCTTGATGAAATGTATGCTGAATAAGGGTCTGTGTGTGTATGCTGTTTGCAGATTTAAATGTATCTGATTATGTATCAGAGAAAAATGGCCAAAGCTGCTATTTGCTTTAGGAAAATGTGATGGCACTAGCAAGTGAAGGGGATATATTCAGTACAAATAATGCCATTTGGGTGTGGGAAACATGCCCAACTGATATACATTGTAGGCAAATGTAGGCTTTACATGTCCTTTAAGGCGCCACTGGGACACAAGGTCTCCCAGATTTATTCACTTACATGTTTTTATTTTTGGAGAGTGTGACATGTGGTGGTGCTATGAAGGACCTGTGAAATTATCTGAATATAATGAGTAGCCTACAGGTGGCAACGCAATCTCCTAGCTCAGGGGTCAGGAACCTTTTTGGGTGAGAGAGCCATAAACACCACATGTTTTAAAATGTAATTCCGTGAGAGCCATACAATATGTTTGGCCGCGGATGCTGTGGGGCAAGGTAGGGTGGATCCCAAGGATGCCGGATGCGGAGGAGGGCGTGGCCTGTGCTTGGCGGATAGAAGACATGTTCTAAGGCTTAGAACATGTCTGCTATCCGCCGAGCACAGGGGCAAAGTAGGGTGGGTACCAAGGATCCCGGATGCAAAGCGGAGGAGGGCGTCTTCAATCCGCCGAGCGCAGGCCACGCCCCCTGTTATTTTTTTATTAAAGATTTGGCAGTGAGCCAGATGCAGCCATCAAAAGAGCCACATCTGGCTCCCGAGCCATAGGTTCCCTACCCCTGTCCTAGCTTATTATAATGAACAGTCTTTTACAAAACTTACAAACTATGATTCACAATAGAAGTTTATACATCTTTTACACATTTTCCATGCAGTTACATCAAATACCTTAAATCAAATCATGTTGCTTCTAATCTAGTTAATTTTTAAACAGGAGATGCTAAAGATCTACTAAATTGCACACATGTTTAAGGATTGCTAACGTTTTGGTCTAGCTGGGGTTGTATGAGCTATGAACAAATAAGAGACCTTGAACAAAACTGAGAAGTACTGTATTACAGTACGGCACGTCTTGAAAAAAATATGTCTAAAATTATGTGTGTTCCACGGGTTATGTTGCTTATGTGTTATGATACAGAGTAGAATTTTAGTGTTTTTTTTTTTTTTTTTGGCAGGGGCTGTTTCTCTCTATTGGAGTTGTCAGCACTGCGGCCTTTCTATTCTTGTTATCTAGTCACAAATCATAATTCAATCTAATACTTAGTTCACTCTCTGATTGACAAGCTTATATATAATAACTTACTTTTTCCTTCTTTAGAACATTCATATATCTATCTTTTACTACCAATATCTTTCTCATTAGCCTCTACGTTATCCTCTGCCTCTACTCGCACATCTGCAGCTTTTCTGTTCAACAGCACACACCTCTAAACTTTTAACAACAACAAACACTTGCATTTTCCTTTCCAAACACTTGCATTTTCTTTCATTATTCGTAAAATGTCTCTCTACATACCTTGCATGTTCCAATAGTAATTTGTTCACACGTTAATGTAGGTTTTGTTGTAATGCGACCAGTTATTTTGTTTAAGATGGGAACTAACTCTGACAAATATGCTTTACGCAGGAAAAACTTCTGCATCTTTTAAGAAGATGTAGTCTTTTTTTTTTTTAACTTTTTTATTGAAAATGATAATTGTATAACAATTTTGTCACCATTGTGTAGTATTACATTTGGTACATCAATAAACTGTTCATTTGTTAACTATACATATTTGGTATGCTTCATTCTTTAAATGGGGAAGGGGGCATGGGGGGTGGGGAGGAAGGGAAAAGGTAAGGGAGGGGGGTGAGAGGTGGGCAAGTCGGGATCTTGCTTTTTCAGGGTCCCGGCTTGCTGGGAAGTGAAAGGTGGAAAACAAAACTTGGAATGGTGGGGAAAAAACTGGTGTTATAACAAAACATTATATCAAGTTGATCCTGTTGGGAGGCTTCTGTATTCTTCTCACCGAGATCCGGGTACTACCTATAGGTTTTCTTTACTCATGTGTCTCTTGGGACTTTTCAGTAGATTTCCCCCATCATACAAGTTTCCTACTATCTTATATTGGAAGTGAGGGCATGGTTCAGCTCAGAGAGATAGAATATTGTAGCCATGGAGCCCATATTTTTTGAAACTGTTCTTGCCTATCTGTGAGAATACTAGTTAATTTTTCGTTAACTAGTATCCAGTTAATCTTATTTTTTAATTGTGGTATGGGCAGAAGTGGGGATTTCCACGCTTTGGCTATGGTTAATTTAGCTGCTGTGAAAATTTGATTTATTAACGTTCTTGCGTTTTTATTTATGTTGGGGATTTTCATTCCCAATAGTGCATGCTCTGGTGATTTGGGCAAATTTATACCTGTAACAGAATATATCATTTGGTATACTCTGGTCCAGAATCTCTGCACTCTAGAACATTGCCACCATATATGGTGAACCGTGCCTTCACTTCCGCATTTTCTAAAACATTGTGGGTCACATTGGTTGTTAATTTTATGGAGTCTGGATGGGACCAAATACCAGCGTAGCAGAACCTTGTAACCTGCCTCAAGCAGGGAGGTATTAATTGAGTTATGTGCAGTTTGATCCCATATTACAAACCAGTCTTTTTCCTCTAGTGTTTGACCCAGGTCTCTTTCCCAGGCTCTTACGTAGGGCAAGGTTGGTGGGAGGCTGGTCTCCGATAAGAGACTATATAACTTTGAAAGTACTCCTTTTGAATAAGGATATTTTGTGCATACGATTTCCAGGTATGTGGAAGGTGGTACCTGTATGCCTTTAAATTTAGATTTCAGGTAATGTTGCACCTGCATGAACCTGAAAAGTTCTCCCGGGGGAGGGGAGTATAGTTGTTGGAATCTGTCCCAGTTCAGGGGGCCAGCAATTCCATACATGTGTCTCAATACAGTCAAACCTTTGGCCTCCCACCATTGGAAAGATACCTTGTTCAGTCCTGGCTGGAATTCGGGATTTCCTATTATGGGGACTGCTGGGTAATGGGGAGAGAATAGTTTCGCTTTGTGTTTTACCTTATCCCAGACACCTAATATATGTTCTAACATGGGGGTTAAACCATCTGGTCTATGAACATAAGGTGTCCATAGGGTTGCTATTAGCTTTACCGGGTGGATAAGCGTTTCCTCCATGGTAACCCATTTTGGAGGAGGGTTAGCATACATCAGAGGGATGGATGCTAATTGGGCTGCCTGGAAATATTTCCCCATATTTGGGGCACCTAAACCTCCCTTTTGTCTTGGTGCAAGCACTGTCGCTTTAGAAACCCTGGGAGGTTTAAAGTTCCATATAAATTTCATTACCTGTTGTTGTAGCTTTTCAAGGTCTGCATTTGGTATAGGAATTGGTAAAGTTCTAAAATAGTATAGTACTTGCGGTAGGATGACCATTTTAACTGCATGTATTCGGCCGATCCAGGAAATATCCTGTCTTCGGCTACCTTTTTCCATAGGGGGGGGTAGTTAGTCTTATAAAGGTCTCGTATATTTGGGGTTATTTTGACCCCTAGGTATTTTAAATATGTTGTTTGCCATTGAAAGTCAAAATTCAATTTAAGAAGCTTAATTTGTGGAGGAGGGAGATTAATGTTAATTGCACAGGTTTTGGTATAGTTTATCTTGAGCCCTGAAAGTCCTGTAAATTTGTTAAATGTATCTATCAGATTAGGTAGAGTAATTAATGGTCTAGTTATTAGCATAAGAATATCGTCCGCAAAGAGACATAGTTTGTGGTGGGTTGAGTCTACGTTTAGCCCCGTTATATTTATATTGTTTCGGATTTGTGCAGCCAGTGGTTCTAGGGCCAAGATAAACAGTATCGGAGATAAGGGGCATCCTTGCCTTGTGCCTCCTGATAGTTGAAAGGGATCTGTAAAGTAAGGGCCCCATCTGACATATGCCTGAGGGTTATTGTATAGAGCTTTAATAACGTGTCGAAATTTCTGTTTAAAGCCCCATCTCTCTAAAATGTAGTGTAGGTATGGCCATGACACTGAGTCGAAGGCTTTACTTAAATCAATAGATACGAGTAACCCAGGTATAGCCTTAGATTGTATTGTGTGTATAAAAGTTAAGGCCCTTCTTATGTTATCCGATGCCTGGCGTTTGGGGACAAAGCCTACTTGGTCGCTGTCAATTATAGTGGGTAAAAAGGTGTTTAGGCGTTCGGCTAGGATTTTTGATAAAATTTTTACGTCTATATTCATTATTGAAATTGGCCTGTAATTGGCACATTGTAATGGGTCTGTGTCTGGTTTTGGTATGGGAGTGATCTGGGCTAGGAGGGAGTCTCTCCCCCAGGATCCTCCATCCATAATTTCGTTTAGAGTATTCGTTAAGTAGGGAATTAATATTTTGGCATATTTTTTGTAGTATAAGGCTGTAAAGCCATCTGGGCCCGGTGCTTTTGATATTTTTAATTGTTTTATCGCCTTCCGTACTTCCTCTTGGGTTATTGTACTTTCTAATAAATTGGACTGGATATCCGTTAGGCATGGAAGGCCTGCTGATTCTAGAAATTTGTCTGCTTTTACCTTGGAAAACTGTGTGCTTGTGGAGAATAATGTTTTGTAGAATTTGTTAAATTCCTCTATGATTTTACTTGGGTTCCCTGAGACCTCTCCCTGAGAAGTTCTAATTTTATATAAGGCTGTGTTGGGTTTTGATGGTTTTTTTAATTGTTTAGCTAGCAATGTGGTAGGTTTATTGCTTAGTGAGTAATATTTTTGAGATCTCCATTGCAGTGTGGAGGCTGCTTTAACTGTTAAATGTAAATCTAATTCGGTCCTTAATTTGGTCAGTTGCGCTCTCAGTAGTGGGGTGGAGGTCTCTTTGTTTTGTTTCTCTAAGTCTTCCAGTTTGGCTTGCATTTGAGCTGTTTGCTGATTAGCTTGTTTGATCTTATGGGAGATAACATTTATTATATGCCCTCTTAATACTGCTTTGTGTGCTTCCCATAAACTAACCTTGGAGTTGACACTGTTCTCGTTTTCTTTGAAGTATTGTTCAAGATGATTTTGTATAGCTTCTTGGGTTTGCGGGATTTTTAAGAATGTGTCGTTGAGTCTCCATTTCCTAGTTGTAGGTGTTTGGTGAAGATCTCTTAGGGTTAGGGAGAGTGGTGAATGGTCTGACCATACTGTTGTATGTATTTTGGACGATATAATGTTTGGTAATAGAATTTGTTGTGCCCAGATATGATCTATGCGGGAATATGTTAGGTGTGGGTTAGAGTAGAAGGTGTAGTCTTTTTTCTTAGGGTTCATCTCCCTCCATACATCTACCAGTTGCATAGAGGATAGTGTTTTCTTAAGAAGAGATAAATTCTTGTGAGTTGGTGGATTGTTTTGTTGGGGCGGTTTTGGGAGCTTTTCGGGTTCTGATGGGTTATATCTATCTAATGACGGGTCCATGCTTAGGTTGGAGTCACCTGCCATGAGGAGAATACCTTCTTTATATTTTTGGACTGTATGGAGCAGGTCTACTAGGAATGTTACCTGATCTGTGTTTGGAGCATAATAATTTACTATGGTAATTTTTTGGTCCTGAAGGTCCCCTATTAAGATCAGGTATCTCCCTTCCTGATCTTTAATCTCGCTCCGGATTGTTAGTGGGAAACCCTTTCTGACACATATTGCTATTCCTTTTGTCTTATTTGGGCCATTTGCAGTGTAGAAATTGGGAAAGAAGGGAGAGAGGAATTTAGGGATCGATGTGTTTGAAAAGTGAGTTTCCTGTAACAATAGGACATCAGCTCTAGTTGAGTGGTAGTATTTGAATGCTTTAGTCCTTTTGTTAGGGGAATTAAAACCTTGTACATTGTGAGAAATGAATTTCAGTTGGGATGCCATTATCATTTATTAAATAAGGGTATTGTGACAGTGTGGAATCCATTTCTGTAAAGTAGGAATAGTTGGAGGATGGTTCGGCTTTCCCTTTTTAAACCATTGTTTCCCTATGGTTTCCGTGTCTATGTTAAGAGAATGTGTGGATAGAAGTACCTTTATGTAACTCACGTTTTGTTGTTTGTTACGTCGGACTATTACCTTGACTATTCGGCCTATGGTTCCCGGATCTCGGATCATTGAAGATTGGGTATTTGAAGGGCAGAGGGTATCCAACAGGAGTACAAAAAAAAGAAACATTGTTATTACATCTATACAAATCAAAAACATTTCCGGCCTTACGGCCAACTCTGAAGTTAAGCTAGAAACTTTTTAACTTTTTACAAGTCTTAGGTTAAGCTAGAGGGTGTGTAGCTTTTTCGAGGGGCAGCCATGCTAACACACCGGTGCATACGTAAGCGTGTTGTCTGTCCATACTGGTTTAACGTTTCCCGTCCATTATATTATTACGTTCGATCCCATTTGTAGGTGGTGGTTTCAGGTTTCCAGGGGGGGTTTCCCTCGTTCACGTGGTGTACGTTGAATTTTGGACCATATAGGCGATAAGGTAACTGATTGGGAAGGGCTCTGTGAAGGTGGTGGTGACTGCCTTGTTGGTTCCGTGAGATGGAGGTGTTGTAAAACTTCCATGGTGTCACCCACTGTAGATGGAGAGTATTGCTTGCCGTTATAAAAGAAATTAAGACGTAGTGGAAAGGACCATCGGTACTTTATGTTTTTTGCCTGGAGAATAGTCAAGGCTGGCTTGAACGTGCGTCGCCTTTGGATGGTTTGTGGGGCCAGATCTGTAAAGATTTGAATAGTGTGGCCCTCATGTTGTAGTGGAATCGTTTCTCTAGCCGCTTTCATGATCGCTTCTTTTGTTTGGTAGTAATGAAATTTGGCGATAACATCCCGTGGTTGATTTGGCTGTGCAGGTTTCCCCAGCGATCTATGGACTCTGTCCAGTTCCAATTTGGCCTGGGGTAGGTGTGGTGCTAGATTAGTTAATAATGTTCCAATGTCCTTTTCCAGGTTTTTATAAGATTCTGGAAGGCCCCTTATACGAATATTTTCTCTTCTTGAGCGATTTTCTTGGTCTTCCAGCTTTTCTTGTAGATCCATTATTTGTCTTTTCATATTGTTTATATCCATATCGTGTCCATCCAGGACAGTAATTGCATCGTCCATCTTTTTTTCCAGGAGATCAGTGCGTTGGCCCAGTTCCCTTATTTCTTTGGTTAACGTTTTGGTAATTTTCACTGAGGTTGCCTCCAGCTCGGTTCGTAACAAGAAGATGTAGTCTTTTAACATTGGGACCTTGCAACATTTAACTTCAATTATCTACACTGTCATCTTTTATTAACACATACAACAACCCTCAATTATCAACAGAATTCACTTAACAAAAACATCATTAAACTTATTTTTAATTCACTCCACAACACAACAAACTATACATGATAATTCACAAAAATATGTTAGATCAAATTATATTGCTTCTTGTACAAGCGGACGTTAATGCTATTAGTTCAGCTGCTTGTTTTAAATAATCGGAAGGTAGTGTTTCGAGAGCGGTTTTTGTTGTCGTCCTCATACTAGCAGTCTCTTGCAAGGTGCCCCAGTTTCCCACACTCATATCATTTATATGTTTTTCTACGTCTACCTTGTCTTTTTCTGTTTCTGTAATGTTCCTGGAGCCTTTTTGGTACTCGTTTTCTATCTCTCCCTCTCTCTCTTGTCTTTCTACATACACATCTTTTCCTCCTATTACTAGGACTTGCATTTTCCTTTTTTCTTGTTCTGAAAATGTCTTTTAGCATGTTTGGTATATTCCAAGACTGATACTAAATACACAAATTTTGTCACAGGAATAGCAGGTGATTGTACATATAGTTACATAGTTACATAGGGTTGAAAAAAGACCAGTGTCCATCAAGTTCAACCCATCCAAGTAAACCCAGCACACTTAACCCACACCTACCAATCTATACACTCACATACATACACTATATATACAACCACTAGTACTAACTGTAGATATTAGTATCACAATAGCCTTGGATATTCTGATTGATCAAGAACTCATCCAGGCCCCTCTTAAAGGCATTAACAGAATCTGCCATTACCACATCACTAGGAAGGGCATTCCATAACCTCACTGCCCTCACCGTGAAAAACCACCTATGCTGCTTCAAATGGAAGCTCCTTTCCTCTAATCTAAAGGGGTGACCTCTGGTGCGCTGATTGTTTTTATGGGAAAAAAGAACATCCCCCATATGTAGAATCTTACCCCCAAATCAGGAGTGCTCATGCCCCAGACCTTCAGCTTAGGGAGCCATACAGGAATACACAAGCATATCCACGATGTATCAAAAAGTCATAGGAAGCAGCTAATCGTATTCATAAAAAAGTCAAAGTTAATTTAATCCATAAAAGAACCGACAAAAGCCTTACGCGTTTCGTACCTGGGGGTACTTAATCATAGACTGCTTTATCATCAAAAGACACACACTATTTAAAGACATAATGGCCAATAGGAAGATTCCAGAAAAATGGACCAATCACGTTATACAAGTCGTTAGTCTAAATAGCCAGTTTGTGAAGGATCATTATAAGCCTATCACATTGCACATAAGCTTTTAAACAGATTGTAAAGGAATCCCTATGGGCCAATCACATTATACAGTTCATAAACTCTAAATAAATCATTGTAAAAAGCTAGAAAAAAGTTTTTATAGGATTAAAGGTATAATCTCTAATTAGAGAGAGAAAAATTACCATTAAGCTTATACATCAAAAATTTTATATTGAACATGTTTGTACAGAAGAATGTGTTTTTAAACATAGCAAGTGACATCATATTCATAGTTTAGACCGTTCGGTTGTCTGGTCTGCAAGAAAAAAATCCATTTTGTTTCTTTTTTAATGAGGACCTGAGTAATATCTTCTCCACGAAAGTTAGGAGTAGCTTTGTCTATACTGATAAGAAAGACAATGATCTGTTGCAACATTCCGAAAAGTGTTTAGCTACGGTGGTTTTACAATTTTCATTTGAAATATTCAGGATATGCTCACGAATTCTATCCTTCAACTTTCTGCTGGTTTGACCAATATAATGTATATTGCATTTTTTGCAGGTAAGTAAATAGATTACATTTTTTGTGTTACAGTAATGTAGTGATTAATTAATTATTTTTTTTTTTTCAATATAAATTTTTATTGATTTTAGTAAAAAATGGGGAGAAAAAAGAAGGGGGATACATATCTACTTCTTACAGGTTGGGTTCATTTGAGTTATATAATGCTTGTAACCATGAGGAGGGGGGATGGGAAGGGACGCAAGGAGGGGAGGAGGAGGGGGGGAAGGGGTATCCCTCTGGCGGGCTAGCTTGTAGATTGTTTGTAGAAGTCTGATTCTTTAAAGGTTAGCCAGTGGAACCAGGTTGTGCTGTAGGCATTGTAGTGCTCTGGAGATGAGATAGACATTTCTTCGAATTTATGTATTTCTTCTACTTTCTTGTACCAGTCCTGTAGTGTTGGAATATCGGTTTGTTTCCATCTTTGTGGTATCAGTAATTTAGCTGCGTTTAGTAGATGCGGTTCAAGTGAGTTTTTAAAGGTAGACAATGGTTTATCAATGTGGAATAGCAGGATATATTCAGGGGTGTTGGGTATGTCAATATTTATGATATGATATATTGCTTTTCTGATGTTCTCCCAATAGGTTTGGATAAGTGGACACATCCAGAATATGTGTAGCAGTGAGCCTTTTTCTTTGTTGCATCTCCAGCAGATATCGCTGGTATGCTTATAGATTATTTTCAGTTTAGATGGGGTATAGTACCATCTTGTGGCAATTTTGTAGTTTGTTTCTTGAATTTTGCTGCATCTGGAGCTTTTGAGTAATTTGTTCATTAAATTGCTGAATTGTTTTTCCTGGAACTGTATGCCAGTATCTTTAGACCAAGATTCAAGAAACACAGGTTTTGCGTACGTATAGGATTGTCTGAGAGTTTTGTATAGTTGGGAGATGATATGTGTGGGTGGTAGTGTCGTGGCAGTTAATGTTTCAAAGGAGGATAGAGGTCTACCCAATGTAGGTGTACCTCCCAGGCTTTGATAGTAATGTTTTATCTGTGCGTATTTCAGATGGTCTATAGTTGAAAATTGTTTGGTTGTTTGTAATTTCTGTTTATCTATGAATTCTCCTTTGTCAATAAAGTGGATCAGTTGCAGGTTTTCTTCTATCAGCCAGTGGGCAAAGTAATTTGGTTGTTGACAAGCGGGAAAGGCTGGATTATTGATTAGTGGCAGGAGGGGAGATGGAAATTGCGTGAGTTTATATTTTAGGCGGCATTTATCCCAGATTGCAAGAGTATTCATTAGTAAGGGATGGTCTGTATATCTGATTCTTCTGTATCTTTTATCTAGCCAAGGAAGGTGTATTAAGTAGCTATGTGTTGATTGTTGTTCTATTGCAGTCCATAGCTTGGTGTCTGCATGATGGGACCAGTCAATGATTCGTCCCAGTACAGAGGCTAAGTAATATGTTCTACAGTCGGGTAGCGATACACCTCCTTGCGTTTTGTCTTTTGTTAGTGTTTTGTAGCGAAGTCTGGGTTTTTTGCCCTGCCATATAAATTTAGTGATAGTGGCTTGGATTGAATCTAATATAGATTCTGGGATGTGTAGAGGGAGGGTTTTAAATATGTATAGAATCCTAGGTATTATGTTCATTTTAATAACATGTTAGGAGGCTTTTTAAAATGTTCAGTGCCCAGTTTTCATAGTCTTTAGACATTTTTATGCCTAAATATGTTAAGGTGTGGGAGGCCCATTTGTATGGGAAGTTTTGAGATAGGGCCTGTATGGTCTGTGGTGTGAGTGATATATTTAAGGCCATGGATTTTGTCAAGTTTATTTTGAAGTTGCTAAGGCATCCAAAATTTATTAGTAGTTGATTAAGCACCGGGATGGATATAATGGGTTGGGTGATGAAGAATAGCAGGTCGTCTGCGTATGCTGCTATTTTATGGTGGCGGTTGGCTATGGTTATGCCTCGTATATCAGGGTTTGAGCGGACGTGACATAGAAGTGGTTCTAATGCTATAATGAATAATGTTGGGGATAACGGGCATCCTTGTCGCGTGCCGTTTTGGATCTTTATATAGTTAGACAGAGTTCCATTTACTCGTATTCGAGCGGATGGGTTGTTGTATAGTGCTTGTATCCATTTTATTATTTTGGGGCCAAGTCCAATGTGTCATAGGCATGTGAACATGTATGTCCAATTTACCCTATCAAAAGCTTTTTCTGCGTCTGTTGATAGCAGCATTAGTTTGGTGTTTTGTTTTTTTAGCCATGTGTAGGATGTTTATTAGTCTATTGGTGTTGTCTCTCCCTTCTCTTCCTGGTGTGAAACCCACTTGTTCCGGATCTTTTATTCTGTGTAGTATATTTGTTAGTCTATTGGAGAGGATTTTTGCGAGTAGTTTGACGTCTCCATTTATTAAGGAGATGGGTCTGTAGCTTTCAGGATTTTGGGGGCTTTTCCCAGGTTTTAGTATTAGGCTAATATGGGCTTCTAGTGATTGACTATTAAACCGGGATCCTTTTTGTATGTCTTGAAAGGCTTTGAGCATGTGTGGGAGTAGTTTATCTTTGAATGTTTTGTAATAGAGGGTGGTGTATCCATCCGGTCCTGGTGATTTGCTTGTAGGGGTTGTTTTTAGAGCTGTTTCAAGTTCTTCTAAGGTTATATTGGATTCTAATGTTTCTTTGTCTATTGTTTGTATATGTCTGAGGTGGGATGATTGGAGAAACTCTGTGAGACGTTTCTTATAATCGGAACGGGCGTTAGTGGATTCATCTGGTAACTGATATAAGTTGCTATAGAATGTTTCAAAAGTTTTGGTAATTTGTTCTGTGATGTTGGCAGTTGTTCCATTTTTTAGTTTTATAGAAGGTATATAGTTTTGATTTTGTTTTTGTTTTAGGACTCGGGCGAGTAGTCTGCCACATTTGTCTCCGTGCTCATATAGTTTATGTCGGAAAACTGTAATGGCTTTCTGTGTAAAATAGTTCAGGTTGTTGGCCAATAGTTTCCTCGCTTCTGTTAGTTGTTGGAGTGTGTGATCAGAATGAGTGTTTTTGTGCATGTTTTCTAGGTGTTGGATCTGTTTTATCAGGTCTAATCTCACTTTTTCTTTTTCTTTTTTACGTCTAGCTCCATGTTTAATGAAGTGTCCTCTTATTACACATTTATGGGCCTCCCAGCATGTTAGGGGGGTTGTATCTAGGTTGGTATTTTCTTTGAAATAGTTTTCGATTTGATTTGTTAAGTCTTTCCTAATATCTTCCTCCTTTAGGAGGGTTTCATTAAGACGCCAGGTATTGTGTTTTGTATTTGGATAAGGGGTTTGTAGTTCAAGGACGATCATTGAGTGGTCTGACCATGTCCTAGTTAGTATTTTGCTGTTTGTCACTTCGTGTAAGTAGTTATGCGATATGAGGATGTAGTCGATCCTTGAGTATAGGTTATGTCTGTTTGAATAAAATGAATAATCTTTCTCTCTGGGGTAAAGTATACGCCAAGGATCTATTAATTGTATAGAGTGGAGAAGTTGTTTACAGTGTGTTAATTGTTTAGAAGGGATGCTGGAGTGGCCAGTAGAGCAGTCTAGTTTTGGGTCGAAAGGTAGGTTAAAATCCCCTCCTGCCACTAACGTGCCTTCTGTGAATGTTTGTAAGGAATCAATAATTTTGGTAAGCTCTAGCGCTTGTTCAGTGTTAGGTAGATAGATATTAGCGAAAGTGTATGTTTGCCCCATATATGTGCCTTTTATGAAAATGTATCTCCCAAGGATGTCACTTTTTTTGTGGACTTTGTGGAAGGTTGTGGTTTACTGAAATATATATCTGGGAGGTATCCATTGTTCCATCTGGGGGTTGAACCATCTTTAAAATGTGTTTCTTGAATAAAGGCCACATTGGCTTTTTGTTTCTGTAGGTCTGATGAAAGGAGGATGCGTTTTTGTGGGGAATTGAGGCCATTTGCGTTAATGCTTACAATTCTGAACGTGTCCACTTTATTCCTAGGTTTCACTGTAAACGACATTGCAATTGTTTTGATAGGTTGTATGGATAGCCCGACCAGAGGGGGTGAGTGTTAGGCTGGTTGAGGGGGTTGTTTTTGGAAGGGGTGGGTTAGGTAAGGATAGGTTGGGTAACCAAAGATCTGCGGTAGCCAAACATATTATAGAGCAGCATGATGGGAAAGCCCGTTTCACTTTTCAGATAATTGATAAACCACCTTATTCAGTTAGAAAGGGAGATATGGAAAGGAGGCTTTTAAAAAAAGAAGCCTTTTGGATTTTCAATCTAAACTCCCTGGATATTAAGGGGGGTATGAACAGGGAATGGGAACTTTCCTGTTTCTATTGAAGTACATTTATATATATATATATATATATATTTCCGGTTCCTGGGTACTAGACTTATGAACTATGAGGGCTTTACATTATTGAATTTCTGATTTTATGTAACTGTTTTTTGGCTATGTTTTGTTAATTGGTGGGATGTCAATGGGTTAATGATTTCGATGTGTTTTGTTTTAATGTGGGGAGGGAAAGGGTTACTTGTTATCTATGTATAACGGGGTGTGGCCATCTGTGGTTATATAATCCCTCCCCAATATGGACTCTAGGGGCTTCTGAGGAAGTAGCGGGAAGCTACGAAACGCGTTAAGCACTAGGTCCTTGCAGGAGATGTATTCAAGGTTTATTAAGATGGAATAAAGATTTTTTGATTTTTAATCAGTGGTGCTCCGCTATATGTATTTTTTGGTATAGGTTGGGTGGTAGGTAAGGGTTACAGTTACGTCACTACTTAGTGTAGGCCGCAAGCACTACACTGGTAGAACCTGCTCCGGCGTTCCAGTATGGGGGGGTCTGGTGTTAGGTCCAAGGGGGCTCCGGGGGGCTCCTGCTCCCGGGGGCGGTGGGTATTTTATCTAGTTCATTCTTGGGGTGGTGTATCTAGGCATATGCATTGCCGGCTGTCGTAAGGTTAGTGAGGGCGGTCCCATTATGAAGATTTAGGCTATGGTATCTTACTAGGGGTGGGTGAAACCTTGTACCGCTGACCAGAGCTATACGCATAACAATCAGTAACATTTTTCAGTAATTGCACATATTCTTATTATAATGCACATTTATTTAAACAGTTATATACTTTTGTTTCTCCTAGAGCTTTTGTACATCTATATATATTTATATAATAATAAGGGGGGAAAAAAAAGGGGGGGGGAGGGAAGGATATTCGATTGGGTGAGCATCCTATTTTTGTGGTTTAAGCAAGGGTTATCTATACTCTTATCTTTACAGGGTTTTGCTTTCTAGTACTTTTCTTTTTTTCCCATTACCTCTCTCCTCTCCTTCTATAGAGCAATAGTATGCATGGAGGCATTATAGGTAGCATTCAGTGGGCCTATTTAGGAACAGTTGTATCTTGTCAGATGCTATTTGCATTTATATTTTTATGTGGGCGCGGGAGGGGGGTAAGTATGTAAACACTTCTAGTACTTTTTTCTTTTTCTATTTCCTCCTCTGTCTCCTTCCATTGACCATTATTGTACGCGATAACATTGTTCAGTACATTCAATGAGCCCACATGTTAGTATCTTATCGATCATCATTTGGTTTTATATTTTTGTATATATAGGGGGGAGCATATAGATACTTCTAGTGCTTTTCCCTTTCTTATTTCTTCTTTTCTCCCCTTCTGTTGGTTAATAGTAAACATGCAGTATTGTAAATAGCATTCAGTAAACCATTTAGAACATTAGTAACTTATCTAACGTTAGTCACATATAAATTTTCACATATATGGGGGGGGAGCTTATAAACATTTCTGGTATATTTCCATTGTTCTATTTCCTCTTACCTCCCCTTTAATTAATCCTTTAGTGTACCTGGAGCGTTGCAAGTAACATTCAATAGGCCTGGGGTTAATAGTATACATGCAGTATTGTAAATAGCATTCAGTAAACCATTTAGAACATTAGTAACTTATCTAACATTAGTCACATATAAATCTTTACATATACGAGGGGGGAGCATATAGACATTTCTGGTATATTTCCATTGTTCTATTTTCTCTCATCTCCCCTTTAATTAACCTTTTAGTGTACCTGGAGCGTTGCAAGTAACATTCAATAGGCCTGGGGAGGCCGGCAGGTTTTTAGGTGGAGTGAAAAGAAAATAGATGAGAAAAAAATGGGAGAGAAAAAAAAAGGGGTGGGGGGGATAGTTTGTGCTGGGGGTAGGTTTTCCTTCTGCTTAATGATATTATGCAGCGTTCCGAGAATATGTTTGGGGGGTTTCTCTCAGAAGTAGGTTCGTGCTAGATAATAACTTTGGAACGTAAGTGAAACTCTGTAAAAGTAGAAACTTTATAATGCGACAACATGTCGGTAAACCTTTGTGTCTGCAGGCGGGTATCTTTTCTGAAGTAGTTTCCCCAGTAGTAGATGGGTCCCTGTGGTCGCGTTTGTTGTCGGTCTTCGGGTCTACTTCGGGCCCGTGCTGATCTCCCATTAGCGAAGCTGTTGCTTGGTAGTAGTTTAGACTGGGTCTGTAGTTTCGGGTACAGGAGAGGGTGGTTCCGTTCTCGGAATCTGTTGTCTAGGTGGGAAATCCATGCTGGGATCGTCTGAGTACACAAATTTGCTCCAGTCTTGGATGTCCAAAAGTGGGAGGTCAAGGCCGCGGGAGAAGAGTGTGGCATCCGATGGTTCTTTAACAGCATATGTTTTCCCTGCTTTGTGTGCCAGTAAAGCGAAGGGGAAGCCCCATTTATAGGGGATGTTTCTTTCGCGTAGAAGCAGTAGTACTTTGCGAAGCATTCTCCGCTGTAGTACTGTGGTGTATGATAGGTCTTGGTAGATTTCAATTCTTTCTCCATTTATATGTAGTTCTTTAGTTTCCCGTGCCTTTTGTAATACCATTTCTTTAGTTGTGAAGCTGTGAAATGTGCATAGAACATCTTTGGGTTTGTTCGGGCGCCCAGCAGCTACTCTGTAATTAGTTTCCCAATTAGTTGGTTAAACATTTCTGTTAAAGCTTGTCGCAAATCAGTATTTGCGACATCGATTGGAACACCTCTAATGTGGAGATTGCAACGGCGACTCCTGTTTTCTGCGTCTTCTAAGAGACGGCGTAGGTTAAATATATGTCGCCCTTGTGTGGTAAGTCTCTGTGAGTTTTCTGTTACTGTCTGGGTAAGATTGATGTGTCGTTCCTCGAGGTCAGCCACTTTTGTGCTTAGTGTTTGTATTTCGGCTTGAATTACCTGGGTTTCGAGCTGCTGGCTTTGTTGAATGTCGGACAGCAATTTCGCCAGGTCTGCTTTCTGTGGTAGGGCGGTGATCAAGCTCAGTAGGTCAGCGCTGTTTATGGAGGTGGTGGTGGGAACATCCACTGAGTCTAGAGAGTGTTCTGACTCCGGGATCTCGTCCGCCATTTTGGATTCTTCGTCTGTTTCAGGTGATGGAGGGTTTTTGTTGAAAAAGTGACCTATTTCTTTGTCCTTTTTCGTATTGTTTGTTTTTGGGGGTGCAGAGGAGCCAGAGGATTTCTGCGTTTTCCCCATTGTGCGAAAGGAAAGTCAATGTATCGACAATACAAATCCCGAGAGCAGGAGCCCGTTCAGAACACGTCAGTCTCAGGCGGCCATCAAACCACGCCCCGTAGTGATTCATTTTATAAGTTTTTGTTGTGATAGAAGACGTAAAGGATTGGGTTTTTAGCACAAAATTGAATGTAATGCATTGTCGGGAACCACACTTGTACATCCCTTTAGTACAGTGCTGTCCAACTTCTGTTGTACCGAGGGCCGGAATTTTTCCGACCTACGTAGTGGAGGGCCGATAATGGAAGCCAGTTTTGACCACTCCCCTTTTTGAAACCGCACCCACTTGAAACCACACCCATATTATCACATGACCATACCCATATTAATGGTTGTAGTACAGCAAAAACCTGCCATACTCTGCCTTCCCTACCCTGCCTGTGTGTGCCATACTCTGCCTTCCCTACCCTGCCTGTGTGTGCCATACTCTGCCTTCCCTACCCTGCCTGTGTGTGCCATACTCTGCCTGCCCTACCCTGCCTGTGTGTGCCATAATCTGCCTTCCCTACCCTGCCTGTGTGTGCCATACTCTGCCTTCCCTACCCTGCCTGTGTGTGCCATACTCTGCCTTCCCTACCCTGCCTGTGTGTGCCATACTCTGCCTGCCCTACCCTACCTGTGTGTGCCATACTCTGCCTTCCCTACCCTGCCTGTGTGTGCCATACTCTGCCTTCCCTACCCTGCCTGTGTGTGCCATACTTTCACTGTGTGTGCCATTCTTGGCTGGTTTGTGCCATACTTGGCCTGTGTGTGCCATACTCTGCCTGCCCTACCCTGCCTGTGTGTGCCATACTCTGCCTTCCCTACCCTGCCTGTGTGCCATACTTTCACTGTGTGTGCCATTCTTGGCTGGTTTGTGCCATACTTGGCCTGTGTGTGCCATACTCTGCCTTCCTTACCCTGCCTGTGTGTGCCATACTCTGCCTTCCCTACCCTGCCTGTGTGTGCCATACTCTGCCTTCCCTATCCTGCCTGTGTGTGCCATACTCTGCCTTCCCTACCCTGTCTGTGTGTGCCATACTCTGCCTTCCCTACCCTGCCTGTGTGTGCCATACTCTGCCTTCCCTACCCTGCCTGTGTGTGCCATACGCTGCCTTCCCTACCCTGCCTGTGTGTGCCATACTCTGCCTGCCCTACCCTGCCTGTGTGTGCCATACTCTGCCTTCCCTACCCTGCCTGTGTGTGCCATACGCTGCCTTCCCTACCCTGCCTGTGTGTGCCATACTCTGCCTGCCCTACCCTGCCTGCGTGTGCCATACTCTGCCTTCCCTACCCTGCCTGCGTGTGCCATACTTTCACTGTGTTTGCCATTCTTGGCTGGTTTGTGCCATACTTGGCCTGTGTGTACCATACTCTGCCTGTGTGTGCCATACTCTGCTTGCCCTATGATGCCTGTGTGTATGGCACACACAGGCAGCCTACAGTGACACAATGCTGGCACTGCTCCTACAGTCTGCACAATAACTATATATTAAAAAACTTTTTAATTGAAGTACCACCTCAGTATATGTTCTTTTTGTAGCGTGCAGGGATTATTTGTGGGTTTCTACTGCTCCTGAGGTGTGAACAGGGGAACAATATGGGTGATTACAGCCTGAGCCTGAGGTGTGAACACTGCAGGGGGTGAACAATGCAGAGATTAAAAGGTGTGAACAGTACAGGGGATTACATATTTAAACAATACAGGGGGATTACAGCCTGAATCTGAGGTGAGAACCATGCAGGGGGGCCAGTTAATCTCAGTACTGATACCATTTAAAGCTTACACAAGAGTAAGCCATCAAAGCAGCCAGGCAGGTGGGGGGCCACACAGGGGGGGGGTGGACAGCACTGCTTTAGTAGATTGGCTGGTGCTAGTAAATTTATTTTGTTGGATGAGACTCAGAGACAATTTATCTTTTAATGTTTCAGTTCTCCTTGTCAGGAATCTACAGCCATCATCTAAGATTTGTCTTAATATTGGATCAGTTTTAGATAGCATAGATAAAATAGATGAAAAAAGTGAAGGGAATTTGGTAACCAAACTTCTACGATTGGAATCTAAATGGATATTTACGCTGGAAACTGTAATACCAAAAGGAATGAATACAAAGTTTGAGCTAAAACCTTTCCTTATATCACCTTGGAATTAAGATAAATAGGAGATGTTATAATGTTGAACCGAATAAAACTGAAAAAATTGTTTAAAGAAATTGTATACATTGTATGAATTGTTATTATGTTAAACTGAAAAAATAATATTAAGTCAACTGGTCTGGGTCATCATAGTTATGAAAAAATCATGGTTATGATAATTAGAAAAAAATCATATTAATATTTTGTAATATGTAGTTTTATATTGCATATATTTATTGGTTTTATTATCTGTATTGAGCACTAGTGTACACTTAGGATGTTGATGCATCTTGGAGGTTTCAGGGTTTTTATGTTTAATATGTAACATCTATAATAAAGGTATATGATATGAGGTTAAAGTGATTAACTACTGTTATGGTCATATGGCTATAATACTAGCCTTTGGCATTTAGGGAATCTCCAGGATGCAACAACATTAAGTGTTTTCTAAGTATTGTTGGAATAGAATCCTATGCACAACTATGCACAATTATGCACTTTAATATGTGGGATCAATTAAGATATTTGCCTTTATAGGCTCTTTGAGCCGTAGATTTATTGATTTATTTATTTAATTAATTATGTGATCACAATTTTGGTTTTGTTTTGTGGTTTTTTTGTGTTTTTGAATTTATTGGTGTGTTTCTAATATAATGATATAATATGTGCTATATACAGGGCTACCTGAAAGCCCATGGCTATGTATGTCTTAGAAATTTGATATGCTATTAGCTTGGTATGGGGTGTTTAGGTAGCCCTGCACACTGTATATTTAATAATTAAGGGTATATAAGGGAAGTGACACAAGTAAACCACACCTTCTCTGATGAAGCGCCATATGGTGCGAAACGCGTTAGGAGATTAGGATGCACCTGGTCATTGTTTGGTATAGTATGCTTTTCATATAATTTATGTTGCTGTTAATTTGAGCCAATAAATGTTGTTGT
Source organism: Xenopus tropicalis (assembly GCF_000004195.4). NCBI lineage: Eukaryota > Metazoa > Chordata > Amphibia > Anura > Pipidae > Xenopus > Xenopus tropicalis. The sequence goes on along the minus strand of NC_030678.2, from coordinate 67,046,434 downwards.
TTTTATTCCACTGAAAATCTTTGCTATTTATTCTTATACTGATTCAGGACTTATTCAGTGGGATATAACTAGTAGATTCCCTTTCTGAAACCTATTTACTATTTACACAAGAGTAAGCCATCAAAGCAGCCAGGCAGGTGGGGGGCCACACAGGGGGGGTGGACAGCACTGCTTTAGTAGATTGGCTGGTGCTAGTAAATGTATTTTGTTGGATGAGACTCGGAGACAATTTATCTTTTAATGTTTCAGTTCTCCTTGTCAGGAATCTACAGCCATCATCTCAGATTTGTCTTAATATTGGATCAGTTTTTAGAATAGTAAGATTATTATTGATAATGTTTTTAATTTTATTATACTGTGGACTAAACGTCAGGATGCACGACAAGGGCTTTGAGTTTTTTTTTTATCTTTTTCTATCTTGTTTTGTTGCTTTTGTTTCATTATTTTTAGTTCACTCTTTTCAAAGAGAGAGAAAGTGTCTGGAATTACAGTTTTATATCTCTGAAAAAGATTCAATCTGTTTGTTTTTGCTGCTCTTTCAAAAGCTTTTTCTAAAGTCTCATGTGCATAGCCTCTGTTCTTTAGTCTTAAAAATAGATCTTTAGATTTGGACAAGAAATCTGTTTCTTCTGAGCAGATTACGTCTAAGTCTGAGGAATTGACTATAGGGGATGTTGTGTATTAGGTGCTTATGGTGACAGGATTGTGCATTTAAAACAGTATTAGCTGAACAATCTTTTCTAAAGATTGTAGTGGTAATGTGTTCATCTTTAACTGATAATGTGATATCAAGAAAGTTGATGCATTTATCATTTATTTCTGAAGTAAATTTCAGGTTATAGTCATTGGTATTGATATGGGTGATAAAATCGGTAAATTGTTCATCGGTACCGGACCATATAAGAATAATTTGTCAATGAAACGACCAAAATATTGAATATTGTGAGAGTGTGTATTTTTATCATTATATATGTGCATTTCTTCCCACCAACCTAGAAACAGGTTGGCGTATGATGGTGCAAATTTAGCTCCCATGACCGCGCCACAACATTGCAGATAATATTTACTATTAAAGTAAAAGAAATTGTGAGTTAATAGATATTGGATGGCTTTGAGGATAAATACAATAAGGTTAGGATCATATGTGCTGTAGTGCAATAAGTGATGTTCTATGGCTTTAAGACCTAAGGTGTGGGGTATGCATGAGTATAAGGAGGTTACATCGATGGAAGCCCATTTAAACAAGTCTTTTTTCCATTGGAAGTTATCTAGTACATGTATAAGATGCCTACTGTCCGTTAGGTAACTAGGGAGGCGTAGAACAAGAGGTTGCAGGAGATGGTCTATGTATTCACAGAGATTCTCTCCTAGTGAGCCTATCCCTGCAATAATGGGGCGTCCTGGAGGTGGTCTCTCTTTTTTATGCACTTTTGGTAAGTAATGAAATAAGGCCATTTTTGGGTTGTCAATTTTAAAGAAAGAGATCAATTTGTCATTTATGACTTTAAATGTAAGGGCTTCTTGTAACAGAGTATCTAGTTCAAGTGTAAAGGAAGCAGTTGGATTCTTATCTAATAATTTATAGGTTGTGGAGTCAGAAAGTTGTCTGTGTGCTTCTATAAAGTAATGATCTTTATCTAAAATGACAATTTGACCACCCTTATCAGCTCTCCTTTTAACTATATTCTCATCTTGTTCTAGGTTTTTTAAGGCTTGTATTTCTCTATGTGAAAGATTGTCTTTCTTTTTTGCAGGGAGAGATTTACGTTCTTTTTTTGTGTTATCATATAATAAAGATAATTCGAGTTCTATATTTTTTTGGAAACCTAACCTTATTGTATTTATCCTCAAAGCCATCCAATATCTATTAACACACAATTTCTTTTACTTTAATAAGAAATATTATCTGCAATGTTGTGGCGCGGCCATGGGTGCTAAATTTGTACCATCATACACGAACCTGTTTCTAGGTTTGTGGGAAGAAATGCACATATATAATGATAACAATACACACTCTCACAATATTCAATATTTTGGTTGCTTCATTGACAACATTATTCTTATATGGTCCGGTACCGATGAACAATTTACCGATTTTATCACCCATATCAATACCAATGACTATAACCTGAGATTTACTTCAGAAATAAATGATAAATGCATCAACTTTCTTGATATCACATTATCAGTTAAAGATGAACACATTACCACTACAATCTTTAGAAAAGATTGTTCAGCTAATACTATTTTAAATGCACAATCCTGTCACCCTAAGCACCTAATACACAACATCCCTTATAGCCAATTCCTCAGACTTAGACGTATCTGCTCAGAAGAAACAGATTTCTTGTCCAAATCTAAAGATCTATTTTTAAGACTAAAGAACAGAGGCTATGCACATGAAACTTTAGAAAAAGCTTTTGAAAGAGCAGCAAAAACAAACAGATTGAATCTTTTTCAGAGATATCAAACTGTAATTCCAGACACTTTCTCTCTCTTTGAAAAGAGTGAACTAAAAATAATAAAACAAAAGCAACAAAACAAGATGGTAGAAAAAAATAACTCAAAGCCCTTGTCGTGCATCCTGACGTTTAGTCCACAGTATAATAAAATTAAAAACATTATCAATAATAATCTTAATATTCTAAAAACTGATCCAATATTAAGACAAATCTTAGATAATGGCTGTAGATTCGTGACAAGGAGAACTGAAACATTAAAAGATAAATTGTCTCCGAGTCTCATCCAACAAAATACATTTACTAGCACCTGGCAATCTACCAAAGGGATGTACAAGTGTGGTTCCCGACAATGCATTACATTCAATTTTGTGCTAAAAATCCAATCCTTTACGTCTTCTATCACAACAAAAACTTATAAAATTAATCACTACATTAACTGTAACACAAAAAATGTAATCTATTTACTTACTTGCAAAAAATGCAATATACAATATATTGGTCAAACCAGCAGAAAGTTGAAGGATAGAATTCGTGAGCATATCCTGAATATTTCAAATGAAAATTGTAAAACCACCGTAGCTAAACACTTTTCGGAATGTTGCAACAGATCATTGTCTTTCTTATCAGTTATAGGCATTGACAAAGCTACTCCTAACTTTCGTGGAGAAGATATTACTCAGGTCCTCATTAAAAAAGAAACAAAATGGATTTTTTTCTTGCAGACCAGACAACCGAACGGTCTAAACTAAGAATATGATGTCACTTGCTATGTTTAAAAACACATTCTTCTGTACAAACATGTTCAATATAAAATTTCTGATGTATAAGCTTAATGGTAGATTTTTCTCTCTCTAATTAGAGATTATACCTTTAATCCTATAAACTTTTTTCTAGCTTTTTACAATGATTTATTTAGAGATGTGATTCCTTTACAATCTGTTTAAAAGCTTATGTGCAATGTGATAGGTTTATAATGATCCTTCACAAACTGGCTATTTAGACTAACGACTTGTATAATCTGATTGGTCCATTTTTCTGGAATCTTCCTATTGGCCATTATGTCTTTAAATAGTGTGTGTCTTTTGATGATAAAGCAGCCTATGATTAAGTACCCCCAAGTACGAAACGCGTAAGGCTTTTGTCGGTTCTTTTATGGATTAAATAAACTTTGACTTTTTTATGAATACGATTAGCTGCTTCCTATGACTTTTTGATACATCGTGGATACCAGAAGCGCCTGCCTGTTGTTTTTTCTTGTATATTCCGAGACTGAGTTCAGTCTCCCTGTCCTGTGATCTATCATATGTTTTGTAACAAAACTACTTATTTGGGGCAATGTTCCTTTCAGGATGGCATTCTTTAAAGGACAAGGAAAGTCAAAATCAATTAAGCACACTATTAAATAGTACTACTATTGCTGTGTAAAAACGCTATGTTTCTGGCTTGCCTAATGAAAGATTTACAGAGATACACTAACTACAAACTACATACTTGTTTTAGTGAATGGCGCCACCATCTTTAACAAGGTATGCCCATTCCCTTTCCCTCATTGTCTTTACTGCGCATGCGTCCCCAACCAGCAGGCTGCGTCTTGCTCACAACTCTCACAGCCACCCCCCCCCCCCCCTGCACGGATCCCCGCACCTGCCGGCTGCGCACACCAACTCCCAGCCCCCCCCCCCCCACACCTATCACCGCTCTGCTCTGCTTCTTGCTCACAACTCCGGCAATACTGCGCACACATCAGGAGCGCACCGGCTCACACACTAACTGCGCTGAACTTTCAGCGAGTCTCGCAGGCAGAGGTTAGAGGTTAAATGAGGAAAAGGACAGTGAAGGGAATTCACCCTCGGGTACTGAGAGAGCTAGGGGCAGAATTGCAGTGGCCCTTGTTTCTGATATTCTCAGACTCGCTTTCATCAGGTATGGTACCTAGGGATTGGAAGAAGGCGAATGTCATTCCCATATTTAAAAAGGGAGTAAGATCTCAGCCTGGCAATTATAGGCCTGTAAGTTTGACATCCGTGGTGGGCAAGTTATTTGAAGGCTTGTTAAGGGATCACATTCAAAATTATGTAGTGGAGAATGCCGTTATGAGCAGTAATCAGCATGGCTTTATGAAGGACAGGTCATGTCAGACCAATTTAATTGCTTTTTATGATGAGGTAAGTAAGAAGCTGGACAATGGGGATGCAGTAGATATAATCTATTTGGATTTTGATAAAGCATTTGATACCGTTCCCCACAAACGACTGCTTTCTAAGCTAAGGTCTATTGGTCTTAGTGAAGCCGTTTGCACATGGATAGAAAACTGGCTACAGGATCGGGTACAGAGGGTGGTTGTTAATGGTACATTCTCTACTTGGAATAAGGTCCTCAGTGGGGTCCCTCAGGGTTCTGTACTGGGTCCACTTTTGTTTAATTTGTTCATAAATGACTTAGGGGAGGGTATTATGAGTAATGTATCAGTGTTTGCAGTGTCTCCAGTGCTCAAACGGGACATTACTGAGTTAGAGAGGGTGCAGAGAAGGGCAACTAAGCTGGTAAAGGGTATGGAAAGTCTCAGTTATGAAGAAAGACTGGCCAAGTTGGGTCTGTTTACACTGGAGAAGAGGCGCTTAAGAGGTGACATGATAACTATGTATAAATATATAAAGGGATCATATAATAACCTTTCTAATGTTTTATTTACCAGTAAGTCCTTCCAACGGACACGAGGGCACCCACTCCGTTTAGAAGAAGGGAGGTTCCATTTAAACATTCGGAAAGGATTTTACAGTGAGAGCTGTGAGGTTCTGGAATTCCCTCCCCGAATCAGTCGTGCTGGCTGATACATTATATAACTTTAAGAAGGGGCTGGATGGATTCTTAGCAAGTGAGGGAATACAGGGTTATGGGAGATAGCTCTTAGTACTAGTTGATCCAGGGACTGGTCCGATTGCCATCTTGGAGTCAGGAAGGAATTTTTTCCCCTCTGTGGCAAATTAGAGAGGCTTCAGATGGGGTTTTTTGCCTTCCTCTGGATCAACTAGTAGTTAGGCAGGTTATATATAGGCATTATGGTTGAACTTGATGGACGTATGTCTTTTTTCAACCCAACTTACTATGTTACTATGTAATAGGACATAAATCTGCAGAAAGCTTTGGGTGACAAGTACATTCCTAAAACCAGGAGGCAGAGACCTGCTTAATAGCCCCCCTGCACCTGCCCGCTGCGCACACCAACTTCCAGCTGCTCACGGCTCCTGCTGCGCCCTATACTGTGTCACCATGGCAACCGGATGCTAGGGGGAGCACTCCTGATATGTGCGCAATTGCTAACTAAAGATCTGGTCGCAGTGTCGGTGCAGGAGCGTTGCATTATGGGAATCTTCTCTACCCTGCTCAGCGTTTTTTCTTCCTGTTTAGCTTCTGATCTTCTGAACAGGTGAAATATGGGGAGACTTAAGGGCACTATTGAGACAACTCAAGGTATGCCTGCAGCTTGAGATTAACTCTTTACTAGCTTTTCCTTCTCCTTTAATTGTTGTTCATATGGGGTATCATTTTCCATGCCTTCTGCAGGTGCAGCTATGCCACTATGATTATCAAACCCTTCTTTTAGTCGGCCATAATAATGGTCAATTAAGTCATCATCATTTTCGGTACATTTATTTATCTCAACCCAGTCTGGGGTTTTCTTCCACTTATTTTCTATCCTTGTTTTTAACTGAGCTATATTATTGGTTAAATCAGCAGCATCGTATGCCTTGACAGCATTGTTTGTATCTAATGCGGTCCAATTTTCACACACAAGACACCAATCTGGACCCAATATCTGTCTCTGCTCCATTCAGTCTATAACTTTTAACAAGACCATCCACCCCTTGTAGGAATTTTTGCATGTTTGTCCTATGGTGTGGTATCCCATCAGTGGCCTTTCGGACATCATCTAATGTCCAAGTTCTATAGACTAACATGGTACGTTTCGCATTAGCTTACCCATGAAGGGGATTGAGGACTTCAATCATGGGATACTGGTCTACAGATTGCATATATGGATCTTCATGGTGTTTAATTTGCCACTAGGGTATCACTGAGAAATTGATGAAAAATGCGACTGGGCCGCGAATTTAAATGGTTATACACTTTTTAGGAGGGACAGAGAGATTACAAAGGGTGGAGGGGTTTGTCTTTATGTAAAGTCACATTTAAAGCCATGTATTAAAGACAATACCAATGAAAACGTCTCTTTGGGTAGAAATTTCAGTAGGGCTGAAGGTCACAAAGAAAATGATCATTGGTGTATGCTATAAACAACCCCGTATAGATGAGGGGGATGAGACCCAGCTATTGTTGCAAATGGAGGAGGCTTCACAACTGGGTCAAGTTGTTATTATGGGGGACTTTCATTATCCAGACATTGATTGGAGTAATGGGGTGGCTAGTAGGTTTGTAAATATGCTAAATGACAACTTTTTATTTCAGGCGGTTCAAGAACCTACTACTAGGAATGACTCTATTTTGGACCTGGTAATATCTAATAATACTGAACTCATCTCTAACATTTGTGTGGGTGAGCATTTGGGGAACAGTGATCACAACATGGTCTCCTTTGAGATAATGCTGAAGAGACAGCTCTATAAGGGGGTAACTAAAAAGCTCGATTTTGGACGTGCAGACTTTGCCAGTATAAGGGCATCTCTGCAATGTGTCAACTGGGAAAGGCTTTTCATAGGGTTAGACACAGAAGGAAATTGGAACATCTTTAAAACATTGCTTTGCAAGTATATACAACAGTATATTCCCCTTGTAAGCAAGGAGAGGCATCGCAAAGCAAAACCGTTATGGCTGAATAAAAGTGTTAGTGTCGAGGTTGGTAAGAAAAAACGTGCTTTTAAAGCATTCAAGTTAGCTGGGACAGCAGAAACTTTCATCAGGTACAAGATAGCAAATAAAGCATGCAAAAAAGCTATCAGACAAGCTAAAATAGAGATGGAAAGGGATATTGCAGCTAGGAGTAAAAAGAATCCAAAATGATTTTTTAATTATGTGAATAGTAAAAAAATGAAGCAAGAAGGGGTGGGAACCTTATTATCACGGGGGGGGGGGGGGGGTGGTTGATGAGAACAGGGAAAAAGCAGAAATTTTGAACTCTTTTTCATCTGTCTATACATCTGAGGAGCCAGCTAATGAAGGCTTCCCTTTTAATATGTCCAGTTCTAGTAATTTAGCTACTGACGCATGGGTCACTCGGGAGGAAATTCAAAAGAGACTTGAACATGTAAAGGTAAACAAAGGTCCAGGACCGGATGGGATTCATCCCAGGGTATTAAATGAGCTGAGCGCTATAATTGCCAAGCCTCTTCACATAATTTTTCAGGATTTGTTGAGATCTGGCATGGTGCCGAGAGACTGGCAAATTGCTAATGTGGTGCTGTTATTTAAAAAGGGATCCCGTTCTCAGCCTGAAAACTATAGGCCTGTTAGTCTGACATCAGTAGTAGGAAAACTTTTGGAAGGGGTAATAAGGGATAGGGTACTTGAATACATTGCAGTTCACAATACTATAAGTTTGTGCCAGCATGGTTTTATGTGTAACAGATCTTGCCAGACTAATTTAGTCACCTTTTATGAGGAGGTGAGCAGGAACCTCAATGCTGGAATGGCAGTTATGTCATCTACTTGGACTTTGCTAAAGCGTTTGATATAGTACCTCACAGAAGGTTAATGATCAAACTGAGGAATATTGGCCTAGAACATAATATTTGTAATTGGATAGAGAACTGTCTGAAGGATAGATTACAAAGAGTGGTGGTAAATGGTGGTAAAACGGAGTACCGTAGGGGTTAGTCCTTGGTCCTTTGCTTTTTAACTTGTTTATTAATGACCTGGAGGTGGGCATAGACAGTACTGTTTCTATTTTTGCTGATGACACTAAATTGTGCAAAACTATAAGTTCCATGCAGGATGCTGCTGCTTTGCAGAGCGATTTGAAAAAATTGGAAAACTGGAAGCAAACTGGAAAATGAGGTTCAATGTTGATAAGTGCAAAGTTATGCACTTAGGTAGAAATAATATAAACGCAAACTACTGAATGGTAGTTTGTTGGGGGTATCCTTAATGGAGAAGGATCTAGGGGTTTTTGTAGATAACAAGTTGTCTAATTCCAGGCAGTGTCATTCTGTGGCTACTAAAGCAAATAAAGTGCTGTCTTGACTCAAGGGATGAAAACATAATTTTGCCTCTTTATAGGTCCCTGGTAAGGCCTCACCTTGAGTATGCAGTGCAGTTTTGGGCTCCAGTCCTTAAGAAGGATATTAATGGGCTGGAGAGAGTGCAGAGACGTGCAACTAAACTGGTTAAGGAGATGGAAGATTTCAACTATGAGGTTAGACTGTCAAGGTTGGGGTTGTTTTCTCTGGAAAAGAGGCCCTTGCGAGGGGACATAATGTACAAGTACAAGTACATAATCAGCGCACCAGAGGCCACCCCTTTAGATTAGAGGAACGGAGCTTCCATTTGAAGCAGCGTAGGTGGTTTTTCACAGTGAGAACAGTGAGGCTGTGGAATGCCCTTCCTAGAGATGTGGTAATGGCAGATTCTGTTGTATGTATGTACTGTATAACTTTATTTATAAAGCGCCACAAGGGTACGCAGCGCTGTACAGTCTTACAGAATACAAAATTACACACAGGGAGGACGAGTGATTTAATAAATAAATACAATAAATACATATATGTATATATATACAAGTGCCATGTGGTATGAGACACAGTAGGAAGGAGGTCCCTGCCCCGTAGAGCTTACAATCGGAGTGGTTGGGTAACATACAGGCACAAACTGGAAGGTAATGCTGTTTAAGAGGGGCCTGGATGAGTTCTTGAACAATCAAAATATCCAAGGCTATTGTGATACTAATATCTACAGTTAGTATTAGTGGTTGTATATATAGTTTATGTATGTGAGTGTATAGATTGGTAGGTGTGGGTTGTGTGTGCTGGGTTTACTTGGATGGTTTGAACTTGATGGACTCAGGTCTTTTTTCAACCCTATGTAACAATGTGGGTTCCAGGGTATTTTGAATGAAGGGATTATTAGTGCAAGACCTAGTCATGACAGGGAAGCAAGGTCGGGCCTTTAGGTGAGAAGCAAAATTTGGACCCGGAGGCATAAATGCATTATCAAAATCAGGTCCTGAAGTGGGAGACATAAAGGGGTCATCAGGACCTCTTTGTATTTGTTTAGGTTTTAATGAGGGTTGAGCAACAGATGTAGTCTGTGCAGCAGGTTCTTTTATCATTGGAGCCTGGGTAAAATGTTCTAATGCATAGACGGGAAGATCATTATCCTCAGCTCTAACATACATGGCTGAACTGGATTGTTTTGTGTCTGTCTTGTTCCTATTTTCTCTCCTAACTGCCTCCTCTAACCATCTATTGGCTACATTTAAACCCCTCTGTTTTCTAACATTAGTGTCAGCCTTTTTGATAGCCTCAACTAGAACTTTACATTCATCCATATCAAGTATGGGATCAAAAGAATGATCCATTCGCCATTTCTTCAAATACTTAACATTTTCTGGATTTTTACTATACATGAACTGAGCGTCCTCAGTCAAAACAATGGTACCTTTAAAACTAATATTTCTCATGCTTAGTAATTATATATGGAATTATCGCTTGGTGAACCAGTGCCCACAGATATGATCTCACAGCTTATCACTCGATCAAGTAAACCCCAAAAGGGGGAGTCTGCTCGCCAAAACGTTTCACCAGTCTGTACGCCCTTTACGACCTACTTGGAGAGGTGACCACGCTCTCCTTTAATTTCCCATTCACTCTCATTCGCACCACAACAATAATATTTGTGTTAGTACAATTCAAGAGATTTACAATAAAGCAACCTTAAAAAGGATAGGTATTTACAGATAAGTAAAGATTAGTACCGTTGTTCACAACACCTAATATCGCCACGATTAGGTGAACGTACGTACGTTTGTCCCTCAAATTAACGTACACATCAGTACATGTACGGGGATGTTATTGCCTGTAGCTTTCTCCCTTGGGCTATGGACTAACCGGTCCAGTCTTGTACCTATTAGACCTGGTTTCGATTACACATGTCATAATCTAAAGACTTCTAAGTCAATGGGTGGATCCTAACCTGTCATCAGCAGTGTAATATTATGTGAAATACTCCGACTACACAACCCCACAGCCAACGGCGAATATGCAATACAGGCAACCTGTGACCAATCACAGGTTTACAGTTCCACAAAAAGTTGGAGGTCTTTCTGGGAGGGGGAAATTCAGTGCCCGGTTACCCCAGTGCAGTCACTGTTGCCCTGGAAGAAGATGTTGGCTCCGGCTCGAAGGACCAAGATGTTAAAAGAATTCAACAGCAACGGACATTAGGGCTCTCGGAATCAGGCAAAGTAATATTTGTGTTTATTTTGGTCTGCAGCAGAGAGACAAGCATGCATCAATGGTTGTCTGATCTATACATAACATGCTAGGCTTTTTATAGTCTTAGTACATAAACACTCCCATAACACTGCCATATTTCCACCCACAAAGACCCTGTATTTGTTAGTTTATTGGGGACTTTGCCGGATGTCACATTCTTATATGGGCAGAGAGTTGGTACTTTCCAAATGTCCCCAAGTCTGTAACCACAAGTCAGTGTCTAGAATTATGTTTGTTATCTTAAAAGCGATCAGCAGAGTCTGAGAAAACAAGAAGTAACTTCTTACCACATTTCATAACATTTCAGCACATTATTTTTCTGTACATTATGCATACTTCAAGTATTAACTCTTAATTTTCCTTACAATTATACGTTAAATGAATTGTACAATCTGTACAGGTATGGGATCCCTTATCTGGAAAGCTCTGAATTACAGAAAACCTTTCTCTCATAGACTCCATTTTAATCAAATAATTTAGAATTTTAAAAATGATTTCCTTTTTCTCTGTAGTAATAAAACAGTACCTTGTAATTGATCCCAACTAAATAATCCTTATTGGATGCAAAACAATCTTATTGGGTTTAATTAACGTTTTATTGATTTTTTAGTAGACTTAAGACACAGAGATCCAAATTACATAAAGACCCCTTATCCGTAATACCCTTGGTCCCAAGCATTCTGGATAACAGGTTCTATACCTGTATTGTATTTTGAAATTAATCTCCCTTTAGATCAGCAGTATTCTGCATCTTTTTGACAGGCTGACTACCTAATAAACTGTACATTTCAGAAAAATTATGTAAACTGCATAGGTTTGGAATGCGAAAATACAGGTATGGGATCTGTTATCTGGAAACCCATTATCAAGAAAGCTTCGAATTATAGGAAGGCCATCTCCCATAGACTCCATTTTAATCAAATAATTTAGAATTTTAAAACTGATTTCCTTTTTCTCTCTAGTAATAAAACAATACCTTGTAATTGATCCCAAGTAAGATATAAATAATCCTTATTGGATGCAAAACAATCCAATTGGGTTTAATTCATGTTTTCTAGATTCTTATAAGTGTAAGACAGGGGTACAAGGGGAGAATAGTCGCGGAGCGAGAAATCTCCGTTGTCGTGGGCGACTAATCTCCCCGCAATGCCATCCCACCGGCTAGAATGTAAATCACTGGTGGAATGGCATTCGTGACGCTGCGATTTGCCTAAATCGGAGAGATTTCTTGCGCCGCGACTAATCTTCCCTGTGTATTCCTGCCCTAAGTTAACTTGTTTGTAATACTGCAAAGCTGTGGTTAGGGCATATTTGAACATGTTCAGACTTGCCCAGACATACCATTATTATCTCTAAAAATATTAAACATTATTTATTATGTCATGGAGTTTTCTCATAAACCTTGTGAACCGGTAACAGGTAAACAGGTGGAAGGGAGATATATTTCCCCTAGGTTCATCTCCTACTCCCTCATGTATAGCGGTGCTGAGTGGGTTAATTCCCCAAGGGAGTCACACCTGGGGAATAATTAGCAGGCTAGATATGCCTGCAGTCAGAGAGAGTGGGGGGGCTGGAGCTGAGACTGTGAACTGAACTTGCTGTGTGAGGGTCTGTGCCTGCCTAAAGCAGCTTAGAGCATTTTCTCCCAAACAGAAGGACTCTCAAAAGGTACTGTGACTCTGGGGAGTTGTGTTTTTGGTTTAGCCGGTAATCCCAGTAGGGGACCGGTAATAGAGAGGGAAAGCACCTTATGTATTAGTTAGAGCCCAGTGTGGCAAGGGTTTTGTTTACTTTTGTTTTGCTTATGCTCCTGCTGGATACCAGAGTCAGTCACTGTACATAATAAAAGGGACTGTATTCACCTAAAGGACTGTCTGTATGTCTGATCTCGCTTACATATGGTGGAGGATGCGGGCAAAGGCTATTTTTTCTTGAAAATAGTGAAGGCAAAAATTTAAAGAGACAGACACTCTTAAAGGTGAAGTTTTTTTTCTATCTCCAAAACGAAAATGGAGGAGGTATTAAAGGTGATGCTGCAAACCCAGCAGCAAGCTAATGCAAACCAACAGCAGAGTAATGCTAATCAGCAACAAACTAATCAGCTGTTGATTGCACAAATTAATGCACAAGCAGAAGCCAGTAAAGTTACTTTAGAACAACAGCAGCAAGTGAACTTGCATTTACAGCAGTGCATCCAAGCACTGGCTGAGAGGTTACAGGGTAGTACCGCCCTGGTGCAAGCACCAATAAATATCCGCAAAGCTGTGCAAAGGTCTCTGCAAAAGATGACGCCAGCGGATGATGTGGAGGCCTACCTGGCTGTGTTTGAGAGAGTTGCAGCACGGGAAAAGTTACCGCCAGAGGAATGGGCAGAGGTGGTAGCCCCTTACTTGACAGGCGAACCCCAAAAGGTGTACTATGACCTGAAGGAACAGGACTCGCATAACTATAATAAGTTGAAAGAGGAAATCCTGGTCCACCTTGGAGTCACTTTGGCGGTTCATGCCAAACGGTTCAATGAGTGGGTTTACACCAGAGGCAAGTCTGCACGGGTGCAAATGCATGACCTTTTGTATCTCACAAGAAAGTGGCTGCAGCCTGACCTCAACACGGCCGATCAAGTAGTGGAGAGGATCGTTGTGGAACGGTACCGGAAAGCTCTACCCCGGGATCTCCAGCGGTGGGTTGGCCAGGCAGACCCCCAAGATATGACCCAGATGGTGGAGCTCGTGGAGCGGTTTGTGGCTACGGAGGGTTACCTCGGAGAAGGAGTTTCCCCACAGCACCCTGGCAAGGCTCAGAGACTGCAGGAGAATCCTGGTAAGACTGTTCCATTTCTTAAAGGGGTGGTTTCCCAAAGTAACAGGGACAGAAACTCTGGTATGGCCACTGGACTTAATTCAGGCGCCAAGCCTAGAGTGGTGCCCAGTCAGCGGCAAGAGGCCTCTGATAGAGAGAGAAGGGGGGTACAATGCTTCCGATGTTGGGAGTTTGGTCATTTTGCAGCTAATTGCCCCCTAACAACAGAGCCTATGGATTGTAGCTGGGGAAGACGGAAGTCCCTGTATGCACACCCTGCATGCCTTGCTTCCCAACAGGAAGAGACTGGTAAACAATTTTGCCTGGTAGGCATAAAAGGACAGCAGGTATCGGCTCTACTGGACTCAGGGAGTTTGGTAACATTAGTTTGTGCTAGTTTGGTGGACACAACTGACTCTCTGAACTCTCGGGTTGGGGTTATGTGCATACACAGGGATACAAAGGAATACCCAACTGCTGTGGTTATGATTGAAACCCCATGTGGAAATGTTAAGTATCAGGTTGGGGTGGTTAAAAACCTAATGCATGCTGTGATACTGGGAAGAGATTTTCCATTGTTTTGGCAGCTGTGGGGTAGAGGGAGTAACACTGAAAAAGGGTCCCCAAGGGAGGCAGAGGAGCCTGACTTGTCCACAGAACCCTTTACATCCGGTGATAGTGCTGGAGAGGTTGGGGTAACCCCTGATATTTCCTCACCCCTAGAAGTGTTTGCTGGCCTGGGAGATGAAGTACAGGAGGGTGACGTGGTACCTGACTTAGAGGTGTCCCGAGACAATTTTGGTACTGCCCAAATGAGGGACCCAACTCTGTGCAAAGCCCGAGAGGGGGTAAAAGAAATAAATGGGGAACCCCAGTTTCCTGGGGCAGAATCAGTGTTCCCACGCATGGTCCTGAACCAGGATCTGTTATATCAAGTGAGCAAGATAAGGGGTGAAATTATAGAGCAACTGGTGGTGCCTCAGCAATATAGGAGGGTGGTGTTAGATATGGCACACAGACATGTGCTTGGGGGACACCTGGGAGTTGATAAAACTGCAGACAGAGTCCTCCAGAGGTTCTTTTGGCCTGGAGTAGCGGGGGATGTTAAGCGATACTGTAACTCCTGCCCGGACTGTCAGATAAATGCACCCAAGCCTCATTACAGAGGTCCGTTGGTTCCCCTTCCCATCATTGAGGTTCCCTTTTGAGAGGGTTGCCATGGATTTGGTAGGGCCCCTGCCAAAATCCGCTAGAGGGCACCAACACATACTGGTTATTCTGGATTACGCCACCCGATATCCTGAAGCAGTCCCCCTAAGAAATACTTCGTCAAAATGTATTGCCAAGGAGTTGGTACATTTGTTTTCCCGGGTGGGGATACCGAAAGAGATCCTGACAGATCAGGGTACCCCATTTATGTCCAAGGTAACCAAAGAGTTGTGTCGCCTCTTAGGTATTAAACATTTACGCATGTCAGTTTACCACCCTCAAACTGATGGGCTGGTTGAACGGTTTAATAAAACCCTAAAGGCCATGCTGAAAAAGGCTGTAGACAAAGACAGGAAAAACTGGGACTGTCTGTTACCATTTCTGTTGTTCTCCATCAGGGAGGTGCCTCAAGCCTCAACTGGGTTCTCACCATTTAAGCTACTATATGGTAGACACCCAAGGGGGCTGTTGGATATAGCCAAGGAAACTTGGGAACAGGAGGCTACCCCCTATAAGACTGTGGTAGAACACATTGCTCAAATGCAGGAGCTTATTACAGCTGTGTTACCCATAGTAAGGGAACACATGGCACAGGCACAGGAGGCCCAAAGCAGGGTTTACAATAGGTCTGCAACCGTAAGGAACTTTAATCCTGGGGACAGAGTGTTGGTACTTGTTCCCACAGTTGAGAGTAAGTTCCTGGCCAAATGGCAGGGGCCATATGAAATAGTCGAAAAGGTGGGTGAGGTGAACTATAAAGTAAGACAACCTGATAAGAGGAAACAAATTCAACTTTATCATTTGTTTTATCATTTGTATAATTTATTTGTTAAAGCCATGGAGGCAGCAAGAGGTCCTTGCATCAGAGCCAGTACCTTTGCCTCATGGAGATAATCTGGTTCCTGAAGTAAAAATCGCAGAAACCCTGTCGGTTTCACAAAAACAGGAAGTAAAAGAGTTTTTGATGAGAAACAGGGATGTCTTTTCTGACCTTCCTGGGCGAACCAATCTCATTAAACATGATGTTGTTACTGAACCCCAGGTAAAGGTAAACGTGAAGCCCTACCAGATCCCTGAAGCACGGAGACAGGCAGTCTCCGAAGAGGTGAGGAAAATGTTAGAACTGGGGGTAATTGAGGAGTCCCACAGTGATTGGTCTAGCCCCATTGTTTTGATTCCCAAGCCTGATGGAAGTCTACGGTTCTGCAACGACCTCCGTAAATTGAATGAGGTCTCAAAGTTTGATGCCTACCCCATGCCCAGGGTAGATGAACTTATAGAGAGGCTGGGCCCTGCTAGGTACCTAACCACTTTAGATCTCACTAAAGGTTATTGGCAGGTACCTTTAACTAAACAGGCTAAGGAAAAGACAGCCTTCTCTACCCCAGAGGGTTACCCTTTGGTTTACATGGGGCCCCTGCAACATTCCAAAGGTTAATGGATCGGGTCTCAGAGGCTGAGAAAGCTTTTATAGAACTTAAAAATTCCCCGTGTAGACAGCCGGTAGGTGTCAGCTCCGTGTGCTCCGTGGCGTAGATATGCGCCGGCGCGGTCGCGCGGCCGGAACGATGGCGCACATGGGCGCGCGTCTGAGCCCAGGCCTAACACACTTTGCAAAGTGATCTTTTGCCTGCAAATAGACACTAAGCGTTCCTGAATCCTCCTGACTGATCTTCTGACTTCTGATTTTGGCTCGGCTTCTGGTTATTCTCCTGATCATCCCATGGCTTGTTTTCGGACTCTGATTCTCGGTTTAACCTCGGCCTGTTTCTCGACTATCCCTGCTTCATAGTGCCTGTTTGCATTACTGCTGTGCAAAGACTGTTTATTACCGGCTTTCTCATCAACGGCACTACTGCTAATACAAAGACTGTATATTACCGGCTTTCTCATCAACGGCACTACTGCTATTCTTCAGCTGGGCCTGTTACTGTTTCCACATCCGGTGTTCAGGTCCAGTGGGAAGCGCAGGAGAGGCTACTAATCATCAGACTACCGTGATACATGATAGTATCACTTCGCCATGGAGCCTGATGAACCAGCGGCCTCTGCCTCCTTGGACATTATTTCCCAGCAGTTAACCACACTCACTCAAGCGGTTCAATACTTACAAGGAGGTTATCAGCAATTACAGGTTCAGTTTCAAGGCCTAAATGCAGTTGTCAACCCGGTTCCTGACGCGCCTGTGGCTCCTCCAGTTCCCCCTGATGCTGTACATACCGCCTCTCCAGTCATCGAACCTAAGATGCCACTGCCCGAGCGTTTTTCTGGGGACAGAAAGAAATTCCGTGCTTTCTTAAATGATTGTCGTCTGTTGTTCCTACTAAAGCCGCAGATGTATGCATCTGAACAAACCAAGGTGGGAGTGACAATCTCCTTGCTGTCCGGAGAACCAAAGACTTGGGCACACCGACTACTGGAAACCCGAAGTCCCCTATTAAGTGACTCCAATGCTTTCTTTGGTGCACTGGCTCAGCTCTATGATGATCCCAAGAGGTCTGCGACGGCTGAGGCCATGATCAGTACACTTCAGCAAGGCAAACGCCCAGTGGAGGATTATGTCACAGAGTTTCGTTCCTACGCCACCGATACAGAATGGAACGATAAAGCCTTAAGACATCAGTTCCGGTTGGGGTTGTGTGGGTCCCTGAAAGATGAGTTGGCTCGTGTGGGAATTCCTGAGACTTTGGAACAGCTTATCGATCTGACGATTCAAATTGATCGACGGTTGAGAGAGAGGCGTGCAGAAAGATCTCTTCTGGCTTCTCCTTCCTGGGTCCTTCCGAAAGCTACCTTGACTCCGCGACCTCGATCTCCCACTACTTCCATGGATCCCTCTGAGCCAATGCAGATTGGTCTTATCAGGTCTGCCATCTCAGCTGAGGAGAGGTCTCGAAGACGGCAACACAATCTGTGCCTTTATTGTGGTCTTTCGGGTCATTTTCTAAAGGACTGTCCTACCCGACCTGCGGGTAAGCCTCATAGACAATCTTTTTCTGCTACATCGAAGGAAGTTCTTTTATTAACCGTTCCTATATCCTTACAGTGGTCCCATTGACTCTGGAGCCTTAGGGTGCTTTATTGATGCTTCGTTTGTCAAGACTTACAGAATTCCCACACGTCCTAAGCAACAGTCCCTCCTTGTAAGAACTGCAGATGGTTCACAGATATCTTCTGGACCAGTGACAATGGAGACGGAGCCACTTTCTGTGACTGTTGACACTAATCATATTGAGACTCTGTCTTTTGATGTTGTTGCTTCACCTTTGTTTCCATTAATCCTTGGGTTCCCGTGGTTTAAGTTGCACAATCCTACAATAAATTGGAACACTGGTGTAATGAAATTTCCCTCCGAGTCTTGTATTTCCCATACTATTTCCAGTAGCTCTGAAACCCAGTCTTTGGCCTTATGTTCCTTACAAGATTCCCGATTGGATTCCATTCCACCTTATCTGCAAGTTTTCCTCGATGTTTTCGATGCCAAGGGGGCAGATGTTCTTCCGCCCCACCGGGTCTACGACTGCCCCATTGAGTTATTACCGGGAGCAGCTATTCCGTTTGGAAGAATTTACCCACTGTCTGAACCTGAACTCGATGTCTTGAGGAAATATATTGATGAGAACCTAGAAAAGGGGTTTATTCGTCCTCCTACGTCACCTGCAGGAGCAGGTATCTTTTTTGTAGAGAAGAAGGACCATTCTCTACGACCTTGTATTGACTATAGACATTTAAATCAAATTACAATTAAAAACCGTTACCCACTTCCTCTTGTTCCAGAGCTCTTTCAGAATCTTCGTGGAGCTAAGATTTTTTCAAAATTGGACTTACGAGGTGCGTATAACCTGGTCCGGATACGGGAAGGCGATGAATGGAAAACAGCCTTCCGCTCCTGTTATGGGCATTTCGAATATTTAGTGATGCCTTTCGGATTATGCAATGCACCAGCAACTTTCCAGCATTTTATTAATGATATCTTCAGAGACTTTTTGGACCAATTCCTTATCGTTTATCTAGATGATATACTAATTTTCTCTACATCCGAGGCAGAACACCAAGTTCATATGCGAAAGGTTTTCAAGCGGTTACGGCTCCATCACTTATTCGCAAAACTGGAAAAGTGTGAATTTCATAAATCCTCCATCGAATTTTTAGGATTTATAATTTCGACCGAGGGAGTCCAAATGGATCAAAGAAAGGTATCTGCTATTATTGATTGGCCTATTCCTTCTTTCCGAAAAGCAGTACAAAGCTTTATCGGGTTTGCCAATTTCTATAGGAAATTTATCCAAGGGTTTTCCAAGGTCATTTCACCTATTACAGATTTGGCATGTACTTCCAGACCTTTCTCATGGACAACTCAAGCTCAAACGGCTTTTGACCACCTAAAGAAATTATTTGTCTCGGCACCAATTTTAAAACATGTCAATCCTGTTTTACCTTTCGTCCTTGAAGTTGATGCCTCTGAAATCGCTGTGGGGGCCATCTTGTCTCAAAGGGATACTGGTAAAGATTTTCTCCATCCAGTTGTTTTTTTCTCCAAGAAACTTACCTCTTCGGAGCAAAATTATGACGTTTCGGATAGAGAACTATTAGCTATTAAAGCAGCTTTTGAAGAATGGCGTCATCTTCTCGAGGGAGCAGCCCACCCTATTATTATTTTTTCCGATCACAGGAATTTAGAGTACCTTCGTACAGCCAAGCGCCTTAAACCTCGTCAAGCTAGGTGGGCTTTATTTTTCTCCCGCTTTAATTTTCACATCACCTACAGACCTGGATGTCAAAACAAAAAAGCTGACGCCCTGTCGAGGATGTTCTCTGAAGAAGAAAAAACTGACATTCCTGATACAATCTTACGACCACAAAATTTTTTTTTGCTTCAGAGTGAGTTAATTTCTAAGATTAAGGAGGTCTCTTCTTCTGTCCCACTCCCAGACGAATTACAAGCTCATGATGGTTTTTATTTTTTAAAGGACAAGATCTTTATACCCGAGTCTCTTAGGCTGGAGACTCTACGAATGGTCCATGATCATCCTTTGGCTGGGCATATGGGAGTTTCTAAGACTTTGGATCTTGCTAGGAGATTTTTTCATTGGCCTCGCATGGCTAAGGACTGCAAAACTTATGTTTCTTCATGTGAAACCTGTGCCCGCTCCAAAGACTCTCGTACTAAGCCCTTGGGTTTGTTACATCCTTTACCCATACCCTCTAGACTTTGGGGATCTATTTCAATAGACTTCATCGTTGATCTGCCACCTTCTCAAGGTTTCAACACTATTTTCGTTGTAGTAGATCGTCTCTCTAAAATGGCCCATTTCATTCCATTGTCTGGGACACCTTCTGCCGCTTATACAGCCGAAGTCTTCATTAAAGAAATAATTCGTCTTCATGGGGTTTCTGATGAAATTGTGTCTGATCGGGGGGTTCAATTTACATCCAAATTTTGGAGAGCTCTTTGTGACTCATTAAAGATTAAATTGGCTTTTTCTACCGCTTTTCATCCTCAGTCTAATGGTCAGACGGAAAGAACAAACCAAACCTTAGAACAATACCTTCGCTGTTTTTCGTCTTTTTTACAAGACAATTGGAGCAAGCTTTTACCTTTAGCTGAATTTTCGTACAATAATGCTTGCCATTCTTCTACCAAACAGACTCCATTTTTTGCTAATTTTGGTTGTCACCCACATATCCTCCCTAACTTTCCAAAAGAGATTCAAGTGCCAGCTGTACAAGATCGTCTTTTATTCATCTCTAAGAATGTCCAAGTTATCCAACAAGCTATGACCCAAGCTCAAAGAAATTTCAAGGTGTTTGCTGATCGTAAGTGGAGAAGGGATCCAGAGTTTCGTGTTGGAGACTTAGTATGGCTCTCTACCCGCCATATCAAACTTCCTTGTCCTTCTAAGAAGTTGGGACAAAGGTTTTTGGGTCCGTTTCCCGTTGTCCAACAGATAAATGAAGTAGCCTTCAAACTCAAGCTACCTACTTCCTACAAGATACATCCAGTATTTCATTCGGCTTTGTTAAAAACTCGCGCGGCCGGAACGATGCCGCACATGGGCGCGCGTCTGAGCGTGTGCTACGCGCAGGCGCGCGGCGCACACGGGGGCGCGAGATTACGCACGCTGCGTATTGACGCACGTCGCGTATTGACGCTGCGCGCATGCTCCCTGCGGATTTGAGGACGCCCAGGCCTAACACACTTTGCGAAGTGATCTTTTGCCTGCAAATAGACACTAAGTGTTCCTGAATCCTCCTGACTGATCTTCTGACTTCTGATTTTGGCTCGGCTTCTGGTTATTCTTCTGATCATCCCCTGGCTTGTTTTCGGACTCTGATTCTCGGTTTAACCTCGGCCTGTTTCTCGACTATCCCTGCTTCATAGTGCCTGTTTGCATTACTGCTGTGCAAAGACTGTTTATTACCGGCTTTCTCATCAACGGCACTACTGCTAATACAAAGACTGTTTATTACCGGCTTTCTCATCAACGACACTACTGCTATTCTTCAGCTGGGCCTGTTACTGTTTCCACATCCGGTGTTCAGGTCCAGTGGGAAGCGCAGGAGAGGCTACTAATCATCAGACTACCGTGATACATGATAACCCAATTTCAAGAAAGAATTTGTGGTACAGACAGACGCCTCAGATGTAGGACTGGGAGCTGTCCTCTCCCAAGTGGTAAATGGTGAGGAACACCCAGTAGTCTATTTAAGCAGAAAGCTTACACCGGCTGAGAGGAGGTACTCCATTGTAGAAAGGGAGTGCCTGGCCATTAAGTGGGCATTGGAGGCCCTGAAGTACTATTTACTGGGTCGTAAGTTTAGGTTGATCACTGACCATGCTCCCCTTAGATGGATATCAGAGAATAAGGAAAGGAATGCTCGAGTCACCAGATGGTTTCTGGCTTTACAGAACTTTAAGTTTACAGTGGAGCATAGGTCTGGGGCATTGCAAGGGAATGCAGATTCCCTCTCAAGAGTTCATTGTCAGGTGGCTCATTGTGCTCAGCCCTAAGGCCTGAAGCAGAGGGGGGGGATATGTGAACCGGTAACAGGTAAACAGGTGGAAGGGAGATATATTTCCCCTAGGTTCATCTCCTACTCCCTCATGTATAACGGTGCTGAGTGGGTTAATTCCCCAAGGGAGTCACACCTGGGGAATAATTAGCAGGCTAGATATGCCTGCAGTCAGAGAGAGTGGGGGGCTGGAGCTGAGACTGTGAACTGAACTTGCTGTGTGAGGGTCTGTGCCTGCCTAAAGCAGCTTGGAGCATTTTCTCCCAAACAGAAGGACTCTCAAAAGGTACTGTGACTCTGGGGAGTTGTGTTTTTGGTTTAGCCGGTAATCCCAGTAGGGGACCGGTAATAGAGAGGGAAAGCACCTTATGTATTAGTTAGAGCCCAGTGTGGCAAGGGTTTTGTTTACTTTTGTTTTGCTTATGCTCCTGCTGGATACCAGAGTCAGACACTGTACATAATAAAAGGGACTGTATTCACCTAAAGGACTGTCTGTATGTCTGATCTCGCTTACAACCTGTATAAAATAATCTGAACATTTCTGCCCTTGTGTATAACTGGAGCAGTCTGAATAGGTCCAGACATGTAAGAATACTTCTAAAGACCTGTTCAAAAACACAACAAAATACAAAAAAGTAAAAATGTTCTTTAGGTATTCCAGGGCAGTTATAGCCATATCCATATGACGATACTGGCATAGAGTTATTCAGTGTTTTGCTATACAATGTGGTTGGTAATAACAAACATTACCACATTATAATATAACAATATATGGTTAACAGACGGTAAGGTTTATGGTTATTATACAAAATAGCAGCTGTGCCGTGGGCAGGTCAGGCTTTGGTGCAGTGGGCATGGCCAAGACACCCATTAAAAATATGACTCTGGCATAGCTCTGCCAATTAGGGACAAACTGTAGAAATAACAATCACCCACAGCCAATGTCACCCCTAATAGGTGGAGGGTCCCACTGGGGGCAGGCCACCTGTCAAACTGAGTTTGACGAGTAAAGCAGGGACAACCTACTTCCCACATCTGAACACCCCCTGTTTAAATACCATTTTTTGAAAATCTGGCATTTGTTGCTGGCCTTTCTTGTAATATGTACCTGTCCTGCCCATGACTGACCACTGAAAATGACTAAATGAAAAATTAGCACTGCATAGTGATAACTGTAAGTAATCTTGTGGTCAAAGTATGCAGGAAGAAGCAAATTATACAATTACTGCAAAGTAGAGCACCACCACGATGTCAAAGCCTACAATTAATCAAAGAAGGTGTGCAAAATCATAATTATATGAACCTATTATTTTACAAAAGAAAAAGTATGACCATAAAGATGCACCTCCCCTTCTTGGATGTCAAAAACAAAGTTCCTCATTAAAATATAACTTTTATTCAGTATAGGTAAAATGCACACCATGAGTATGTGTAATAACAGAAAAATTGAAAAAATAAAATACAGACCCATTTTCCAGAATGTTCGGGACCAAAGGTATTCCAGATAAGGGGTCTTTCCGTAATTTGGGTCTCCATACCTTAAGTCTTCTAAAAAATCAATAAATCATTAATTAAACCCAATAGGATTGTTTTGCATCCAATAAGGATTATTTATATCTTAATTGGGATCAATTACAAGATACTGTTTTGTTACTACAGAGAAAAAGGAAATCAGTTTAAAATTCGGAATTATTTGATTAAAATGGCGTCTAAGGGAGACTTTCCATAATTCCACACCCGGTATGGTCACTTCGAGGATTTGGTAATGCCATTTGGTCTCTGCAACACCCGGCTACGTTCCAACACTTTGTTAATGACATTTTCAGAGATTTTTTTAGATAATTTTGTCATTGTTTATCTCGACAATTTCCAAATTTTTTCCACCTCCTTGGAAGAACATCGGGTTCATGTTAAGAAAGTGTTCATCAGGTTACGTACACATAAACTTTTTGCCAAACTCGAAAAATGCAAATTTGAGAAATCTTCTACAGAATTTCTTGGTCTCATAATTTTGTCTGATGGAATGTCCATGAACTCTCACAAGGTCTCTGTCATGCTCGATTGGCCTTATTCCCAATGATCATAAGGCAGTTCAAAAGTTCGAAATTTATCAAAGGTTTTTCAAAGGTTATTGCTCCAATCACTGCTCTTACAAGTGCTTTAAAGAAGTTTTGTTGGACGCCTGAAGCACAGCAAGCTTTCGTGGATCTCAAGAGTCGTTTCATGACAGCTCCTATTCTGCGACACCCTGACCCTGCTTGCCCATTTATTCTAGAAGTTGATGCTTCAGAATACGCTATAGGAGCAATACTGTCACAAAGAACCAATATAAAGAGTCAACTCCATCCTATTGCATTCTTTTTTAGGACGTTGTCTCAATCAGAACAGAATTATGACATTGGGGATAGAGAGTTACTTGCTATCAAATCCGCCTTCCAGGAATGGTGACACCTTCTGGAAGGAGCAAACCATATTTTAGTTTTTCCAATCATAAGAACTTAGAATATTTACATTCAGCAAAAAGACTTTGCCCTCGTCAAGCCCGATGGGCACTTTTTTCTCCAGATTCAATTTTCACGTTACCTTCAGACCTGGCTCTAAGAACGGGAAGGCAGATGCATTGTCTCGTATGTTTCCTGCACCTGAAGTTAATCCAGCTACCAGAACCATACTTAATACCTCTAACTTCCTTCTCCTCCGGGCAGAACTGTTGGACAAAATTCAAGATGCCTCCAGAGGTATAAGCAAGGGGCCCGAAGGTTTCCAAAATGACTTTTCATGACTGATGGAAAGAATTTTGTCCCTGGGGGCTAAGCCTTGAGGTGCTCAAATTTGTCCACGATCATCCAGTGCCATTTAGGGGTCCGTAAGAAGCAGGAGAAGCCGTGGGAGAAAATCTCCATGGATTTTATAGTGGATCTTCCTAGGTCAGCTGTACAATACTATTTTGGTCGTGGTTGATGACCTTACTAAGATGGTTCATTTCATTCCCATGATTGATCTTACCTAAGGATATAGTGTCTGACTGAGGCTCACAATTTACTTCTTGTTTTTGGAAATCATTGTGCCAGGGACTTCATATTCAGCTTGCCTTGTCAACGGCTTTCCATCCTCAAACAAATGGACAAACTGAGCGTACCAATCAAACATTGGAACAGTATATTAGATGCTTCTCTTCTTATTCTCAAGAAAACTGGGTGGTTCTCTTACCCTTGGCTGAGTTTTCCTATGCATTCCTCATCCAAACAGACTCCTTTTTTTCCAATTATGAATTTCATCTAATTGCCCTGCCTGGACTCTCTAAAGTGCCAGTTTCTGGGACACAAGATCGCCTTTCATTTTTGAACAACAATTTTAATATACTTCAACGGGCGGTTAAGGAGGCGCAAGTTGCTTTTAAGAGACGAAGAAAGAACCCTGAATTTAAAGTTGGTGACATTGTCTGGCTCTCCACACGTAACCTCAAGCTTTCTTGCCCCTCTAAGAAGTTAGGCCAAAGATTTATGGGGCCTTTTCCAATCATTAAACAGATAAATCCTATCGTTTATAAATTGAAGTTACCTACAAATCTCCTGGTACATCCAGTATTTAATGTTTCTCTGTTAAAGAACACTATTGAAAATCCGTTTCCCGGTTGTACTGAGGTCCCTCCCAAACCTGTGGTTGTACAAGGTTTGGAAGAATTTGAAGTGCAGGCTATTCTTGATTCAAGGTTCTGAAGAGGGCGTTTACAATATTTGGTCCAATGGAAGGGTCCTCCTAAAGATAATTCCTGGGAATTACCAATGTCCTCGCTCCTCAGTTAATTCGGTCTTTCCATAAGAAGTTTCCAGGTAAACCAGAGGCTGTGCCTTGGGAGGAGGCAATACCTGGGCGTCCGCTCTGGGGCCATCTGCCAGGATCCAAGATGGTGCGTCTGAACAGAGCAGGTGCACGCAACGATTTGGCCGCACATGGTGCGCGTCTTTTCACTTGGTGCATGCAAACGTCTGTTTTGACGGCGGCGCATGCACGCGCACAGCCTTTTTTTTTTACACCGACGCATGTGCATTGTGCTTAAAAGGATGCCAAAGGCCTAGAATCACTACAAAGTGATCTTTTCTCTGTGAAAATAGCAGCCTTATTACTGATTTTCTGATCTTTGACCTGGCTTGACCTTGGATATTCGGACCACGCTGCCTCAACTTTCTGCCTGCTTGACTATTCTCCTGCCCTACAATTCTGCTTAAACGACCGGCTCGGCACTCCTGCCACTCCTCCACTTGGTCCAGACCTGTTTCACCCTCAGCGGCTGTTACTTCAGTGGGAGGTGTAGGAGAGGTCCTTCCTCTGTGAATTCTTCCAGCGGCTCATCACCCTACGGCCCTGATAGCTTCTTTTTTAGTGGTGCATTTGAATTGTCTTTTTTATTATTTACCTGATGGGGAGCTTTTCTTTTTAAGTACTAGGCACTGGGGAGTAGTTTGCATGAGAGGCAGGTTTGACCCACTTCTTGCCACTGAGACTCATTACTAGTGAGCGTGGTATTGATGTATGGTGATACATCAGTGATGCTGGACAGTAATGCAGGCAGGTTTTCAACACCATCTTTATTTCTTACACACAGAGACAAGCTTCCTAGTCTCTTCCCACTATTTCCCAAGGCTGCAACATTCAACAGCATATAACTTTATAAAACAAAACACAGCTTATGCACATACATAACATATGGAATGTGTGTGGGTTTGATTTTGTGTGATTTCACACAGTGATGGCAGTATCTTTTAGCTTTATCTTTTATAGATAGTCAAATATGAGTTATAGTGGTTCAGGAATTTAATATATTCCAGCATTCCACGTGTGTTATAACCCAGTAGTGCAATTGTTTATTGATTTTTTTTCTCCCTTGGGAGTTTGATCCCCTTTATCAGGTAACCCTGCATTGTTTTGATAATTTTAATATATTTTATTTTTCTGTTATTACACATACTAATGGTGTGCATTTTATCTATACTTAATAAAAGTTATATTTTTAATGAGGAATTTTTTCTTGGACATCCAAGAAGGTCAGGTGCATCTTTATGGTCATACTTTTTCTTTTGTAAAATTGCAGGAAGAAACATATGAATCCTAATTTAGAACTAATCGGAGAATAACAAAAGCTAGGTTATTCTGCAAGTTTATACTGTTGTGTTTGATCAGGCAACAAGAACAGCTTTTAAGTATATTGTTGCTACTGTGTTTGTCTTCAGTAAAAATTGTAAAAAAAACAAATTATTTCTGCCCTTTGCCCCACTGTGCTCTACTATAAACTGTAATTTAAACATTTCTGATTCCACATTATTCTGTGCTTATTTTGTACAAATCAAGAAAGAAAAATTACCTGTGGTTGTAGTGTTGCTAGGAATTTTCTCATCACGAAAAAAGGAATGGAAAAAGGTATAGACCAGGTCACACTGCAGACAAAAAAATGACAAAGATTAAGCTTTAAAACAGGAAAATAACAGATTTTTTTTTTTGCTAAAACAGATCCTGGATGCAAGTGCAAGAGCACTAATGGGGCATTGTGCTCCGTTAAAGGAGAAGAAAAGTCAAAATTACTAGGGGGTGCCAAATGATAGGCATCCCCCATTGATTGTATTTACTTACCTGATACCCCGGCTGGTGCTCCTAACTGCACTGGCCTGGGATACATTCAGGTGATCAATCCTCTTCCTTTCTTATTCTTTCTCTGTGATCCTGGAGCTGGCCCATGCAAAATAGAGTGAAAAAGACGGCTTTTCACTCTACTGCACATTCGTAGCCGGCGTGGACAAACAAGATGGAACAGGGTTGCTTGTTCCGTCACAAGACTCTGCAGCCCAGTCAATTCTATCCAGCATGTGGCATCCTTGCAGCAAGATCTTGACAAACTGGCAATCTGGGCAGCTAAGTGGCAGATGAGATTTAATGTGGATAAATGTAAGGTCATGCACCTGGGATGTAAAAATATGCAAGCCACGTATACCGTTAATAGGACTGCACTAGGCAAACCATAATGGAGAAGGACCTTGTAGATAATAAACATGGCAGTAGCAAGCAATGCCAGGCAGCAGCTGCTAGGGCAAAAAAGGTTTTGAGCTGTATTAAAAGGGTCATAGATTCATGGGAGGAGGGTGTTATTCTTCCCCTTTACAAAGCGCTGGCAAGGCCCCATCTAGAATATGCTGTTCAGTTTTGATCTCCAGTGCTCAAACTGGATGTTATACCTCCAATGTTTTATTGCACCACCTAGTGGTTTCTTAAGAATAATGTTGTGATTGCTTAAAAAAATGTCCTTTTCAACTTTCCGTACTTTACCATGTCACCATGTGTAATACAGGAAAAGTTTCATTATAGCTGCCATCTTAGCAGTGTTAACAGTGCAATAGTTATCCTGCATAAATCATATCCCATCCAGCCCTGTGGAAGCATTGTTGGTAGGTATTATCCATCCCTAGCCCCTAGATAATTAATACCAGTAGATATGTTTAATGTATATACCATAATTTGGGTTTATAACTGTTTATGTGCAGTCACCTCATGGCACATCTGTTCTTGCCCAGGCATCTAGGCCTTACCCCCAATTGGATGCCACCTTTTATATGATTGTACATTATATGAACCATAATGTTTGTTTACTGTACTTTATTATGCTGTATAGTAAATGCTGCTATATTTTCTGTTTCCCCAGATTCTGAAGCCTACCAACCTGTCTCAGTGAATTGATGAAGGGAGGAGTTTACCTTTTTTTTTTTTTTTTATAATTCTTTATTTTGTAATTTTTCAGGTATGGGGAAGGGATACAGAAGGCAAAAGGGAGGGGTAGGGGGGGGAAGGAACATTGCATATGATAATCTTGACATTTCTTATACATTTACAATTTCAAGCAAGCTGTCATCAAGTTATTTCTACATTTTCAGGTAAATATTCGTTTAACTAAACCTTATAAACATTAGTTCCAGAATGTTTCTTTTAAATGACTGATATGTGGTAATTTTTTCATAAGGATCTTAAATAATCTAGCCAGGGAGTCCATATATTTCTGTAGTAATTGCTTTGATTATGTATCATGAAGGTTATTTCCTCCATTTGCCTGATATCTTCCGTGTTAGCTAGCCATTCTGTAAAGAGGGGGGGATCGACTGATTTCCATTTTCTGGGTATTAGTGATTTAGCGGATTGTAATAAATGTAATGTGAGTGGATCTGAAATAGAGACATTGTTACGTAAACGGATGTTGAGTAGAACTAACGCGGGGTCACCGATATCTATATTAAATTTCGTGATTGCGTTTATTGTGTTCAGTACTTCCGTCCAGTATTTTTGTATTTTTGGGCATGTCAGCCAAATATGTGTATGGTTCCCTTTATGTGTGTTGCATCTCCAGCATAAGTCGGAGGTGTTGGGAAACATTTTATTCAATTTTGTTGGTGTATAATGCCACCGTGTTACCAATTTATAAATTGCCTCATTTGTTCTCGATGCTCTAGATGTTTTATGCATAGTGCTTAAGATTCTCTCCCATGCTTCTTCTGGTATATTAGAGGCCAACTCCTTATCCCACGCTTTACAGAATGACCAGATTGAGAAGGGCATGGCATTTAATAGGTACCTGTAGGTTTTCAAAAATGGTTTATTGATCATTTTTGATTCTAATATAATTTGCTCCCATGGTGTCAATGTCCTATTCCATCTTTGAGCCTTGTTAGTTTGCAGGAAATTATGAATTTGATTGTAATTCCATGCGTCCCTTGGGTGCGTGCCCCATTTCTTTTGGATATCCGCCAATGGAATCATCTTATTGTCTTTCATAAAGTCTCTCATTCTAGTTGGTTTGTTATCCCATGAAGCCCATCTAGAAAAGGAGCCTTTTTCTAGTCCCGGGGTAAAATTGGAATTTAAGGTGAGAAGGAGTTTACCTTTATGTCAAACTACACACTGCCCCAGGGTAAAAGTAGTGAGGACAGAACACTGGACATTATTGAATTAGAGAGGGTCCAGAGAAGGGCAATAAAGCTGGTAAAGAGAAAGGAAAGTCTCAGTTATGAAGAAAGACTGGCCATGGTGGGTTTATTTACACTGGAGAAGAGGCACTTAAGAGGTGACATGATAACTATGTATAAATATATAAGAGGATCATAATAACCGCTCTAATGCTTTATTTACCAGTAGGTAAGAAAGGTTCTGTTCAAATATTCATAAAGGATTTTTTACTGTGAGAGCTGTGAAGTTGTGGAATTTCCTCCCTCGTACTGGCTGATACATTATATAGCTTTAAGAAGGGGCTGGATAGCTTTTTAGAAAGTGAGGGAATACAGGGTTATGGGAGATAACTGATTCCCATTTTTTCCCCTCTGCGGAAAATTAGAGGCTTTAGATGGGGTTTTTGCCTTCCTCCTGGATCAACTAGCAGTTATGCAGGTTATATATAGCATTATGATTGAACTTGATGGACGTATGTCTTTTTTCAACCTAACTTTACTATGTAACTATGTGCCCCCGGTGCGGATTTCTGCTTAAAGAAGCACTGGACCAGGGTATCAGGAAAGTGTATATAATCACTGGAGGGTGCCTAACAATTTTGCACCCCCAGTGATGCAACCTTTCCTTCTTTAAAGAACACATGCGTAAGGGGTCTTTTTGTGCTCTGCACCTCTCGCTATATAAAAAAAATGCAACTTTTATAGTGGTGGAATAATACATGCATCTTATGATCACTAGTGTGGCCAAAACAATTAAAGGCAATTAACCAACACAGAGCAGAGTTTAGGAGAATTTGTTAAATTTTCTTACAATATATAATAGTATATAGAGGAAAAATTGGAAGCCACACACACAGGTCTTAAGAAAATAGCAAAAATGTTATGCAAAATGTGAACTAATGTTTCAGCTGTAGCACCAGCCTTTCTCAAACTTTGAGAAAGGCTGGGGCTACAGCTGAAACATTAGTTCATGTTTTGCATAACATTTTCGCTATTTTCTTAAGACCTGTGTGTGCAGAACATTAGTCCCAAGTCCGGCTTGGGACTCCTCCAGTTACATAGCAGTAGGAGAAACAATAGGTTATCTAAAAGCAGTTCTAATGTGTAGTGCTGGCTCCTTCTGAATACTCAGAATCAAGCACAATGCACTGAGATGGCTGCCTACATGCCAAAATACAAAAGAAATATATATGTTGGTTCAGTAATAAATTTGTAAATGGAGTGAATTATTTGCTGACTTCAGTTGCTTTTATAGTGGCTGAGTTTCCCCTAAGACCTCTCTCCCTGGACCTGTATTTAGTTGGGCACAACTACTGTGGCCGATCTTTGTCAGATAGCAGAACTCACCTGGATCCACAAAGGTTCTTTATTTGGGGTGGACAAACAAATGCTGGAGGTCAAAAAAAAATATTGCTTTCGTAACCTCTGATGCAGCTTCAAGTGAAAAGCAGGAACAGGAACAGGATGATGGGAGGAACTGACACCACACATAAGGAAGGGGAATGGGAGGGTTTACAATCTAAGAAACAAACACCTTGCAATATGACTTTGGTCACTAGGTGGCAATATTTATGAATTTAAACCATTCATTTTAAACTTAACACACTAACTGCTGGGGCAGCACACTCCCTGTCTGGTATCTTTAGATACAACTATATTATAAATATAACAGCAGTTATGAAAATTCAAAATAAACATTAGTGCAATTTTGCTTATAGTGTCTACCTGAGACCTGAAAGACTAAAGAAAAACAAGCATGCAATGCACACACATGGTATTATAAAATAACTTAATGTGCATAGTAGGTTCCCTTGGCTATCAAGTTACTTGAGGACCCAAGGGGCAATCAGTCCTCTAAACTTGTTGGTCTTTTAGTAGGACAAGGTGTCCTTTCTGCTTCCTTGCAGAAGGGTGAGGTATTACTCCTTCCATCTGTCTCAGAAGCAGTTGGATAGGTGTTGCACACGCTTCCACTGACTCTGATAGAGATTCCCTGCTGCAAATTCATCAGGTGGAACAGGAGCATTCCCAATTTTCTGGAGAAGAGAAGCTGGCATAAGAATTACTGGAGATTCTGGATCTGTAGACACTAGAACTAGAGGTCTTGAATTGATTTTGGCAGACGGAATGTAGTTAGGGTCTAATGAGTGAGCCTTGTGGAATTCAATTCAATCAACATGGAGTCCAATATTCTACATGTGATACCTATCATTCTCTCCCAAGATCCACCATGATACATCCATGTAGGAAGAATGAGGAGGATTGAAGATCCATGTGCAACCATTACTGGCTAAATAGTCTTTGACATGCTTAGTGTCAAACTGTAGCTCTCTGCAAGCTGCAGTGAAGTTAGTTCCACAGTCTGATCTCAACAGTTTCATTGGCCCTCTGATTGCACGGAATCACCTAAGAGCATTGATGAAGCTTGAGGTATCCAAAGACCTCAATGACCTCAACGTGTGCATTGACTGCATGTACACACATGGAGGTAAACAACACTGCCCACAGTTTGTCCTTAGACTTGCAGAGTCTGCATGTCTAAAATTGAGTGTTTTAGTTACTCCCTTATAGAGTGGTCTCTGCAGCATTATCTCAGAAGAGACCATGTTATGATCACTGTTCCCTAAATGCTCACCCACACAAATGTTAGAGATGAGTTCAGTATTATTAGATATCACCAGGTCCAAAATTCCTAGTAGGTTCTTGAAGGTTCTTAGCATATTTACAAACTTATTAGCTTTTTCTGAAAGTTATTAGCTTTTCTGCCACCAGAAAAGCTCCTATGTCTCTCTCTCTCTCTCTCTCTCTCTCAATACAAGCAAGTGCCCATATGTTCAATGGCCACAATGCACTCCAATTACTGTGTAGAAAAACAGTATATTAATGTCTCCATTAAAAAAGCCTTTATTTGATACACATGGCTTTTGGATATAGCGCTGTTTCAGGCATAACCTGGCCTTTTCTAAAGCTTATTAACCACTGAGTAAGCAAGCCTTTTATACATGACATTATCTCGCCATCTACTGCCCATTATACATATACACTTTGCAACATATTAATAAAACGCAAACTTGTTACAATGTCACATTATATACAAAAAAACCTGCTACTTCTTTTCAATTCACCCGGATTTATCCAAAACGTAGTATCTGTAAAACACAAAGATTAAAAACCCATTAAAATCAGTTACACTTGAAAAATAGCTTGCAAACCACATACCCTATTAAATTCTTGCGGGGTTATGGTCTCCAGTCTCCTTATCCACATAGCTTCTTTTCTCAACATTTTTGTCCTGTTTCCTCCTCTTCGTAATTTTGGGACATTATTCGCTACCTGGAATTTTAGTTGTTGGTGCATTTCCACAAAGTGAGCCGCAACTGCTTGTTCCACTTTCCCTGTTTTACAGCCGACTTATGTTCCCTGATCCCTTCACAAACAGGGCGGCATGTCTGCCCCACATAAAGTAAGCCACAAGGGCATTTGACCACGTAGACTGCAAATGTTGTGGAACATGTATAATATCCCCTTACTTTGATACTTGGTTGATACCTCACCTCTCTTTTTTGGCAATTTGAACAGCAGCTGCAGCTCAAACATGGACATTCACTGTACTTAATATGGTCTGACCACCTTTACCTGTCCCCATGTCTGGCTTAGTCTGCATTGAACCAATTGTATGATTTCTTTTATAAGATATAAGTGGGAATTACGTGAAACCCCCGGTACCCCATATATCAAAACCCCATCTCTCATCCAACCTTACACTAAGTTGATCACTATTGGAAACTATCTGTCTCACCCTACTAAATTGGGATTTGGAGAGGTAGGAGATAGAGTCACAGAAGCACCTGAAGTTCCAGAGGGACGCAAGGGACTATGCGACCGGAAGCGTGTACAGGTGGGCACTCACACCAAGACATTTAGTGCAGGTAAGGAGCCATGGGAATCTGGGTCGCAACCAGGAGGGAGAGTTTTCACGTCCTCAGTGATTCATGTAATATGAGGAGGAGGGTACTGCAATACTCCAGGTCTGCCTCGGCTTGCACTACCTCTTCTTTTTTAGAGGGATCACAAGGATCAGGGATCTCAGAAGTGGAAAGCGTGGGGGACGGAAACACGAGAACTAAAAACAAGAGCAGCATACAGACGGAGATTCACAATGGTGAATATCTCATCAGTGGCCCTGGGTACTTGAAAAAGGATTGTCTTTTTGACTACTTACAGGTCCGGATTTTTTTTAACTAGATTTGAAACTTTTCTGTTTTTTTAGGACTATCCAATTAAAAGTAAATTTTGCAAATAGTCAGGAACAGGGTTGAAAGGATCTTGTGGGCACATATAGAGGGGGTTCCCTGGGTCTTAAGGTTCCCAGCGAGTTTGTTCCTAAAAACAGATAATGTGTTTATAGATGCATTTATTAACGTCAACAGAGAAATAACAAAATTGGAGGGTAAATATAGGCGAGGAGAATATGTGTCGAGACATCAAAATGTATCCCATGAGCTGGGCTTTACAAGAATTACAACAAAATTAAACACTGATTTTTAAGGGAGAGGACAAGGAAGGAGCACTGGTAGTTATGGATAGAAGTGTTTATGTGAATGAGATCAATTGACAGTTGCCTGATACAATAACATATAAAAAGCTAGGCACCAGCCCTCTCCCCCTTGTTCGTAATCAGATCAAATTTTAGTGGATTCTGCCTAAGATGTAAAAGTGATTGGTAGGACTTTGGCTCAGTTTATTAAAGTTGATCACCCAGTAAGAAGTTGAAGGATCCATGGGGACATCCAATAGTCTCCTGTATGGGCTCTATTTTAACACCACTGTCCATCTTTGTAGATCGGGTTATTAACTCTTATGTGATACTGCATAAATCATACAATAAAGATACAAGTGATTTTTTGATGAAAATACAGACAATAAAAGATTTGAAGGATGCCGCATTGTTGGTTACATTTGATGTGGATAGCCTTTACACCTCCATCCCACATGATAGAGGAGTGGAGGCTGTCCGCATCAAATTCCAAGACCAACTGTATCGACAGATACAAGGGGAGACTATGGGGTCCAATGTGGCCCCATCCAATGTGAATATTTTTATGAGCTCATCACTATTTTTTAAGTGCAATGGGTCAACAGACATGTGAGTTAAGCCCACGGGCAGAAACACCCCATTGCACTTCGAATCTTTTTATCCACAACAAGTAAAAAATTCACTTCGCAAACCCCAATTTTGTAGGGTGAGACGGATAGTGTCCAACAGTGATCAACTTAGTGTAAGGTTGTGTGAGATGCTAGAGAAATTTAGGGAGAGGGGTTACATAGTTACATAGGGTTGAAAAAAGACCATTGTCCATCAAGTTCAACCCATCCGAGTAAACCCAGCACAAATAATTTATTAGTGAGTCAGAGAGAGGAGATTTAGAAACAGGACAGGAATCTCATAATGAAAGGCCGAGCTAAAAAATTGAGTGATCGTATTTCCCTTGTAACAAAGTACAGTGTCTTGAGCCATCAGGTGGCTGACATTGTCAGGAAACACTGGGGGGTTTGGAGAGATGGGGTTCTGGGGGTCTCCAGTTTCAGGGAATTCCCACTTATATCCTATAAAAGAAATTGTACAATTGGTTCAATGCTGACTAAGTTAGACATGGGGACTGGTAAACGTGGTCAGACAAGTGAAACATGTACAGTAAACATGGAACATGTCCAAGTTTGAGCTGCAGCTGCTGTTCAAATTGCCAAAAAGGAGAGGTGGTATGGGCACCCCTATAAAAATAAGGGGATATTATACATGTGCCATGACATTTGCAGTCTACGTGGTCAAATGCACTTGTGGCTTACTTTATGTGGGGCAGACATGCTGCCCCATACGTGAAAGCATCAGGGAACATAAGTTGGCTGTTAAAACAGGGAAAGTGAAACAAGCAGTTTTGGCCACTTTGTGGAACTGTGCCATGGGGTTCAACAACTAAAATTCCAGTTAATGGATAATGTCCCAAAATTATGAAGAGGAGGACACAGGACTAAAATGTTGTTGAGAAAAGAAGCTACAGTATGTGGATAAGGAGACTGGAGACCCTAACCCCCCAAGGATTGAATAGGGTATATGGTTTGCAAGCTATTTTCAAGTGTAACTGATTTTAATGGGTTTATAATCTTTGTGTTTTACAGATATTAGGGCTGATTCACTAAAGGTCGATAAATTTTATTGCATGCTTTTTTTCTTTAAAATTGACGCAAAAAACGCGCAATTCGCTAAAGTATTAATGCATGTGTTAAGTCGCATATTGCGTGCGTTAATTTCTGAATAGTCTTCACGACTAAAATAACGCAAGCAGCATCATGTGTAAATTAACACAAATATGCTTTCAGTGAATCGTGCGTTAAGACACAAAAAATTAGACGCGATAAAATTTTTAACGCATGCTATAAATAGTGCACATTTTAACGCACTTTAGTGAATCGGCCCTACTATGTTTTGAATAAATCCGGGTAAATTGAAAAGAAGTAACAGATTTTTTTTATATCTAATGTAACATTGTAACAAGTTTGCCTTTTATGAATATGTTGCAAAGTGTATATGTATAATTGCCAGTAGATGGCAAAATAATGTCATGTATAAAAGGCTTGCTTACTCAGTGGTTGGTAAGCTTGAGAAAAGGCCAGGTTAGGCCTGAAAGGTTGCTATATCCAAAAGCCATGTGAATCAAATAAAGGTTTTTTTAATGGAGACATTAAGGTGCTGTATGCTGTTTTTCTACACACCCCATTACTCTAGTCAATGATAATTAAAGATAAAGTCCACCATAATAACAACTTGACCTAGTTGTGAAGCCTAATATTATTTTAATTCAAATTGCACCATAAAATCATGTTAGTTCTTAATAGTAACAATATTCACATCCAAATTATGTGGCAGGTTACTTACCCTTGTTTGTGTTGGAATTCATTCTTGCAAATTTGACATGTGAGCGTGAATATTCAAAACCTGAATTGACAAAATGACTAAGCATCTTGATTTGTTTCAAATTAATGGATCAATTAACCCTCACATCTGATCATTTGTGATAGGTGTGATTTTGGGGAATGGGAGGCCTTGATGTCTTTGAATCTCTCACATGCATGTGTATCTCTGACTTTGAAATTAAAGGGTGGATGTGCTTCCCCTCAAACTTTTTATTCTTTGTTCTAGAAGACACAGGAAATAGGGTTCTGCCTTGGCTGATGACTCCTGTCCATTTTCTCCACACACCTGCCCAATGTAGGTACAACAGTACTCCTTTTGGATTCTTTGCTTGTGCTGAATGATATCTAATGTTTTATTTGTGAGCCTGAGTTCGCTGTGCAGACACAGTGGGTAATTGTTTTCTTTATTACACCAGGTGTTTCCACGAGGGTTTGAGGGTTGAGGGTTGCACTGCTGTAGCGGTATTGTTCCTCCTTTTTCATAATGAGTGTGTACCCAATAAGCAGCCTTTCAACAGATTCTGACTGGAGTTTTTATTCTTCCACTTAAGGTGCTTGTACAGGTATTGGACCTATTACCCAGAATGCTCCAGACCTGGGATTTTTCCCGAAAAGGGGTCTTTCTGTAATTTGGATCTTTGTACTTTCAATCTAATAAAAAAATAATTTAAACATTATATAAACCCAATAGGATTGTTTTGCCTCTAAGAAGGATGAGCTATATCTTAGGATCAAGTACAAGGTACTGTTTTATTATTACTGAGAAAAATAAAATCATCTTTAAAAATGTGAATTTTATTAAAATGGAGTCTATGGGAGATGGCCTTCCTGTAATTCGGAACATTCTGGATAATGGGGTTTCAGATAAGGGATCCCATACCTGTATTCATATGGGGCACTACAACCCGGATTCCAAAAAAGTTGGGACACTAAACAAATTGTGAATAAAAACTGAACGCAATGATGTGGAGGTGCCAACTTCTAATATTTTATTCAGAATAAAACATAAATCACGGAACAAAAGTTTAAACTGAGAAAATGTACAATTTTAAGGGAAAAATATGTTGATTCAGAATTTCATGGTGTCAACAAATCCCAAAAAAGTTGGGACAAGGCCATTTTCACCACTGTGTGGCATCTCCCCTTCTTCTTACAACACTCAACAGACGTCTGGGGACCGAGGAGACCAGTTTCTCAAGTTTAGGAATAGGAATGCTCTCCCATTCTTGTCTAATACAGGCCTCTAACTGTTCAATCGTCTTGGGCCTTCTTTGTTGCACCTTCCTCTTTATGATGCGCCAAATGTTCTCTATAGGTGAAAGATCTGGACTGCAGACTGGCCATTTCAGTACCCGGATCCTTCTTCTACGCAGCCATGATGTTGTGATTGATGCAGAATGTGGTCTGGCATTATCTTGTTGAAAAATGCAGGGTCTTCCCTGAAAGAGATGACGTCTGGATGGGAGCATATGTTGTTTTAGAACCTGAATATATTTTTCTGCATTGATGCTGCCTTTCCAGACATGCAAGCTGCCCATTCCACACGCACTCATGCAACCCCATACCATCAGAGATGCAGGCTTCTGAACTGAGCGTTGAAAACAACTTGGGTTGTCCTTGTCCTCTTTGGTCCGGATGACATGGAGTCCCAGATTTCCAAAAAGAACTTCGAATCGTGACTTGTCTGACCACAGAACAGTCTTCCATTTTGCCACACTCCATTTTAAATGATCCCTGGCCCAGTGA
Organism: Xenopus tropicalis; assembly: GCF_000004195.4. NCBI lineage: Eukaryota > Metazoa > Chordata > Amphibia > Anura > Pipidae > Xenopus > Xenopus tropicalis. The sequence continues at coordinate 67,007,803 of NC_030678.2, read as the reverse complement.
AAACGCCTGAGCTTGTGGATCTTGCTTAGAAATGGCTTCTTCTTTGCACTGTAGAGTTTCAACTGGCAATGGCGGATGGCACGGTGGATTGTGTTCACTGACAATGGTTTCTGGAAGTATTCCTGAGCCCATTCTGTGATTTCCTTTACAGTAGAATTCCTGTTTGTGGTGCAGTGTCGTTTAAGGGCCCGGAGATCACGGGCATCCAGTATGGTTTTACGGCCTTGACCCTTACGCACAGAGATTGCTCCAGATTCTCTGAATCTTCGGATGATGTTATGCACAGTTGATGATGATAGGTGCAAAATCTTTGCAATTATTCGCTGGGTAACACCTTTCTGATATTGCTCCACTATCTTTCTGCGCAACATTGTGGGAATTGGTGATCCTCTACCCATCTTGGCTTCTGAGAGACACTGCCAGCTCTTTTTATACCCAATCATGTTGCCAATTGACCTAATTAGTGTTATTTGGTCTTCCAGCTCTTCGTTATGCTCAAATTTACTTTTTCCAGCCTCTTATTGCTACTTGTCCCAACTTTTTTGGGATTTGTTGACACCATGAAATTCTGAATCAACATATTTTTCCCTTAAAATGGTACATTTTCTCAGTTTAAACTTTTGTTCCGTGATTTATGTTCTATTCTGAATAAAATATTAGAAGTTGGCACCTCCACTTCATTGCGTTCAGTTTTTATTCACAATTTGTTTAGTGTCCCAACTTTTTTGGAATCCGGGTTGTATTTTGACATCTAAAGTTTTATTGTGACTCTGAGCCCTATGTGCAGTCACAGCTGTGTGCTCATTTTTTACACCAGGTGCTTCCAGGATTGCCTGTGAGTGTGGGCTGCTGAAGCAGTATGGTATCTCCTTCCTCTCTTATTAAGTTTCAGCACTTATCAGTCAGTTTTTATTTTTCTGTTGTGCATTTTCATTATATGATTTCATTCCTATCTAGTGGCTTGGGTGTGAGCCTAGTTGTAGTTTTACTATTGCTACTACTGAGTTTTGTTGGGTGCCTGGTGCCCATCCTCTTTATATCCAGGCATTGAAATTAACTGAAATCCCTAAACCAGATGTAGCACTGCACCATGTCAGATAGCTCACATAATGTATCTTCTTGAGAGTGATATCCTACGGGTCCACAAAGCAAGTGACCAGATAAATGGCCCTTATGCTCAGAAGCTAGACCTTGGATGGGTCATCATAGGTGATGTATGCCTGGGAGATGTACACAGGCCAACCAACATCAACACTCTGTATACTAACATGTTGAGAAGGGTGGCCATTCTCTTTTTCAACCATGTCCAAATCATTTTAAAAGAAAGAAATTCAGAGCAATTCTTCCAACTTCTTAGGAAGCCCTTGTTGTGAGAGCTATCCCTGCACTAAGGATGATGATCACTGGGGTTGCACAGATTTCCAGAGATCCAAAAATGAAAATCAACTATCCCTTCCATAGAAGGCAAAATCTTCCTGGAGATCATGGATCAAAGTATGTGTAAAGACAATGCTAATAGCTGGGTAGCTACACTTCCATTCAAAGAGCATATATGTTGCTTTCCTAATAACAGAGAAGAGGCACTTAAACATTTTACTTCCCTCACTTGCACATTCCAAAATAAACCAGATGAGATGAGAGAACACTTCTTTACATTCATGAAAAAATATTTGAGAATGGTCATGCACAGATTGATTCAGTATTAAAAGGAAAGAAGAATGTTGGTACTTGCCAAAGAAGCCAGGTCAGATGAGAGTTGTGTTTGATTCAAGTTCCAGATATGATGGAGTTTCCTTAAATGATGTACTTTCAACAGGTCCTGACCTCAAGAACAAACTCTTGGGAGTACCTGTATGTTTCTGTAAAGATCCTATTGCCTTCATAGCAGACATCCAGCAAATGTTCCATAGCTTTCTTGTGAGAGAAGATCATAGGAACTTCTTGAGATTCTTCTGATTAAGAGACAATGATCCATCTAAAGATGTCCTAGAGTACCGCATGAAAGTTTGTGAATAGAGACTTTTATGTAGATGATGGTCTGAAATCATCACCATCTGAGGAGATGACCAGTCTACTTAAGGAAACACAAGACATGCTGGTGTGCTTCAACCTCAGATTGCACAAAATTGCCTACAATAGCATAGAGGTAATGAAAGCCTTCCCTTCCCAAGACCACGCTAATGATTTAAGAGACCTAGATTTGGGAACAGATACCTTACCTGTACAACGCAGCTTTGGCCTAAACTGGGACTTGAAATCCGACACATTTACATTTCAAGTAAACAAGGATATGAAACCCTTCACTCGCAGAGGACTCTTATCTACAGTAAATAGCTCCAGTGACTGTTCAAGGCAAAGCTCTACTACGAGAACTAATAGTAGAATCTTGTGACTGGGATTCCCCACTTCCAGTGGAAAAAGAACAAGTATGATTAGAATGGAGAGACTCTTTAAAAGCATTGTCTAGCATTCAAATTTCAAGGCAATACACTTGTACAAGAATGAAAGAAAGGAAACTTTTTATATCTTCCGATTCTTCTACCTTCAACCAAAGCAATTGCTTGCTTAGACGGAAGGTGATTTTTTTTTTTTGTTTGGGGAGGCTAAAGTTGCCTATACATGTCAGATGTAGCAAATTTTGCACTGGTGTAAAAATACCCCTATAATTATCTCCCGAAGCTCACGTTTACTTTAATAGTAAATACACAGAAGCAGATCAGGCACATTATATGCAGTGTGTGGCAGTGGATACTGACACACTAAGCACATGACATTCAGTAATAGGCAGTGGGCACTGGCAGCCCAAGTACTGCTTGCCACCCACCGCACATCAATAAAATATTGTAGCTGGTACTACAGTGCTGCCACTGTTCAGGACAGAAAGCAACATGTGACTGCAATGATAAAGTGGGAAGGACAAACTACTGTCAACTGTGCTGCTTTTTTCTCCTGCCAGTTAGACAGCACTTTGTTATCAGATTACAATTAAAGTAATTTCTGTCCATAAACATGGGCACAACTAACTACTGAAGCAACCGTAGTCACTGGCCCACAATCATATAAATTATAGAAATACAAACAGTATGCTATATCCTACTGTTTTCTATTTCTATGCTTTTCTATTAACTCTCCTCTATTTTCTCCTGCTTTTCTTAACTTTCCCTTTTTCTTTTCATTCTTTCATTATTATTTTTGTGCCTATATTACTTTTTTTTACATTCCAGATATTCTTCTTGTTTAAACTCTTCTTTTTTCTCTCCTCTGACTTCTGGCCAAGGCTGCAAATAATGTTTACAATCTAGACAAGTCCCCTTTGCAGCCTGCAAATTAGTCCTTGCATTTTAGGGCCCCCCACCTCCCTATTGCCTCTCACTAAACTTCCTCCATGAAAGCCCTGCTTCTGCCTAGGTATAAATTATTGCCAACTTCATCACCCTTTCATCACCATTTATTTACTTATGCTCTCCTAATGCTCTCACTTCCCTCTCCGATTACTTTCCCTACCCTTTAACCTTTTTGTCTGCCCTTTTTATAGCTCTTCAATACAATGTCCCACCACTAATCTCTATAATCTTCTAAAATTGTGTGTATTTCCCTTATCTTTGATTTTACCACTCCTGCAGTAATATTACTCTGCCTATATAGTCTTTTATGCGGGTCGATATGCCCTTAAACTTGTCCCGGTACAGCTGTGCAGACATTGGCTGGATAGAGGGTCAAAGATCATCCTCTAGCCAATCAGATTCCTGCAGTTGTAGTGGGATACAAGCCATGCTGATGCAGTCAGGCAGAGGGTCTTTTACTCATCTAATTTTTTTTTTTTCAATTTACAGTACCAGACTGTTTTGGGGAGACTTAGCTTCCCCAAGCCTTAATGAAAATCCGCCTATGGTTGCTTACCTTAAGACTGTAGACTGCAAAGGGCAGTGCCAAATCGGATGTTATGGGTAAAGCAAAACTAACTCCATCACCTGAACACACTATACACAGACAAGAGCTCATCACTTCAAAAATTGATCTTCAACTAAATGAGGTTGAATTCTACACTGTTAGCAAGGTAGTGTTGGGCTACATCTGCAATGAGACCAGACGATTCTATGTCTGTAGCAGAATTCTGCACATATGGAGATCAACACACCCAGCAGATCACGCAACAAGAGCGGTACCTACAGATTTTTTTAAATAAACAGGACCTACCTTCCTGTTTACATCTGAACAGAAATACCCTGCTGATGTGTATGAACTAGTTGAAACAACATCTGATCTGGAGATTCCTCCCCAAGTGTCTGCACTCTACACTGATACTTCAAGTATGCACTTTGGATCCCATCACTTCAAGAGATTCTCTACTTGGAAGTCTCTAGTCAGATCTATTACCGTTCTGCTTCATATAGTGAAGTTCTTCAAGAAAGATTTCCCTTCAACATCTAACAACTACAAAGAGATACTTGTCTGACCAAGGTTGCGCATGGACATTTAACCCTCCTCATTCTTCTCACATGGGAGGTGCTTGGGAAAGGATGATAGGAATAGCTCACTGAATTCGTTATCCTATGTTCTTACAAAAAAGGATCAACAAGCTTACTCATGAGACTCTCGTTACGTTCATGGCAGAAGTAGCAGTCATTATGAATGCCAGACTTTTGACCTCAGTATCCAATGATCCTGAGGATCCCTTCTTACTTTTACACTATCAGCCTTGCTCACTATTAAAGTTCTTCCTGGTGAGTTTGATACCAAAGACTTATATAAGTGCCAGTGGAGCAAGTCTTTCTAATACCTTCTGGGACAAATGGAATAAGCAGTACATCTGCACCTTCATCTTCAGTCTAAGAATAAGTGGCAGTCCAACAAACAGAAAATTGATCCTGGCAACATTGTTCTTATGAAAGACTTTCAGATCAAAGAGAAATAAATGGCCTCTAGGACTTATTACCAGAGCTTACCCAAGTGAGGACGGGAATGTCCGAAAGTGGAGGTCAAGATCTCAAAGCAGAATGAGACTAAACTTTTCCTTAGACCTATATTTGAACTAATCCTATTTCTCTCTTCCAGAGAACTTTCAAATGGGCGATATCTTACAATATCAGGCAGGGAGTATTATGCCTTAAGCACTTTAGTGTTTTATTGGTTTCTTAATGCTTATATTGTGATTTTCTTTAGAAATGTCCTTACTTGCCTACCATACTTTTACCATGTGACCATATGTAAGTTCAGAAAGTGACCAGTATAGTTGCCATCTTAGCAGTAGGCTTAATATTCAATCTGCATTAATACTACCCCATCCAGCCCTGTGGAAACATTGTTGGTAGGTATTATCGTGGTCATTTTTGGGTTTTGAAACGTTATCTTAGTTTATAACTGTTTATGTGCAGTCACCTCATGGCACATCTTTTCTTGCCCAGGCATCTAGGCATTACTCCCACTCATATAACTCTCTTCTTTTATGCATTATTGTATATGATATGAACCACAAGTTTACTGTACTTTGCTGTGTTATACTGTATAGTAAATGCTGCTATATTTTCAGTTTCCCCCAGTTTCACACCTTACCCTTTGTTAGTAAACTGAAGCCTACCAATTTGTCTCATTTAATTGATGAAGGAAGTTTAGCTGGATATCAAACAACACACTGCCTCAGGGTAACACGTAGTGAGGACAGTCAAATAAGTTGGAAGAGTGATGGGCAAATTTTGTTGGCAGGCATGGATTTGCAGCGAATTTCCACATTTTGCCATTGGTGAATTGTTTCTGCAAAAAGATTTGCCGCCCGTCCAGAAAAAGTTGTGGTTACGTAAAAAATAGGTGCAGTCGCGGCAAAATGGGTGTGGTTGCGTAAATAAGAAGTCGTGCATGCCACCCACGTTTCACAAATTTTTAGGCAAAGTGAAACGGGACAGATTCGCTAATCCTATAATTTTAGGATGTAGGAGAGCATTTGTTAGGTAGAATTAACTGCTGTGAAAAAAGCAGTGAAATGCAGACTACTATTACACAACATGTTTTGTGTAACAACATACAAAAACATGAAACCTTTATAAATCCACCCCTTTTCCTCCTCCATTTCCACCAGGTAACAAAAAGTCATCAAAAGACCAGTACTGCACATAGAGTGCCTACTCTGGACCAAAACTGTACTAGCTAATTCACAAAGATATATATATATTTTTTTTTTTGGAAATTAATCATATCCAAAATTTAACACCAGCATTCATTTATCTTGCTGGTGCGCTCTATATATCATGACCTACAAGGATGAAGCAAGGAAAAATCAGGCTCACAAAAACTGTTTAAGACTCCAGAAATCATTCAGTCCAGGGCTTAGCGTATTAAATTTTTTAATTCGTTTTCCTTCAGCTTGTAAAAGTCTTTTTAGTCTATCCCCACCTCTTCTATCCGCTATAATCACTTCTAGTACGCACCATCGCAACTGCATAGGATTGTGTTTATACTCAGTAAAATGTCTTGAAACCTGCATATCAGTTTGAGTGTTTTCTTTATAATTCCTAATGTTGTTCTTGTATCCTTGCTTTAACTTCTCTTTTGGTCTGGCCAACAAAGCCTATGCCAAAAGGGCATTTTTAATAGGTACACCACATAAGTAGAATTACAAGTGTCCAAGCATAACTTTTAATACTGATCTTGTGGCCTTTTGTGGGATGGTTAATTTTAGGATTCCCTCGTATCTGAGGGACACAAAGTCTTTCAATGCATGGCCACGTTTATAGCAGAACAGAGGTGGATTAATAAATAGATGACCAAATTGTCTAGCAGACTGAAAAAGTGGCCAGCACTTCTTGATCACTATCTTCATGCGTCCACTGTGTTACATAGTAACATAGTAAGTTGGGTTGAAAAAAGACATACGTCCATCAAGTTCAACCGTAATGCCTATATATAACCTGCCTAACTACTAGTTGATCCAGAGGAAGGCAAAAAACCCCATCTGAAGCCTCTCTAATTTGCCGCAGAGGGGAAAAAATTCCTTCCTGACTCCAAGATGGCAATCGGACCAGTCCCTGGATCAACTAGTACTAAGAGCTATCTCCCATAACCCTGTATTCCCTCACTTGCTAAGAATCCATCCAGCCCCTTCTTAAAGTTATATAATGTACAGTGGTGTGAAAAACTATTTGCCCCCTTACTGATTTCTTATTCTTTTGCATGTTTGTCACACTTAAATGTTTCTGATCATCAAAAACCGTTAACTATTAGTCAAAGATAACATAATTGAACACAAAATGCAGTTTTTAAATGAAGGTTTACGTTATTAAGGGAGAAAAAAAACTCCAAATCTACATGGCCCTGTGTGAAAAAGTGATTGCCCCCCTTGTTAAAAAATAACTTAGCTGTGGTTTATCACACCTGAGTTCAATTTCTGTAGTCACCCCCAGGCCTGATTACTGCCACACCTGTTTCAATCAAGAAATCACTTAAATAGGAGCTACCTGACACAGAGAAGTAGACCAAAAGCACCTCAAAAGCTAGACATCATGCCAAGATCCAAAGAAATTCAGGAACAAATGAGAACAAAAGTAATTGAGATCTATCAGTCTGGTAAAGGTTATAAAGCCATTTCTAAAGCTTTGGGACTCCAGCGAACCACAGTGAGAGCCATTATCCACAAATGGCAAAAACATGGAACAGTGGTGAACCTTCCCAGGAGTGGCCGGCCGACCAAAATTACCCCAAGAGCTCAGAGACAACTCATCCGAGAGGCCACAAAAGACCCCAGGACAACATCTAAAGAACTGCAGGCCTCACTTGCCTCAATTAAGGTCAGTGTTCACGACTCCACCATAAGAAAGAGACTGGGCAAAAATGGCCTGCATGGCAGATTTCCAAGGCGCAAACCACTTTTAAGCAAAAAGAACATCAAGGCTCGTCTCAATTTTGCTAAAAAACATCTCAATGATTGCCAAGACTTTTGGGAAAATACCTTGTGGACCGACGAGACAAAACTTTTTGGAAGGTGCGTGTCCCGTTACATCTGGCGTAAAAGTAACACAGCATTTCAGAAAAAGAACATCATACCAACAGTAAAATATGGTGGTGGTAGTGTGATGGTCTGGGGTTGTTTTGCTGCTTCAGGACCTGGAAGGCTTGCTGTGATAGATGGAACCATGAATTCTACCATCTAGCAAAAAATCCTGAAGGAGAATGTCCGGCCATCTGTTCATCAACTCAAGCTGAAGTGATCTTGGGTGCTGCAGCAGGACAATGACCCAAAACACACCAGCAAATCCACCTCTGAATGGCTGAAGAAAAACAAAATGAAGACTTTGGAGTGGCCTAGTCAAAGTCCTGACCTGAATCCTATTGAGATGTTGTGGCATGACCTTAAAAAGGCGGTTCATGCTAGAAAACCCTCAAATAAAGCTGAATTACAATAATTCTGCAAAGATGAGTGGGCCAAAATTCCTCCAGAGCGCTGTAAAAGACTCGTTGCAAGTTATCGCAAACGCTTGATTGCAGTTATTGCTGCTAAGGGTGGCCCAACCAGTTATTAGGTTCAGGGGGCAATTACTTTTTCACACAGGGCCAAGTAGGTTTGGATTTTTTTTCTCCCTAAATAATAAAAACCCTCATTTAAAAACTGCATTTTGTGTTTACTTGTGTTATCTTTGACTAATAGTTCAATGTGTTTGATGATCAGAAACATTTTGTGTGACAAACATGCAAAAGAATAAGAAATCAGGAAGGGGGCAAATAGTTTTTCACACCACTGTATCAGCCAGCACGACTGATTCGGGGAGGGAATTCCAGAACTTCACAGCTCTCACTGTAAAAAATCCTTTCCGAATGTTTAAATGGAACCTCCCTTCTTCTAAACGAAGTGGGTGCCCTCGTGTCCGTTGGAAGGACCTACTGGTAAATAAAACATTAGAAAGGTTATTATATGATCCCTTTATATATTTATACATAGTTATCATGTCACCTCTTAAGCACCTCTTCTCCAGTGTAAACAGACCCAACTTGGCCAGTCTTTCTTCATAACTGAGACTTTCCATACCCTTTACCAGCTTAGTTGCCCTTCTCTGGACCCTCTCTAACTCAATAATGTCCCGTTTGAGCACTGGAGACCAAAACTGAACAGCATATTCTAGATGGGGCCTTACCAGTGCTCTGTAAAGGGGAAGAATAACCCCCTCCTCCAGAGAATCTATACCCCTTTTAATACAGCTCAATACCCTGTTTGCCCTTGCAGCTGCTGCCTGGCATTGCTTGCTACAGCCAAGTTTATTATCTACAAGGACTCCAAGGTCCTTCTCCATTATGAATTTGCCTAGTGCAGTCCCATTAAGGGTATACGGGGCTTGCATATTGTTACATCCCAGGTGCATGACCTTACATTTATCCACATTAAATCTCATCTGCCACTTAGCTGCCCAGATTGCCAGTTGGTCAAGATCCTGCTGCAGGGATGTCACATTCTGGATAGAATTGACTGGTCTGCAGAGTTTTGTGTCATCTGCAAACACTGATACATTACTCATAATACCCTCCCCTAAGTCATTTATGAACAAATTAAACAAAAGTGGACCCAGTACAGAACCCTGAGGGACCCCACTGAGGACCTTATTCCAAGTAGAGAATGTACCATTAACAACCACCCTCTGTACCCGATCCTGTAGCCAGTTTTCTATCCATGTGCAAACGACTTCACTAAGACCAATATGCCTTAGCTTAGAAAGCAGTCGTTTGTGGGGAACGGTATCAAATGCTTTGGCAAAATCCAAATAGATTATATCTACTGCATCCCCATTGTCCAGCTTCTTACTTACCTCATCATAAAAAGCAATTAAATTGGTCTGACATGACCTGTCCTTCATAAAGCCATGCTGATTACTGCTCATAATGCCATTCTCCACTACATAATTTTGTATGTGATCCCTTAACAAGCCTTCAAATAACTTGCCCACCACGGATGTCAAACTTACAGGCCTATAATTGCCAGGCTGAGATCTTACTCCCTTTTTAAATATGGGAATGACATTCGCCTTCTTCCAATCCCTAGGTACCATACCTGATGAAAGCGAGTCTGAAAATATCAGAAACAAGGGCCACTGTAATTCTGCCCCTAGCTCTCTCAGTACCCGAGGGTGTATTCCATCTGGCCCAGGTGCCTTGTTTACATTTATCGTGTGTAACCCTTTAATCACCATATCCTGTGCCAACCACTGTGTAGTTGGAGCTGAGGCAACAGTGAAGCTATTGGGTGGGACTTGGCCCACTGGCTCCTCTACTGTATACACAGAAGAAAAGAACCGGTTAAGCACATCTGCCTTTTCTGTATCCGCTGTAACCATATTGTTATTATAACTCAATGGGGCCACACCCTCAACCTGCATCTTTTTACTATTAATATACTTAAAAAACTTTTTGGGGTTAGTCTTGGCCTCGGCTGCGATGCGCTCCTCATTTTCTATCTTTGCCTTCTGGATTGCTGTTTTACAACACTTGTTATAGTGTTTATATTCATTAAACGCAGCTACTGTCCCCCCTGACTTATATTTCTTAAAAGCTTTCCTTTTTTTCCCTATTAACTTCTTTACCTCAGAGTTAAGCCACATAGGGTGATTCTTAACACTTCTACTTTTTCTTATTAATGGAATAAATTGAGAACAGTAATGATTTAATATCATTTTAAATGACAACCATTTCTGCTCTGTGTTTTTATCAGAAAACATAATGCCCCAATCTATGCCCTGAAGCGCTGCCCTTAAGGAGCTAAAATTTGCCTTCCTAAAATTCAGTGTCTTTGTTGCCCCCGTGTAAATTTGTTTCCTGCACCAAACATCAAATGAAATAACATTATGGTCACTATTACCCAGGGGTTCAACCACTTGCACATTTGCTATACGTTCTGGGTCATTAGAGATCACTAGATCTAGTATAGCATGGTTCCTGGTTGGCTCCTCAACAACTTGTGACATAAAGTTGTCATGCAGCAAGTTTATAAACTTGTTCCCATTTACTGTCCTGGCAGTACTATTGCCCCAGTCAATATCAGGGTAATTAAAATCCCCCATTATTATCACTTGCCCCAAACTAGCAGCCTTTTCTATTTGCAACAGGAGCTGGGCCTCCTCCTCTTCGCTTACTTTAGGGGGTCTATATCATACCCCTACAATTAGTTTGGTAGATTCTTTACTATCTGTGAGAAGCTCAACCCATAAGGATTCAGCTCCCTCTGTTCCCCCCATCACTTACTCCTTAATATTTGCTTTTAATTCCTGCTTAATGAACAGACACACTCCTCCTCCTTTTCTATTGCCCCTGTCCCTCCGAAACAATGTATACCCCCCAATATTAACAGCAATATGAACAAAAGTAGAGACAAAGGGAATTCTTTGAGTACTTGTTCCCCGTGTACTTTTGGTTAGTAAGTTCTCACAAGGGAGATGTTTAATCTCTTCAATGGCTTTGTTAATCAATTCTGGCCTATACCCTTTTTTCAATAAACATTTAGTGAGATCTATAATTGCTTCCTCTTATTTTTCTGGTCTAGATGAAATTCTTTTAGCTATCACAAATTGCCCTTTTGGGATAGGGTATTTTACCTTAGAGCTATGGAAACTCTGGGCATGCAATAGATTGTTCCTATCAATAAGTTGCCTATAAAGGTCTGTGTGTACAGTACCATCACTAGTGATGAGCAAATTTTTTCAGCAGGCTAATTTCTGCATTTTGCCATTGGCGAACTGTTTCCCGAAACGTCCGTGAAAATTCGCTGCAGAAAAATTAGTTGCGCATCAAAAAAACTGTGGGCGACAAAAAAAGATGCAGACAACAACGCAGGGCGACAAAATAGTCGTGCGACAAATGCGTTTCACAGCTTTTTTGCCGTTTCCCGAATTTTCTTGTTGTTTTGCGTTTTATGGCAAAACGGGACAGATTCGCTCATCACTAACCATCACATATACTTAACTTAGTCTCAGGAAAATTCAGTTCAGTTTGAGTATTCATAAATTAATTTAATCGTATCACGTTTCTAATTAGCCTCACCCATCATAGTTTCAAATAATTCAATGGGACCATTCCAAAGCAAAATAATATCATCCACAAATCTAAAATAGGCAACAATAAATTTACACAATGGTTCTTTCTCCAAAAATAATTTTTTCTCCAACTTGTGTACTAATAAATTGGCAAATGAGGGTGCGACCATGGCACCCATTGACTTGCCTTGTGTTTGCCAATAATATTCGTTCTCAAAGGTGAAGTAATTCTTTGTTAAAACTGTCTGTAGACAATCAAGAATAAAAAAGATCTTCTGATTTGTTAAGTTAGTCTCTTGTAAAATCTGTTCAATGCAAGCCATACCTTCACTGTGGGGGATAGAGGTATAGAGACTTTGTATATCAATCCCGCATAAAAAGACCTCTAATGCCCATGTTATTAATTCTACAAAGGAGATCAGTAGTATCTCTGAAGCACACATTACTTTTAAATACTTCACTTTGAAGTAAATGGTCTACATAGATGGACAAAAGTTCTTATACTGACCCCATTCCTATTGGTCATCCAGGGGGCAAGGTCTTGTGAACCTTTGGTAAAAGGTACAGAACTGGAATTCAACCTAGCTTCTTTAACCATCTTCAGGGGCGCTTCTGCCATGAGGCGAGTTGAGAAACTCGCCTCAGGCGGCAGAAGCGCCCCAGTTACCAGGGGCGGCAAAAAGCCGCTCCTGGTAACTTTAAGAGCCGAATTTCCGGTTTTTAAACCGGAAATTCAGCCCTTCTAGTGCAGAGATTGCAATTGCGCTCTCTGCACTAGTGATCTCACCGCCCCCGGACCCGCTCCTGCGCTCAGAAGGTAAGCGCTGGGGAGCGGGGGGGGGGGGCGTCATCCAAGAATCGCCCCTGACCATCTTAATATAGTGACATGGGGTATTAAGTTTTCTAAATGCTTCAATATTATATTGAGCTTTATTTAATATCACAATGCTTCCTCCTTTGTCAAATTTTTGTATATTAATATCATTGTTATTTCGGAACATTACGTAATATTTCGTAACAAGGTCTACTCGTTCATTATAGGTTGGATTATGCACATCTCTACCCTCATTCACATTCCATACATTTTTTAATTCAGAGAAAACAACTTGTTCAAAGGTGTGAATTCATTTATTATTTACATCTGGTTTCACGGTGCTAGGCTTTTTAAACTTATTTACCGGTCCAGAAACGTTACAATCTTGGTAACACATTTTAAGCTTTAGTTTGCAAATGAATTTAAGAAAGTCAATTTCCTGGTCCTTCACATGGAAGTAGGCACCAACATCATGTGAATTACAGGAAATGACATCTCAACCAATAAATTCCTCCCCGCCCAATGTCTGGTCTCCTATTTTTTCCTGTCTCGTCAGGAAGCTCACCCCAATCCGCCGGACCTGGCTATTCCGCTGATGCTGTGGGACCTGCGTAATGCCTTGTGTGTCTTGGCAGGGCCTATCTCCTGGGCTATCTCCTTTCGTTGTCATCTGATATGATAAGTCGCAATGCTACGGTTTTGTTTGGGGCGCATGGGCAGTAAGGCATCTGATCTCGGACTGTGCTCTGTGGGTGGAAGTGACGTGAGTGATGTCAGCTTTGCGCAGAAAGTTTAAATTTTGCGGGTGTTTGCTCTCCTCGCTGTCTCTGCTGAAGTCACTGCAGTAAGTGCTTCCTGGGGACTTACAGGCTTTTTGGTAATATTTCCTTTTCCCTATACAGCTATGAGCTCTAGGAGGAGATCCCATTCAAGATCAAGTCGGAGAGTGCACAGCATGCAGAGTCTTTTTAGCTGGTCACTAAAAATTTATTAACGAGTTTGCTTGTTATGCAGCTTTTCAGGAAGTCGAACAGAAGAGATACCAGAAGGGAGAAATCAAGTAGAAAAGAATGTGTGTCTTGCAACAATCCAGCAATATACAACAAGAAGTTATGTCAAGTATGTCTGGAACAGGCTGCTGGAACATCATCTTCACAGGATGAGTCTGTTCTTATGGAGTGGATGAAGAATTCGTTGACCAGAATATGAATGATATGATTGACAAAGTAACAGATAATGTTATGTCCAGAATTCTCGGTCACAAGTACAAGTTGAAGGAAAGAAAGCAGCTGCTAGTCAAGGGGTGCCGCTTTCGGATTACCCGATTTCCTGTGATTCTAATTTTTCTCTAAGGTAAATCTTTGGATGATATTGACGTCATGTTCAAGTCGGCAAATAAGAAATCAGAAGTGTTTCCGGTACATCAAGTTATCAGAGATTTAGTAAAGGAAGAGTGCAATTCTCCTGATAAGAAGTTTTATTTGAATAAGAGGGTAGATGCCAGTATATGAGGGGGTGTCTCTTCGTGATGCAATGGAAAGATGGCAAGATTCAATTTTGAAGAAATCTTATTTACATCCTTGGCCAGGGCCCATAAGATCTTAATCCAAGATTTTGGAGATGGCTTTAGAGGATAAAACCAGCAGGGAAGAAATGCTTAATATGTTGGAGAAGATTAAAGCAGTAAATGATTTTGTGTGAAGCATCATTGGATCAAGTTACTTTTGTGGTTAAAGGTAGTAGCTTGGTGCAGCTAGACGCTCTTTATGTTTGAGACACTGGATGGCAGACACCCCATCAAAGCATAATTTGTGCTCTCCCGTTTGAAGGCAGTCTTCTGTTTGGTGCTAAGTTAGATAGCATCATTTCTAAAGCGTCAGCAAGGAAATCTTCCTTTCTTCCCCAGGATAGGAGGGGGAAAAGACAGGCGTCAGGATCTTCCAGACCTTCATTTAAAGAAGTTAGATCCTACAGCCCGGGAAGAAATTTCTGGAAAGGCAAGAACCAGTCTTTTCAGCATAACAAGAAAGAAGGAAAACCAGATAAATGTAAAAACCAACGAAGGGGCACGAGCCCAGCAGTGGGAGATTGGAGGAAGGCTTCTCACATTTCAAACTGTGTGGGCTCAAACTATTTCGGACAATTGGGTTCTGGAGATTATTTCAAGTGGCTACTGTTTGGAGTTTGTAGGAATGCCACAGAAGAAATTTGTGATTTCAAGATTACCAAAGAACCAAGAAGCTGTCAAGGCTATGGAAAACATCATTGTTCAACTTCTAAAGAGAAATGTGATTATTCAGGTCCCAGTCCAACAACAAGGGCTGGGGGTTTATTCAAATCTGTTCCTGAGAAAAAAGCCTTTGGGAGATTTTCGGGTCATTTTAAATCTAAAGAAATTAAACAAGTCATTGTTAATAAAAACTTTTCACATGGAATCCATCAAAACGATTTGTCAAGTAATTCAGCCACAAGACTGGATGGTCTTGCAGTACACTTCCAGTACACAGTACTTCCTTTCGGGCTGGCATCAGCTCCAAGAACTTTTACAAAAGTGTTGGCTCCCTTGAACGCAGCACTCAGGATTCAAGGAATAGAGATATTTACCTATTTAGACGATATACTGATAAAAGCAGCATGCCCGGTGGTTCTCAGTCAACATACAAGAGTGGTGTTGAATATGCTGGAAAAGCATGGATGGATTGTGAACACACAGAAATCATACCTCAACACAACTCAGAGAATGGTGTATTTAGGGTTGATAATAGATACAGTAAAATTCATCTAATTTTCCGGTTTCAACCTCCCTTGTTTGCCAACAGTTGCTAGGGAAGTTGGTTGCATCCAAAGAAGCAGTAAATTGGGCAATGCATCACATCAGACCCCTTCAAGTGGAATTCTTGAAACAATAGAACAAGTACCAGGAGGATCAACCAATTTTCATCAGTCAAGAGGTCAGAGACAATTTACGTTGGTGGATGAAACCACAAAATCTTGTTGCAGGCAAGTCCTTGAAAGAGCCGAAGTGGGTACACCTGACAACGGATGCAACCAAGTCAGGTTGGGGTGCCCATCTAGGAGAGAAGACAGTTTAGGGGAAGTGGAAATATTTTCAAATGGGATTTTCCTCGAACTGGAAAAAGCTTATGGCAGTCCAATTGGCTCTCCTGAAATTCAAGTTGGAGATCAAGGGGAAGTTGATTATGATTAATTCGGACAACATGACAGCAGTCAGATATCTTTTGAAACAGGGAGGTACAAGAAGCAAGTCATTGCTGAAAATCGCACAACAGATATGTGGTTGGGCAGAAACTCATCTGGAAGGTTTTTTCACCAAATCAAGCTAATTTTGGCACATCTGTCCTTCAGACAGTTTTGAATGAATAAATTATAAGTGCATTTTTACTCCCTCCTGTGTGGTATGCTTTACTGCTTTGTAAGGTCTGGTTGGTGCCCACTGCCATGTGAAGGACCAGGAAAGGGGAAAATCTTATCATACTTACCGTGATTTTCTTTTCCTGGACTGGAACATGGCAGTGGGGGAGAGCTTTTGTTCAGTCAAAAATAGGATACCGGACATTGGGTGGGGAAGAAGTTATTGGTTGAGATGTAATTTCCTGTCCTTCGCATGACAAGGGGATTAACCCGTTGGTGCCCACTGCCATTTACCAGTCCAGGAAAAGAAAACCACAGTAAGTATGATAAGATTTTCCCCTTTCCCAATCTTCCATCAGTGATTTATAGCTCAGCACAAGCCAAGTCCCTTATTCAGAAGTGAAAGTTTAGTGGCCAATAAATCACTGTTTGGCTTTTACATAGCGTATTAATGTACTTTGATGTAGTGACAAACTCACTTCTTTCTTTTCAAGATTGAGCAGGTCTTTAGATCTAGATCTGTAGCAAAATTCAGACCCTTCTGTGATTCTAGGTTTACTTCAGCAACAGCTAGGATGCATGGGATTTCATACTTCTATATATGTATGCTTTATATGACTATTTTATTTATTCACTAGGATGGTTTATATTTGTTATTTTTTTCATTAATATATTGTACTTTTAGGTTTTGTTGATTTTCACAAAAGATATTCATAATTTCATTAAGAAGAACATTGTTAAGTTTGAAAAGAATTTAATACGACACCATATTCCCGAGAATAGCACAGTGATAGAAGTTTAGGTTAATATCATAAATAAGTGCAGTTTTAGCACTAGCGAAAGGCCACATTGGGCAAGAAGCTGCAAATCAACGGAAGAGGAACACCATCCTTTGAAAAGAAGTGAAGGTTATAGAGTAAAGTGATTTGCAATACATTCTGTGACTCAGGATGACATTAACATTGAAGGATAACATTTATATGGCTTATCTGAGAAACAGATTTTATTCTAAACTTTAAGAACTGCTGACAAAGTGTCTCATTCCTCTTGATTCTGTCTGTGCCTGGACTCAGTCTTTAACAGACTAAAGACTGTGTTGATTATTGCTTATTAAAGTCAACCCTTTTTTTCATTGTGTATGGACCATAAGTTATGATTGTTTTACATCAGGGTAGCTGCAAAGATACCAAGAACCTCAAAATGGTATTGATATTACCTGAACTAGTATAGGTGCTTAGTGGCTGGGTTACAGGATGCCTGAGATTTAATAAATGAAATAGTATTTTGTACTTGATCTAAACTAAGATATTATGAATCCTTATTGGAAGCAAAACAGCCCTATTGGGTTTAATTAATACTAAAATGATTTTAGTAGACTTAAGGCACAAAGATCCAAATTAGGGAAAGACCACTTATGTGAAAGCCCCCAGGTCCCAAGCATTCTATATAATAAGTCCCATACCTGTACTGTCTTGCAAAAAGAAAAGGTCATTAGCTCAAGGAATTAAAATATAATGTTGCCTCTTTATAGGCCTCTGGTAAGGCCTCATCTTGAGTATGCAGTGCAGTTTTGGGCTCCAGTCCTTAAAAAGGATATTAATGAGCTGGAGAGAGAGCAGAGATGCAACTGAATTAGTAAGAGGAACTGAGAATATAACATATGAGGCTATACTGTCAAGGTTGGATTTGCTTTCTTTGGAAAAAATACACTTGCCAGGGGACATGATTACCCTACATTACTTTACATTAATGTACAATACATTACAAGCAGTTAATGAAACAGAGGCTACACCATTAGATTAGAGGAACAGAACTTTCATTGCAGTGTAGATGGTTCTTCACAGTGAGGGCAGTGAGGTTGTGGAATGCCCTGCTCAGTGATGCTGTGATGGCAGATTCTATTACCTGTATTGCCAGACAGTTTTGGAACATTTTGCACTGTTTCACTTTAGGGGCCTTTCCTTGGGGGGACTTTTAATTTCCCCAGGAAAACAATATATCGTTTTTTAAGGACAACTTAAGCTTTCAAAATATGGTAGAAGTTTTGTGTAATTCCAATTCTGTAACAAGATATAGGCTTCTAAATGTCTAAAAATGAAAAAACAAATTTTTCATAATATAAACACACATACTAGAAACAAAACTTATTTAATACACGAAAATGCGATTTGGAAAGTCCCATGTCTTATGAATGTTCCAAACTCCCTGCAGTACACTACCAAATTCCAAGGCACTGTTTCAGAAAGCTGCATCATTTAGATTTCAAGGCCAAAAATTCCACTAATAGAAGCTTTATCCCAGAAAATTGTACATTTTTCGAAATAACAGATTCTGGGGAATCCAGAATAGGCACAACTGTCTGTTTACTCCAAACTATCAAGTCACAATGCTTTCCTAAAGTTATTGGTATTTATTAAAATTTGCTTCAAAGCTTCCAGTCTATAGTATCTTATCTACTACAGGTAATAAATTAACCAAACACCCTAAATATGATTGCCAGGGGTCCACTGAACAGTTTGATGCCCAATATGTATAGGTTTACCTAAATATGTGGCATGTAGGGGCCCCAATGGGAACATACCCACATATGATCTATCATTTCAGCTGCTGCAAAATCAACACATTTACATCCTTTATGTGGGATAATGCTACAAAAAACTTACCCCAGAAAGCCATATATTTTTGGAAAGCACACATTCCCCAGAATCTATAATGGGTACACATTTCTTTTTACTCCAAAGTACCAAGCCATAAAGCTTTCATAAGTTTGCAGATTTTTATGACATTTCAGAAAATCTCATAAAAATGTTGCAATTTGCTGCATTTATTTCTCACAATTTCTTGATAAAGATCAGATAAAGGCAAAGCACCCCAAACAGGAAGACCTAAGGTCTACTGAACAGTTTTGATGCGCAATATGCATAGATATACATATCTATAGATATAGATAAGTCTGTGGTATATACTGACCCCAAAATGAAAATCTATATACAACCTGTTCCAAATTATTATGCAAATTATAATGCAAAAGTTTATTTTTGTTCAATAAACTTTGAATTGTACTCTTAATAACTGAAAACATGAGAATTATGCTGACTGTTATTTACATCAATTATTATGGTAAATGAGAAAAATATAATTTGCATAATAATTTGGAACAGGGTGAATATAGGATTTATCGCCTGCCAAAGGCAAATCACCCCAAATAGGAACACATAAGGTCTACTGAACAGTTTGATGCCCAATATGCATAGATATACCAAAGTCTGTGGTATGTACTGACGCCAAAATGAAAATAGCGTATATGGATTTCTCGCCTGCCAGCTCAGCTTTTGCATACAGAGCCCCCTGTCAGTATTACTGTATGTGCCACAAGACCCTCTAACTATACAGAGACCCCCAGAAAACCATATAGTTTTGGAAAGTACACATTCTGATGAATTCAAAATAGGTAAAGTTATTTTCGTACACAAAAGTTACACACGGCAAAGCTATGCCATAAACAGATTAGGAACACGTAAACTGGGATAAAAATGCAATACAACCATAAATATTGTGCAAATCAGTGAAACAACAAAATAAGTCACACGACAGTGTAATTAGTGGTCAGAATATCTGATCCAATAGTCTCGCTGTCAAAACAAACAGTTTTTAGGGAAAAGAAACTAAAAACAAAGTGGTAAAATGAAAAAAAAAAAAAAGTGTTTGTGTATACATGTATGTACATATGTAAAAGTTGTGACAATGTGTAAGTGTGTATATGAGTGTATATAAGTGTGCAAAATGAAAAAAAAAAACAAAAAAAAAAAAACAGTGAGTGCCCTGAAGTATGGCTAGAGAATCCTGGATAGCCTCACCTGCCCTAGAGATTTAAAGGAGACATTACCTCAACCTGCGTGCTATATATCTACCATCCAAGAGACAATTCTCACTGAGACAAACCTTTTTGTCACATAGTATCATTAAAGCCTTCTTAAGGACTGGAGCCCAAAACTGCATTGCACTTACCAGGGACCTATAAAGAGGCAAAATTATGTTTTCATCCCTTGAGCCAATGCCCTTTTTTATACAAGACAGCGCTTTATTTGCTTTAGTAGCCACAGAATGACACTGCATGGAACTAGTTCTGCACAATTTAGTGTCATCAGCAAAAATAGAAACAGTACTCTCTATGCCCACCTCCAGGTCATTAATAAACTAGTTAAAAAGCAAAGGACCAAGGACTGACCCTGGCGATACTCCACTAACCACACTGGTCCAAATGTATCATTTACCACCACTCTTTGTAATCTATCCGTCAGCCAGTACTTTATCCAATTACATATATTATGTTCTAGGCCAATATTCCTCAATTTGATCATTAACCTTCTGTGAGGTACTGTATCAAACGCTTTAGCAAAGTCTGAGTAGATTGAAAATAACCTCGCACTAAAGCTTATTGTATGGGTGCACTTGAATGTATTCAAAGAGTAATTTTATTAAGGACAAGAAGCACACACTTGATCAAGGCACACCATCTAAAGAACATTAAAATTAAATTTTTTATTTAACTCACTTAAAAACAAGTTAAAATAACATACAAAGGAAAATTGGAAAAGTTAAGATCAAAATAACCCTGTGTTTGTTAGACTTGATATAATTTCAAACCCAATGGTTACAAACGGATTTTCTGTGTTACAAATACTAAAACAATGTAACAACCTATGGACTAGGCTTCACTGTTGTAATTGTTGCAAAAAAGAGATCCAAGCTTTCATATTTCTCCCCACTAGGAGTCAGGATAATCACACTGAATCTCCTATTTACAGCTACAGCTGGTAAGTATTAACAAAGTAGGTCTCCCTAGGGTAAGTAAGGGTTGAGCACAATAATGTATCAGTAATAGAGCATTTAGCATTCCACTGCCTGCATCAGATATCAAATAACAGGCAGCCCAAGTGTAGGACCATGGGACTTGTAGTTCTCACTACTCATACATAACTGACATACAATCTAATCTTGACTAAACCGATGGCTAAATAAATACCTTTGTGGGCAGGTTGTTGAGTGGGTGACCGGGTTTCCTGCGTTTGGGGGAGACCAACGTGTAGATGCGCCGCTCCTGTTGCTGCCGATGTGTAATTAAGAACTACCTTGTGCTGGTGAGAGTGTGGACGACATCCTCGATAGGCAGAGGCACCTAGTGCCGATAATTATGTAGGCAGCCTTTACTAGCCAAGCTTTCCTTGTAGGATAGGGGCTGGCGAATCGCAGAAGGTAGGTGCCAGATGAAGAGGCGCCGTCTCCCTATACTTGGCTTTCTGGTAGGTTTGATTGCCGTTCCAGAAAAGCTTACTTTAAATGTATCTAGCAATACAAGCCTGCGCTAACATTTGTAATAATTATGTCCGACTGATAGTTCGGATTATTGGACCATAATGTGTAAATAAGGACTCAATTGCCGCTATATAACTATCTACTTACCTTGTACTCGCCCTTGGTATTTATTTAGCCATCGGTTTAGTCAGGATTAGATTGTATGTCAGTTATGTATGAGTAGTGCGAACTACAAGTCCCATGGTCCTACACTTGGGCTGTCCGTTATTTGATATCTGATGCGGGCAGTGGAATGCTAAATGCTCTATTACTGATACATTATTGTGCTCAACCCTTACTTACCCTAGGGAGACCCTACTTTGTTAATACTTACCAGCTGTAGCTGTAAATAGGAGATTCAGTGTGATTATCCTGACTCCTAGTGGGGAGAAATATGAAAGCTTGGATCTCTTTTTTGCAACAATTACAACAGTGAAGCCTAGTCCATAGGTTGTTACATTGTTTTAGTATTTGTAACACAGAAAATCCGTTTGTAACCATTGGGTTTGAAATTATATCAAGTCTAACAAACACAGGGTTATTTTGATCTTAACTTTTCCAATTTTCCTTTGTATGTTATTTTAACTTGTTTTTAAGTGAGTTAAATAAAAAATTTAATTTTAATGTTCTTTAGATGGTGTGCCTTGATCAAGTGTGTGCTTCTTGTCCTTAATAAAAGTCTAAGTAGATGACATCAACTGCCATTCCAGCATCAAGGTTCCTGCTCACCTCCTCATAAAAGGCGATTAAATTAGTCGGGCAAGATCTGTTACGCATAAAACCATGATGGCACAAACTTATAGTATTGTGAACTGCAATTTATTCAAGTACCCTATCCCTTATTACCCCTTCCAAAAGCTTTCCTACTACTGATGTCAGACTAACAGGATCCCTTTTTAAATAACGGCACTACATTAGCAATTTGCCAGACCTTAACGAATCCAGAAAAATTATGTGAAGAGGCTTGGCAATCACAGCGGTCAGCTCATTTAATACCCTGGGATGAATCCCATCCGGTCCTGGACCTTTGTTTCCCTTTACATGTTAAAGTCTCTTTTGAATTTCCTCCTGAGTGACCCATGCGTCAGTAGCTAAATTACTAGAATTGGGCATATTAAAAGGGAAGCCTCCATTAGCTGGCTCCTCAGATGTATAGACAGATGAAAAATAAGAGTTCAAAATTCTGCTTTTTCCCTGTTCTCATCAACCAAATTACCCCCCCCCCTGTGATAATAAGGTTCCCACCCTTTCTTGCTTAATTTTTTTACTAGTCACATAATTAAAAAATAATTTTGGATTTTTTTTACTCCTAGCTGCAATATCCCTTTCCATCTCTATTTTAGCTTGCCTGATAGCTTTTTTGCATGCTTTATTTGCTTCCTTGTACCTGATGAAAGTTTGTGCTGTCCCAGCTAACATGTATGCTTTAAAAGCACTTTTATTCAGCTGTAAAGGTTTTGCTTTGCGATGCCTCTCTTTGCTTACAAGGGGAATATACTGTTGTGTATATCTGCAAAGCAATGTTTTAAAGATGTTACATTTTCCTTCTGTGTCTAACTCTATGAAAAGCCTTTCCTAGTTGACACATTGCAGAGATGCCCTTATACTGGCAAAGTCTGCACGTCTAAAATCGAGCGTTTTAGTTTCTCCCTTATAGAGCTGTCTCTGCTGCATTATCTCAAAGGAGACATGTTTCAAGTGCTACCCTGCAATGCACAGATCTCTGCTTATTACGGAATGATGGTGTACAGGCTTTTGACATTCATCATGGCTAGGAGACAATCCCTTTGCAAACCCCCCAATTATTTAACCCTTTAAGTGCCAGCAGAATTTCACATTTCGGTTCCCCTCAGTGCCAGACGTTTTGTAAACATTCTGTGCTCTCTCAATTTAGGGGCTTTTACTGGGGGAAGGGTTAAGTTTAGGTAGGCAAACTATATATTGTTTTTTTCAGGAGAACCAGAGCTTTCCAAATCTGCCTGAGTGTTTATTTGTGTGTTTGTGTATTTCCTCTTCTGGAACAAGATTGAGAGCTTGAAATACAAAGAAAAAATGCTGTTCATGATATAGGGATTTATTCCAGAAACATTTTATTTTATGGACAAAATTTAAACTGATTTTGAAAGCCTCATGTCTCCCAAACGTGCCAATACCTGATATGTATAGTTTTATGGAAGATTTCTGACTTTTATAGATCAAAAACTCTCAGCAGTAAATTACCAAATTTTCAAAGCATTACAGCAGAATACGGCATAGATTCCTAAGCCAAAAATCCTGGAACATTAGGTTTACCCCAGGAAACCATATTTGTTTGAAAAGTACACATTCTGACGAATCCAAAATGGGTAACTATGTCTTCCAAGTTCTAAGTACCAAACGGCAATGCTTTACTGAATTTAGCAGTTTCTATAAAAAATTATTAAAATAGCATCAAACCTTCCACTTAACATTAACATCCATGCATCTCCCACATAACATTAGGTACCAAGAAAACACATCCTAAATATGAAAGCCAAGGGTTCATGAACAGTTTGATGCCCATTGTGCATAGGATCACCAATATGTCTGGCATTTAGAGACCCCAAAAGGAAGTTAGTGCATACAAAGTGTATACGCTGCAATATAAGCTACCGGCATGTGCATTTTGTGCCATAAGACCCCCTAACAGTACGGAGACCCTAGAAAACTATACATTTTATATATATTTACATTATATATATATATATATATATATATATGTAAGGACAGAGAGCCGCACGCACAAGGACTTAATGATTAGTGAAAAAATTTATTTGAAAAAATCCAATGTTTCGAGTACTGACTGTACTCTTCTTCAGGGACAGGTTTTGTCCCTGAAGAAGAGTACAGTCAGTACTCGAAACGTTGGATTTTTTCAAATAAATGTTTTCACTAATCATTAAGTCCTTGTGCGTGCGGCTCTCTGTCCTTATATTTCCTCATTTTGCCAGCACCCAAGGCATTTGAACCTTTGTAGGGTGTGCTCCACTCTTCTTTGTATATATATATATATATAACAAGAACAAACGGAGCACACCCTATTGAAATTCAAATGCCCAGGGTGCTAGCAAAAAAATATAAAAGCAAGAGAATGAGCTGCACACACCAGGACTTGGCAAAAATATAATAAGTTTATTTAAGAAAAGAGATCCAACGTTTCGAGCACTAACTGTGCTCTTCCTCAGGGAAAAAACTCAGTGGTTTTTTTCCCTGAGGAAGAGCACAGTTAGTGCTCGAAACGTTGGATCTCTATTCTTAAATAAACTTATTATATTTTTGCCAAGTCCTGGTGTGTGCAGCTCATTCTCTTGCTTTATATATATATATATATATAAAAATGCACAGGGAATAAGTGCCATGTGGTATGAGACACAATAGGAAGGAGGTCCCTGCCCCATAGAGCTTACAATCTAAGTGGTTGGGTAACATACAGGCACAAATTGGAAGGTAAGAGTGCACCAGGTATGGGCATTTGCGCAGGACTAGGCAAAATAATGTTTTATTGCTCCAGAAGGTAGTTTTATCTTAAAGAGAGTGGGCGAGTGTTCCCTACGGAGGGACTCAGGGATAGATCATATATTTTTAATACCTGCAGTTTGGCATTTTTCCGTCCTCTCTGCACACATTATGCAATTTTGTTTTCCCTCAACTTTAACTATTAGAGCTCCCAGATCCCTGCAAATAATGGGCCCAGACAATAAATAATTTCAAGTAAATCTTAGTACAGTCAGCTCTCAGATCAGTGCTGCAATTGGCAACAAAAGGCCCTCTCCCAAAAGCGTCCTAACCACAAAAAAAAAACAAAACAGTATAAAGTACAGGTACTGTTTTATTATTACAGAGAAAACCATTAAATAAACCCAATAGGGCTGTTCTTCCCCCAATAAGGGGTAATTCTATCTTAGTTGGGATCAAGTACAGTTACTGTTTTATTATTACAGAGAAAAGGGAATCATTTAACAGCCTCTTTGAAATCCTTCAATACCTGCCACTCTGGTTGCCCAGAGGTTAATAGTAAGGCTACAACATCTCCTTAATCACTCTTAATTTGTTTTGGCTGTTGGCTTGTGGGCATGCTCAGTTGTTCTCAGCTCAGATTACTAAACACGCCCCTCAGTCTAGCAGCCAGTGAAGAGATGGCATTGCTGGTTCCCATAGAAACTCAGCTCTAGCTGTCTGGTTCAATTTTTTTCTCCTGAGCTTGGCTTTACCATTACAATGCTCTAAGCAGAACTTTTAGCAGAGACAGTTCTACCTGGTGTGAGCCTGTATTCTTGATGGAATGTATGCTGAATAAGGGTCTGTGTGTGTATGCTGTTTGCAGATTTAAATGTGATTATGTTTTAGAGGAAAAATGGCCACCGGGTGAAAGCTGCTATTTGCTTTAGGAAAATGTGATGGTGCTGGCAAGTGGAGGGGATACTGTATATACAGTACAAATAATGCCATTTGGGCGGGGGAGATGTGCCCAACTGATATACATTGTAGGCTTTACATGCAATTAAGGAAGAAAGAAAGAAGATCAAAACATTGGACCACCCACAGCTGTATTGATTCGTAGACTCAGACCAAGTTAAAACTTAACCTTTAATTAACCATTAAAATATATCAAAGTTAAAAGTAAGGGGAACGGCAATAGCACTCTATGCCTGGTTTAAGGAGAGCAGGTGGGGAGAAGAGTAAATGCGGGATTAACTATACCTGTGCTGGTTTGAACGTTGCACCACACCACCCACCAACATAGTTTAGGACCACCACGCATCCTTTACCAAACCATACCCTCTTCCCCTCTCCCACACCAATCAACACCTACGGCCCTTGAACACCTGCCTACCCAGCTAAGTTAAAATAAGTGCTTGACGCACGTTTCGCTCAGTAAGCCCAAGCTTTTTCAAAGGCATTAAAGTCAGGTGGATCATGGGGAAAGTTAAATAGACAAAGGACTCCCCCCTAGTTTAAACAGACCAATCCTACATGCCCCTGGGAACCCACCCCATAAAGAATCATACTCAGTGCCACACCCCCAACCTCCTTTCCACTCTGCATGTGTATACTGAGTAGCATCTCCAGGGAGACGTTAAAAACAGGTGCGGCACTACAGGGTTTCCAGCCTCATGTCTCCCTACCAACGCCTCTCCCAGCACAAGCGCTAAGCTCCTCTCAAGTAGGCGTGCCGCTACAGGAGAACTAGCTTCACATCCCAATGGCAGCAATTCTCCCCATGCAAGAGTTCTGCCTTCAATGTATAGTTATAAATACTTTTAATAAATCTAGACACAGGCATTAATTCAATATAGAAATTAAAAAGATTGTCTATACAGGGAGTGCTATAGGGAAATATATCACAATGGGGTAGTGAGGCATAAGAGATTTAAACCAGAGTCAGAGTCAATCAGATACAGTATTTCCTTAGGCACAAGTTTCAGATAAAAACATTGAGGGTTATTGCTTTCATTTAAGCCCCAGGATCCACGTGCGTTTATGAGAAAGATCCACTCGCTCTCTTTTCTCAACAAAGCTGTTTCTAAATCTCTGCCTCTAATCCCCATGGATATATGTGATAAACCCATATTGCGACCATGATGGCATTCGTAAAAGTGTCTGCTGACAGGTGGTAGTTTTTTATGTGCCTTTACCCAAATCAGAGGCATTGTCAGTACTAGAAATATGCTCCAGTGCTCTCTGTTTAAAAGCCCAATAGGTCTTTCCTATATATATCTTATCAAATAGGCACCTGAGCATATAAATTACTCCTTCAGTCCAACAGGTAAAGTGTTGTTTAATCTTATGTACAGTACCAAATCCATCTGTCCCATTCGGGGTCCTGTTAGTCAGTGGCTTGTTCCTACCCAAATGACTCCTAATTTGTTGCGCAGATTGGGTGCCTGTCGACAACACGTCTGTGGATATTGGCTAATGGCAGGAACTAGAGTTGGATCAGTCTGCAATACATGCCAGTGATGCCTGAGTATCTGTTGTATTGAATGCCATTGATTGTTGAAAGTTCCAGTAAAAAGCGTATTTTAGGAGTGGATTCACCTTTGTTCTTAGTCTGTAGGGAATATGCCCTATTGATCACGTTATGGTTATAGCCCCTATCCAACAACCGAGCTTTCAATTCACCTTCTCTCTGTTTGAATATATCTTGATCCGAACAATTCCGGTGCAACCTTAAAAATTCCCCAATAGGGATTCCTCTTTTTGTGGCTATGAGGTGGTGACTGTCAAAATGTAGAATTGAGTTGGTGGCTGTACTCTTACGAAAAATATCTGTGGGACGGAGTATGATGCTATCTAGGGTGGGTTCCCAGGGGCATGTATGATTGGTCTGTTCAAACTAGGGGGGCAGTCCTTTGCCTATTTAACTTTCCCCATGATCTGCCTGACTTTAATGCCTTTGAAAAAGCTTGGGCTTACTGAGCAAAATGTGCACAGGCACTTATTTTAACTTCTAGTGTGGTAAATGCAATACCGTGTCCTCAGTGCTTTGTGGTTAATTATATTCAATGAAAAAGAATCAGTGAATAAAGTGACGAAAACTCTGTGTGATCCTGCTGCTCCTCCTCAAGTCACCCCTTTGACTGGGTCCCAAACGCATACAAAGAATTATGGCAGGAGCGCATGTGAAAAATAAAGAACAAAGAACAAATAATAGTGCAATATTGTAATGCAAATCAGGGAACAGGAGAAATTACTACTGAATCCCAAAGAAAGTGTGTGAAAGGCTAATTTGCTTAATGTATCACCACGTGCT
The DNA here is from genome assembly GCF_000004195.4 of Xenopus tropicalis. Taxonomy (NCBI): domain Eukaryota; kingdom Metazoa; phylum Chordata; class Amphibia; order Anura; family Pipidae; genus Xenopus; species Xenopus tropicalis. The sequence continues at coordinate 66,979,488 of NC_030678.2, read as the reverse complement.
GTAATGTTAAAAGCTCACCAGATGGCAATATTGAGTAGGCAAATAGAAATTTCTGATTCAACTTGTAGCCGTCTCCTCACATATAGGCACAAAATGGAAGAGAAAGCAGCAAATAGTGCAAATCATTTATTAAAAGTAACAGAATAAAAAGGATCTACTTACAAAGTGTAGATCAGTGGTTCTCAACCTTCCTAATGCCGCGACCCTTTAATACATTTCCTCATGTTGTGGTGACCCCCACAAAAAGGCAAATTTTTTGACCACGCCCACTTTGTGCTCATGCCCCAATTGCCACACCCCATTTTTCAAATAGTTAAAATAGTACCCACGATGGCCCAATAGACAGCACCCCCATACAGTGCCCCCCATACACAGTGCCTCATTTGCCCCCATAGACAGTGCCCCCAATTGACCCCATAGACCATGCCCTCAATTGCCCCACAGACAGTAGCCCCCATAGAAAGTACCCTCCATACACAATGCCCCCATACACAGTGCCCCCATACACAGTAGCCCTTCTTACACAGAGCCCCCCCATACACAGAGCCCCCCCATACACAGAGCCCCCCCCATACACAGTAGCCCTCCTTACAGTGTCCCCCCATACAGTGCCCCCCATACACAGTACCCCCCCATACACAGAGCCCCCCAATTGCCCCCATAGAGAGTACCTCCAATAGAAAATTCCCCCACAGACTTCTTGCGGCTCCTGCTCCTTATTTGGCTCCTCGTACTGCGGCAACAGGACCTTTTATAAGGTTGCGCCCGTGCGTACGTGTGACGTCACACGTACGCACGGGCGCAATCTTATAAAAGGAACTGTCGCTGCCGTACGAGGAGCCGAATAAGAAGCAGGAGCCGCAAGAAGAGACGGTGCCCGAGCGGTCGGCTGCAGCCAGTGCGTCCCGCTGGCCTGGATTGTTTAATGAATGTTCTGCATTTCCGTAATGCGGGACATTCATTGAACAATCCGAGACAGCGGGACGCGCTGTAAAAACCGGGACTGTTGCGACCCCTGTGAAAGGGTCATTCGACCCCCAAAGGGGTCGCAACCCCCAGGTTGGGAACCGCTGGTGTAGATGATGTACAGGCTTTCAGAAAACTCAAGAGTAATAATACTATATAATACTATATGTGAGGAGACGGCTACAAGTTGAATCAGAAATTTCTATTTGCCTACTCAATATTGCCATCTGGTGAGCATCTAACATTACAGCACGTGGTGATACATTAAGCAAATTAGCCTTTCACACACTTTCTTTGGGATTCGGTAGTAATTCCTCCTGTTCCCTGATTTGCATTACAATATTGCACTATTATTTGTTCTTTGTTCTTCATTTTTCACATGCACTCCTGCCATAATACTTATTTTAACTTAGCTGGGTAGGCAGGTGTTGAAGCGCTGTGGGTGTTGATGGTGTGGGAGAGGGGACGAGGGTATGGTTTGTTAAAGGGTGCGTGGTGGTCCTAAACGATGTTGGTGGGTGGTGTGGTGTGTCGTTCAAACCAGCACAGGTATAGTTATTCCCGCATTTACTCTTCTCCCCAACCTGCTCTCCCTAAACCAGGCAACGAGTGCTATTGTGGACACCTCAGTGTGTCACCGAGCCATACCCCTTACTTTTAACTTTTTGACATTTTAATGGTTAATTAAAGATAAAGTTTTAACTTGGTCTGAATCTACGAACTAACACAGCTGTGGGTGGTGCAGTATTTTGATCTTCTTTCTTTCTTCCTTAATTGCGGCTGGTAGAACAGACTATGATATGGAGTCAAATTACAGTGCAGGTGTTGGGAAGGAACGGTCTTTCTGTTCCACCATGCAATTGTAAATTTGATTATCACTCCTGTTTAGCAAACTGACTACCCTGGCAAGCTGATTCAGCTGGGACCACAAATCCCAGCATTCTTTGTCATTTGCTAGAATCCACAGATTGCCAGTCCAGGTCTTCTAAGGGTTATAACACACATACTGAATACACAAAGAAAGTGAAATGAGAAATAATGTTCAGAAATCCTCACTGGGCATTACTGATTATCAAGTTTCTGAGAGTTGTAGTCCAGAGCAAGACTGTCAAACAAGTTTAAGAAACTGATACATATACAAGGTTTAGCCACAAGTATTGTGCCTGACAATAGCATTTATTAAGGTGCAAGGAGCTGTAGTGTCAGTTTACTCCTGCGCAGCAAATAATATATATACAGATCTAGCAGTAGAGTAATAAACAATATTGTGATCTAAGAAACATAACTTATTAGAACTATACCCCTGTTTAAGTTCACACCTTGTAAAGCACTGCATACAATTTTGGTACTATATAAACAAATAAATACATTCATACACCCCATTGTACATCTTCACTTACTCACTGAGCTACAAGAGCACATGTATGGTATGGGTTTTATTTTAATATATAACGCTGCATACTGATATTTATATATGCACAATAAACACATATTGGTGTTTCTCCTATAGCTTTTAACTTTCACCAGTAATTCAAAGGCTGCATCCATATGAATAGATAATTACACTTCTGCACATTTAAATAATCTGTGACTGTCTGTAAATTGTTCTAGTCTCCAAAGCTAACACTTCATTAGCATAGAAGCCAAATGTGACACTGAAGATCAAAAGCATTCCAGTCTTGGGTTTTACTGAGTGACTAAGCTCACTAGGAGCATCTAGTGGTGACCTTTTCATTGCAGTTTGGGTTAACTAAATTAGTTATCTTGTGATATCACAACTAGTTGTAACCAGACACCTTATGGGATGCCCAGTGCTTCATCTGTATGTAAGTGTGTGCGTACACTAGGTAAAATGTGTTTTGTGTGCATGTGTGTGTGTGTGTGCAAGTAAGTGTGAGTGCTGTAAGTGCTGTGAATGTGTGAACCCCCCCAAAATGTGTGTGTGTGTGTACTAACGTAATAAGTGTGTTTATGTGTGTTTGTGTGTATGTGGCACTTACCTGGGGTCAAGAAGCTGGAGATCGCAGGAGGGACACAGGAGAGGCAGATGTAGTCAGATCGGTGAGTGGGCGGTGCAGGAAGGGAGGGGGGAGCGGAGGAAGGGAGAGCAGTGAAAGCCACGTGCATTGCCTGGCTTTTGCTATGGGGTCCCTGGGCGATCACGCCCCAGGGGTCACTCGTTCCCCCCATGAGCGGAAAAGCCGCTCCTCCGCTCCCAAACCCAGAAGTGCAGCGGGACATAGAATCTACGTCCTTTGGCACTTGGGTACTTTTATACACAGGATGTAGATTCTACGTCCTGTGGCACTTAATAATAATGTTATTAGGGCCCTTAACCCTTTATTATTATTAACATTCATTTATAAAGCGCCAACATATTCCGCAGCGCTGTACAATACTTATTGTACAGCGCTGCAGAATATGTTGGCACATACATTGGACATACAGAGTAACATATAAAGCAATCAATAACTGATACAAGAGATGAAGAGAGCCCTGCCCAAAAGAGCTTACAATCTACAAATGTGTAGAGTCCTGGTCAATCCAGCCTGCATGAAGGGCAGTACAAAATTTAGCATCAATTATACATTTAAATTTGGAGGTAGGGTCACAAGATAATTTATAATATGTAGACATGTCTGGGGGGGCAAAAAAATTCACCAAGCCTGGAATAGTGCGGATTCTTTTGCGAAACAGGCGTCAAAATTTGCAGCGGAAAAATTCACCGCACATTCAAAAATTGTCGCCCTCTTCAAAAGAATTGTTGCCTATGTCAAAAGAATTGTCGCCTGCATCAAAAAATAGTTGCAAGCATTAAAAGAATTGTTGTGCGTCAAAAAACAATTGTCACGTGTCAAACGTATTGTCGCGTGTGCCAGTTTATTTTCGACTTGCGGCATTTTCCCCGTTTCGCAAATTTTTCGGCGAAGTGAAACAGGACAGATTTGCTCATCACTAGACCTGTCAGATAATTATTTTATTTATATTTATTTATTTATTATTGTATTTCCTTTTTATAGTTGGAGTAGTCCATCAGCACAATGCCACCCTTAGAGTAGCATGGGTTATCCCTGAAGTGGAAAAGTCCAATGGATCAGGGGGCCTATATATTATATATATATATATACACACACACACACATATATTATATATATATATATATATACACACACACACACACAAAAATACACACACACACACATATATACAGTATCATACAGTGGTGTGAAAAACTATTTGCCCCCTTCCTGATTTCTTATTCTTTTGCATGTTTGTCACACTTAAATGTTTCTGCTCATCAAAAACCGTTAACTATTAGTCAAAGATAACATAATTGAACACAAAATGCAGTTTTTAAATGAAGGTTTACGTTATTAAGGGAGAAAAAAAACTCCAAATCTACATGGCCCTGTGTGAAAAAGTGATTGCCCCCCTTGTTAAAAAATAACTTAACTGTGGTTTATCAATTTCAATTTTCAATTTCAATATCAATTTCTGTAGTCACCCCCAGGCCTGATTACTGCCACACCTGTTTCAATCAAGAAATCACTTAAATAGGAGATACCTGACACAGAGAAGTAGACCAAAAGCACCTCAAAAGCTAGACATCATGCCAAGATCCAAAGAAATTCAGGAACAAATGAGAACAAAAGTAATTGAGATCTATCAGTCTGGTAAAGGTTATAAAGCCATTTCAACCACAGTGAGAGCCATTATCCACAAATGGCAAAAACATGGAACAGTGGGGAACCTTCCCAGGAGTGGCCGGCCGACCAAAATTACCCCAAGAGCGCAGAGACAACTCATCCAAGAGGCCCCAAAAGACCCCAGGACAACATCTAAAGAACTGCAGGCCTCACTTGCCTCAATTAAGGTCAGTGTTCACGACTCCACCATAAGAAAGAGACTGGGCAAAAACGGCCTGCATGGCAGATTTCCAAGGCGCAAACCACTTTTAAGCAAAAAGAACATTATGGCTCGTCTCAATTTTGCTAAAAAACATCTCAATGATTGCCAAGATCAATATCTTGTGGACAGACGAGACAAAAGTTGAACTTTTTGGAAGGTGCGTGTCCCGTTACATCTGGCGTAAAAGTAACACAGCATTTCAGAAAAAGAACATCACACCAACAGTAAAATATGGTGGTGGTAGTGTGATGGTCTGGGGTTGTTTTGCTGCTACAGGACCTGGAAGGCTTGCTGTGATAGATGGAACCATGAATTCTACTGTCTACCAAAAAATCCTGAAGGAGAATGTCCGGCCATCTGTTCGTCAACTCAAGCTGAAGCGATCTTGGGTGCTGCAGCAGGACAATGACCCAAAACACACCAGCAAATCCACCTCTGAATGGCTGAAGAAAAACAAAATGAAGACTTTGGAGTGGCCTAGTCAAAGTCCTGACCTGAATCCTATTGAGATGTTGTGGCATGACCTTAAAAAGGCGGTTCATGCTAGAAAACCCCCAAATAAAGCTGAATTACAACAATTCTGCAAAGATGAGTGGGCCAAAATTCCTCCAGAGCGCTGTAAAAGACTCGTTGCAAGTTATCGCAAACGCTTGATTGCAGTTATTGCTGCTAAGGGTGGCCCAACCAGTTATTAGGTTCAGGGGGCAATTACTTTTTCACACAGGGCCATGTAGGTTTGGATTTTTTTTCTCCCTAAATAATAAAAACCCTCATTTAAAAACTGCATTTTGTGTTTACTTGTGTTATCTTTGACTAATAGTTAAATGTGTTTGATGATCAGAAACATTTTGTGTGACAAACATGCAAAAGAATAAGAAATCAGGAAGGGGGCAAATAGTTTTTCACACCACTGTATATATAATATATATGTGTGTGTTTGTGTACGTATTTGAACAACCCTGTGATTTTGCAAGTTATCCCACTTAGAAATCATGGAGGGGTCTGAAATTCACCTTGTAGGTGCTTTCCCACTGTGAGAGACAGCATTTAAAAAAAAAATGTAGGAAATCAGATTGTATGATTTTTAAAGAATTTATTTGTTGCACTGCTGCACATAAGTATTTAAACACCTGGCAATCAGCAAGAATTCTGGCTCTCAAAGACCTGTTACTCTGCCTTTAAAAAGTCCACCTCTACTCCACTCATTAATCTAAATTAGTAGCAACTGCTTGAGCTCTTTAAAGACACCTGTCCACCCCACAGTCAGATTTCAACTACTACCATGGGCAAGACCAAAGAGCTGTCAAAAGACACCAGAGACAAAATTGTGGACCTCCACAAGGCTGGAAAGGGCTACGGGGCACTTGCCAAGCAGCTTGGTGAAAATAGATCAACTGTTGGATTGTTAGAAAATGGAAGAAGCTAAAGACAACTGTCAGTCTCCCTAGGACTGGGGCTCCATGCAAGATCTCACCTCGTGGGGTATCACTGATGATAAGAAAGGTGAGGAATCAGCCCAGAAACTACAAGGGAGGAGCTGGTCAATGACATGAAGAGAGCTGGGACCACAGTTTCAAAGGTCACTGTCGGTAGAACAGTAGAAAAAGGACAGCAAGCACCTGTCGGACACCAGGGATCCGTTTAAAATCCGAACTTTATTTCGTCATGTTTAAAAACAAAGAGTGCCTGACGCGTTTCGTGCGTTAGGAGCACTTATTCATAGGCAAACCACGGTAGGTATCAAAGGTCTTTAAATAGCTAAATTGATATGACGTGGGGTTGAGGATGCCTGCTAAGGCCCCGCCCACCCCCACAATTTAAAAAGACAGACATGAGAAATGCATCGTAATGGATTTCTTCAAACAGATCCCATCATAAATTGAAAAATGCAAAAATGCAATAAATGTATAGTAAAACAATCAATTAATATTAGATTCCAACAATGCTGAATATTAAGTCTATACAAATTTGTAAATGATATATTATATTTAAGACAAAGCAATAAAGTAAAGATACATAAATAAATACAAATAAGAACATGTTAACAAAATGAGACACTATAAATGAATAGATACACCATTAAATGACCCGGATGGCAGGAATCTGCCCTCAAAAGGGAGTTACCCGCACAGGCCTTCCTAAAGACTGATGTTTCGATACTAGTATTTTCAACGGTTAAAGTTAGATCCACAACTGAATAAAAATAAAATAAGAAAGACATGGTTAGAAACAAGAGGTACTTACATTTGTGGTGCAAGAAAGTGCGTGACATGCGCATATATCAAACAATCTACGAGTTTTTGTAGTTCTATTACAGGTAAAACATTTGACATACCTTTTTATGCGAATTGCAACACACAGTTTGTTGTGTATCTTTTGACATGTTCAAGTTGCCAAATACAGTATGTTGGCTGTACTATCCGCCCTTTAAAAAATAGGATGCGAGAACATATCAGACACATAGTTTCAGGTAATGAAGGCAGTCCAGTGGCAAGGCACTTTAAACATTGTTGCAAATCTAATGTCTCCAATCTACAGATACAGGTAATAGACAGGGTTTTGCCTGATGAAAGAGACTCTGACAGACTCTCTAGGCTCTTACGTTTAGAGATCAAATGGATCTTTACACTCAATACTCGTTATCCTGTGGGCTTAAACTCGATTTTTGACATCAGTTGTTACGTGTAATGGTGGACTATAATATTATATAATATATATATATATAATGTAATATATTAAGCCCCCCGGATACAGTTGTTTGGTCCCTATGAATATATAGCCTTACTTTCCCTTAAAAATGAAATATGTGCCTCTTAAAAATGAAACATATGTTTCCTAAAATGAAACATAGTTTCTTAAATATTTAAAAAAATATAGCCTCTGCATTTTATAGATTTGTCCCTATAATAAGTTCTTTTAGCACTAAGTATTGATTTTTTTAAGCCGGAGATTTAATGGTGTATCTATTCATTTATAGTGTCTCATTTTGTTAACATGTTCTTATTTGTATTCATTTATGTATCTTAACTTTATTGCTTTGTCTTAAATATAATATATCATTTACAAATTTGTATAGACTTAATATTCAGCATTGTTGGAATCTAATATTAATTGATTGTTTTACTATACATTTATTGCATTTTTGCATTTTTCAATTTATGATGGGATCTGTTTGAAGAAATCCATTACGATGCATTTCTCATGTCTGTCTTTTTAAATTGTGGGGGTGGGCGGGGCCTTAGCAGGCATCCTCAACCCCACGTCATATCAATTTAGCTATTTAAAGACCTTTGATACTTACCGTGGTTTGCCTATGAATAAGTGCTCCTAACGCACGAAACGCGCCAGGCACTCTTTGTTTTTAAACATGACGAAATAAAGTTCAGATTTTAAACGGATCCCTGGTGTCCGAAAGGTGCTTGATGTCCTTTTTCTACTGTGAAACTACTCCCATTCAGCTGCAGGTTCGGGGCTGAGAGCACCAGGACCATTGCCGGGCACTGGTGAGCATATTGTTTTCTCGGACATTGGTTTATATAAGAGATTGACTTTAGATTTCAAGCGGCAGGTTCGGGGTTTGAACACCCGAACCTCACTTGACTATGCGGTACTTATAACTTATTATCCTCTCTATTTACATTCTCCTTCTTTACCTAATTGTTTATTTAATATTTCCTTACAATTTTTGTTTTCTGAGAAACTCTGCCTTAAGGCTTGCGTTGAGAGCAACACTTTCCTTTCCTATCACTGTCGGTAGAACACTACGCCGTCATGGTTTCAAATCATGCATTGCACGGAAGGTTCCCCTGCTCAAGTCATCACATGTCCAGGCCCATCTGAGGTTTGCCAATAACCATCTGGATGATCCAGAGGAGGCATGGGAGAAAGTCATGTGGTCAGATGAGAACAAAGTAGAACTTTTTGGTCTAAACTTCCATCGCCGTGTTTGGAGGAAAATAAGGATGAGATGCATCCCAAGAACACCATCCCTACTGTGAAGCATGGGGGTGGTAACATCATGCTTTGTGGGTGCTTTTCTGTGAAGAGAACAGGATGACTGCACTGTATTAAGGAGAGGATGAATGGGGCCATGTATTCTGAGATTTTGGGCAACAACCTCCTTCCCTCAGTCAGAGCATTGAAGATGAGTCTTCCAACATGACAATGCCCCGAAGCACACAGCCAGGATAACCAAGGAGTGGCTCCGTAAGAGGCATATCAAGGTTATGCCTCTTGCAAACCTGGTCAAGAACTACAGGAAACGTTTGACCTCTGTAATTGCAAACAAAAGCTTCTGTACCAAATATTAACACTGATTTTCTCAGGTGTTCAAATACTTATGTGCAGCAGTGCAATACAAATACATTCTTTAAAAATCATACAATGTGATTTCCTGATTTTTTTTTTAAATGCCGTCTCACAGTAGGAATGCACCTACAATGTGAATTTCAGACCCCTCCATGATTTCTAAGTGGGAGAACTTGCAAAATCGCAGGGTGTTCAAATACTTATGTTCCTCACTGTATATATATATATATATATATACACACACATACTGTAAATTAGCGGGATCCACGACAGACACTTTGTTGGCTTTAAGGCAGCATACAAAACAAATCATAAAAGTAAATCTTACCCTCTGTGCGCTTCCTTCACACATTAGATTAGTTCCCTCACTAACCTGGGTCCCTTGTGGACTACCTGTGTGAAAACAAAAATGTTGGGGTCACCCCTGTACTCACGATTAGCTCAGCCTCCTGGCTTTCCTTTCAGCTCCTTAGATCCATAGTCTTCTTGGTAGCTTTCTCAAGTCTGGGCTCCCTCTGCTCCTTGCAGTGGCAGGAAGCACCCCCAGCCCCTCTGGGAGTCCTAAAACACAGACAGGTGTCCTCCCTGCTCTGTGCCCTGCTCTGAGAGACTGTCTCACACCTTTCTATACAATTAAATACCTTTCCACAGGACAGCCTTCCTGTGGAAAGTAAGCTCCAAAAGGTAAGCTGGACTACTGGAATGGATTGCCTGATCCGCTTGTTCCTTCCAGAACTACTGCAGTCGCAGTAGCTTCCAGGGCCTGACTTTTCAAGCTCAGTTCCATGCACTCTTGCTTCTTTAAAGGAGAAAGAAAGGTAAAAACAGCCATAAGCAGTCACAGAAATGCTGCACTGACTTCTCTCAAAAAAGATTTTTTGTGTCTGTAATTCCTGTGCCAGAGACACACAGCTCTCTGCTCTCTCCTGCTCCCCCCTCCCTCAAAAATGCTAAGAACTGACTCACCCCACTTAGGAATGTGGATCTGAGCCAATCAGCAGGAAGCTGACTCATAGTCTTACAAACTGAGCATGTTCACTTGGTCTGTGTGTCTGTGCAGGAGTGAGACATTATGGGAACTTTCTTTACACAGCTCAGAGTTTTTTATTCCTGTTTGGCTTCTGATCTTCTGAACAGGTGGAATATGGGGAGACTTAAGGGCACTATTGAGACAACTGAAGGTATGCCTGCAGCTTGAGATGAACTCTTTACTAGTCCTTTTACTTCTCCTTTAACAAAGTGGAACTTGGAGTGAGACCATTTTTACTCAACACTTCCTCAATTGGAGAACCTAAGTGCACTTTTGGAATCCCCTCCACTTGGGATACCTGTCGTAGGGGTACATTTTTATTTCCTGTTGTAACACAACTGGATCTGGAACCTGTGGAGAAAAACTGTTAGGCAATAAAACATAACTTTTGGAGTCTCTAAACTGTTCCTTTGCATAAGGCACCACTTTATCACTAGTTTCTGGCATCACAGTTTTAGAGTATGAACATTTGTGATATATTTGTGCAACAGTCCTGCCACAGTTCTTTTTTTGTTCCCAGTCCTTCTTGATCTTTCACATTAAAAAGTTCAATGTTCATTTTCAGCAGCACACTTTACTTTTGGTTGTAAGTCACACAGTATTAATCCTTTAGCTGAAGTCTTTATAGCATCAGGACTATGGCCATCAGAATCAACAAGAGGACTACTAAATGGCTGCACATTACAAACTGGACTTTCTAGCTCAAAGTCACTCAGTTCTTTACCTTGAGGTATACTTACCACTGGGATCTTACCACCAATGTTCTATTCCTGGTATGTACGGACCGGCCCCAAGATAACTTTGTTGTCACTTTTAAAGATTGGGGTTCCAGTCCTGGCACAACCACAACACTTACTTCCTCTGAAGGCAAGACTTTACAAAACCCTCCTGCCTCCTCAGGCCTAGGAGATGATGCAACCACATTCTTCTTTGGAAGGTCATCTTCCCACTTTTGTCGTCGTTGCAACTGCTTCTTTAGCAGCTGGATCTTGGCATCCTTCTTTCCAACACAAATTTTTAAAGACCCCATCTCTTTGAAAACTGTGGTTCTGTGTTGCTCCTCCTGCAACACTTGATCCTGTAACATGCAAAGTCTTTGCTGCAGGGAATCTCTCAACTTTTAAATCAAAGTTCTGTTCCCTCAGCAACTTTTCCTCAGTCTGACGTACTGTTAGTTGTGCCTGAAGCTGCTCCATAGCTTTGGCCTGCAGATTCTTTTCTCTCTCAGCCAATATGACCTTGGCATCAGTCAGCTCTGTACATTGCCTTTGCAAATTTACTACGTGTGTGTGCAGTGCTGCATTTGCTTGGGCTAACTCTGTACACTTTTCCTCACATTTTTGCTCACTCTCAGCAGTATATTTGTGAAGGTTTGAGGCCTCAGCAAGTCTCTTTGTCAGGTCAGCGACCTCCTTCTGTAGCTCCATCATGACTTTATTTTTCTGTTCTGACTCCAGTGCATTTCTCTCGGCCTCTGAAGCAAGACTCTTCCTTTAGAGACTTGATCTCTCTTTCCACATAACTTTTCAATGTATTTTACCTGTTCAGACTGAACACTCCTTTCAGCCTCTTTTACCACAGCTTGAGTGGGCACTTTCACTCCAGCTGCCAACTTAACCTCTTTTGCCTTGGGTATATTTGAGGCACCAACCTCTTGAGACGCAAGAGCACATTCACTCTTTATACCGGGCACACTTCCCACCAAGGATACACTCTCACTATTTGCCAATACCTTTACCAGTGAGAGTAGGGATGCCAGTATTGCTCCCCTTGCCATCAGATTGCTGGATGTGGGACACCAGTTCAGGACTCAGCACTTTTTCCAACATCACTTGGTTAAACTGAAAGTTATTAATGAGATGCAGAAAACACAGGAGTATACTTTCCAGTATACTTTCCAATGACTCCTTGTCCTGATGGGTTAACCTTTGTGATAATTCTGGCAAAGCTTTAGCAATCAAATGAAACTCACTGGGCTGAATTTCCTGGCAACATTTGGCAGCCACGGCTAAAGCATTTCTCTTTGCTTGGATGCTGAAGCATTCTAGGTCATAGAAACAATCACCTAGTTCACCAGTCAGTAATATGGCCCTGCCATGTGTATGAGACAAAATCTCAAGTATAGCAAAAGCTTATTCCACCACATCAAGGTTTCTTGCACGCTGTACCTCTTCCAGTAGTAAGGGAACTGCATCAACTTCTACTTCAGAAGAGAGAGGAAATATTTTCAAAATACTTTTTAATGCTTAGCAGGTAAAGTTCATAATATCAAAGTTATGGTCCATCTCCAGCAGTTTAACCAGTACAACTACAACACTCTGTACTGGAAAACTTTCTAAAAACTTTACAGTCCTTTCTTTTAACCACTGAATCAATTCAGCAAGGCACTGCAGCTTCTGACTCTCATCAGTTTTCACTTTATTTAACCATTGCTGCACCTGGAAGTTTGCCTTTGTGTTAACTCCCTTGGGCTGTGAAACACACATTTTAACTGTACAATCTTCAGCTTGACAGAGAGATATTTTACTTGCATCACATTTATTCACATCCCCAAGCACTGCACAGTCTATGCCCCATTTCTGTTAAACACCAACAGCAGTTTCTGGTTTAATCACAGAATTCACATCTTTTTGCAGTAAACACTCTTCAAGAGCATAATTTTGGTATCCCAAACTTTTCTCTTGTTCAAGACACATTTTCAGCAAACAGTTAGCTTTCACAGAACCTTTTCTTTATTTCCCATTTTTTTACCATTGAGCATTGGATAAACAGGCTGACTCAATTAGCCACTTTAATTGTCCTGCACCTGTTAGCAAGCTCTCAGCAAACTTCTGAATCACATACAATGATTCCACACACCTCTCATAGAATTTTCAGCATTGGTTTTAGCCCAAATTTACTTTACACAGTCCCACAGCACCTGCAACACACAGCATGTGTACTTTAAACTCACGGTATACTTTTTTCCAACTTTACTGTTGTTGGTCAGATTTAACCTTGCCTTTAAGATGGTGTCTGTCACTCTAAATGTTTAAACCTTTGCTTTTCCTAGTCATATAAGTAAATCCTGCCCTCTGGGCACTACCTTCACATTAGATTAGTTCCCTCACTAACCTGGGTCCCTTGTGGACTACCAGTGGGAAAACACAGGTCACCCCTGTACTCACAACACTTCTGGGGGATTAGCTTAGCCTCCTAGCTTTCCTTTCAGCTCCTTAGATCCTCAGTCTCTTGGTAGCTTTCTCAAGTCTGGGCTCCCTCTGCTCCTTGCAGTGGCAGGAAGCACCCCCAACCCCTCTGGGAGTCCTAAAACACAGACTGGTGTCCTCCCTGCTCTGAGTGACTGTCTCACACCTTTCTATAGAATTAAATATCTTTCGCTCATTCTACAACAATATATATATATACACACATAAGAGTTTGAAGAGAGATATATTTCCCCTAGGTTCATCTCCTACTCCCTTATGTATTGCGGTCCTGAGTGGGTTAATTCCCCCAAGAAATCTCCCCTGGGGAATAATAAGAAGGCTAGATCTGCTAACAGGCAGAGAGAGTAAATGACCCAGACTGACTGAGAACTAAGGCTTGAGAGAGGCAAGGTCTGTGCCTGTGTGAGATAACAGAGTGCTGCTGTTTTTTTCTCTCAAACAAAAAAAGGACTCTCTGAAGGTACAGTCAACTCTGTGGAGTTGTGTTTTTGGGTTTAGCCAGGAATCCCAGTAGGGGCCTGGTAGCAGAGAGGGAAAGTACTCTGTGTAATAGTTAGAGCCCATGTGTAGAAAAAGTTATATATGGTGGAGGACGCAGGCATAGACAATTTCACTTAGAAATAGCTAAGTCAAATTTACAGAGACAGGCACAATTAAAGGTGAAGTTTCCCAACAGATACTAAAATGGAGGAGATCTTAAGGGTCAACAGCAAACTAATTAGCTGCTGATTACCCATATTAATGTACAAGTAGAAGCCAGTAAAGCTGCCTTAAATACTGCATTAGAGCAACAACAGCAGGTTAACTTGCATTTACAGCAGTGCATTCAAGCACAGACTGAGAAGTTTCATGGTAGTGCAGCCCTGGTGCAAGCACCAATAAATATCCGATAAGAGGTGCAAAGGTCTCTGCAAAAGATGACACCAGCAGATGATGTGGAGGTGTATCTGGCTGTATTTGAAAGAGTTGCAGCAAGGGAAAAGTTACCTCCAGATGAATGGCCAGAGGTAGTAGCACCTTAATTCACAGGTTAACCCTAAAAGCTCAGCCTGCATGTCTTGCCTCTCAACAGCAAGAGACTGGCAAACAGTTTTGCATGGTAGGCATAAAAGGACAGCAGATAACAGCTCTCCTGAATTCAAGGAGCTTGGTAACATTAGTGCACCCCAGTTTGGTGGACACAATTGACTTTCTGAACTTGCAGGTTGGGGTTTTGTGCATACATGGGGACACAAATAAATGCCCAACTGCTGTGGTTATGATTGAACAGTTAAGTATCAAGTTGGTGTGGTAAAAAATCAAATGCATGCTGTGATACAGGGAAAATATTTTCCATTGTTTTGGCAGCAGTGGGATGGAGGGAGTAACTATGAAAAGGGGTCCCCAGGGAAGAGAGAGGAACCCAACTTGTCCCCAGAACCCTTTACATCTAGTTATAGTACTGGAAAGGTTGGGGTAACCCCTGATATTCCCTCATCTCTAGATGTGTTTGCTGGCCTAGAAGAAGTAGTACAGGGGGGTGACATAGTACCTTATTTAGAGGTGTTCTGAGACAATTTTGGAACTGTCCAAATATGTTGGACCTAACTCGGAGCAAAGCCCAAGAGGGTGTAAAAGTAATAAATGGGGAACCCCAATTCCCAGGGGCAGATACAATGTTCCCAAGCATGGTCCTGAACTGTAAAGTGAGTAAGATAAGAGGTGAAATAACAGAACAACTGGTGGTGCCCCAACAAATGTGCTTGGGGGACACCTGGGAGTTGATAACACTGCAGACAGAGTCCTCCAGAGATTCTTTTGGCCTGGGGTAATGGGAGATGTTAAACAATACTGTAACTCCTGCCCTGACTATCAGATAACAGCACCTAAACCTCATTATAGAGGTCTGTTCATTCCCCTTCCCATCATTGTGGTCCCATTTGAGAGAGGTGCCATGGATTTGGTAAGTCCCCTACCAAAGTCCGCTAGAGGGCACCAACACATACTGGTAATATTGGATTACGCCCCCTGATATCTTGAAGCAATCCCTCTAAGAAATACTTAAGCAAAAAAGCTTGTTCACTTTTTTTCCCAGGTGGGGATACCAAAAGAAATCCTAACAGATCAGGGCAACCCATTTATGTCCAAGGTAACCAAGGGTTGTGTCGCCTCTCAGGTATTAAACACTTATGCACATCAGTTTACCACCCTCAAACTGATGGGTTAGTGGAAAAATGTAATAAAACCCTGAAGGCCATGTTGAATAAGGTTGTAGACAAGGATCGAAAAAATTGGGACTGTCTACTGCCATTTCCGTTCTCGATCAGGGAGGTACCTCAAGCCTCAACGGGGTTTTCACTGTTTGAGTTACTATATGGTAGACACCCAAAGGGGCTGCTAAGATATAGCCAAGGAAACTTGGGATCAAGAGACTACCCACTTTAAGACTGTGGTAAACCACATCGCTCAAATGCAGGACTGTATTTCAGCTGTGTTACCTATAGTAAGGGTACTACAGAGACCTTATCCGCACACCCTAGTACTCCAAAATTATATGCCCGGTGCACACTGCTGGAGGGATCGGCACCCTCCAAAACCAGTACAACCACCAAAAAAAGCAAATGGCACTCAGGGCTATAAACAAGGGAAAAACCCTTAGAATTTTATTGCGGAGGTGCAACGTTTCGGGGTCACTGCATATGTATAAATTGCACCTGCCTTCACTGATTTGTATGCTTGATAAAGGGGTCACGTCGCCCCGAAACGTTGCACCTCCGCAATAAAATTCTAAGGGTTTTTCCCTTGTTTATAGCCCTGAGTGCCATTTGCTTTTTTTGGTACCTATAGTAAGGGAACACATGGCCCAAGCTCAGGAGGCTCAAAGTTGGATTTACAAGTTGGCACCTTTAATCCTGGTGTTAGTGCTTGTTCCCAAAGTTGATAGTAAGTTCATGGCCAAATGGCAGGGGCCTTATGAAATAATCGAAAAGGTTGGTAAAGTAAACTATATAGTACCACAACCTGATAAGAGAAAGCAAATTCAAAGTTATTACGTGAATTTGTTAAAGCCATGGAGGCAGCAGGAGGTCCTTGCATTAGAGCCAGTGCCTCTGTGCCATGGGTATAATCTGATACCTTGAAGTGAAAATCACAGAAACCCTGTCAGTGTCACAAAAAAAGAAAGTAAAAGAGTTTTGATGAGAAATATGGATGTTTTTTCTGAGCTTCCTGGGTGAACTAATCTCATGATATTATTATCGAACCCCAGGTAAAAGTAAAGGTTAAGCCATTTAGAATCCCTGAGGCACCTACCTCAAAGCCCAGGGTAGATGAACTCATAGAGAGACTAGGCCCAGCTAGGTACCTGACCACTCTATATTTCACTAAAGTATATTGGCAGGTGCCTTTATCTAAGCAGGCTAAGGAAAAGACAGCCTTCTCAACCCCAGAGGGTCTTTTCCAGTACAATGTTGTACCATTTGGTTTACATGGGGTACCTGCTACTTTCCAAAGGTTAATGGATCCAAGGTTAATGGATCGTGTCCTTAAACCACATAAACCCTATGCATCAGCCTATTTAGACGATGTGGTTATCTTTAGCACCGATTGGTAGTCTCACTTAGCAAAAGTGCAGATGGCGCTAGACTCGAAACGAGAGGCTGGACTTACTGCCAACCCTAAAATTTGTGCAGTAGGGATGGAAGATATGTGATTGGAAGAGGTGTAATACAACCTCAAATACAGGCCATAAAAAATGGCCCCAACCAGTTACAAATAAGCAAGTTCAAGCCTGACTTATACATAACTTTGCTTTAAATGCACTCCCCTAACAAACCTTACTATAGGCCTCAGTGATGATTAAGTGGTCTGCAGAGGCTAAGAAAGCTTTTATAGAGCTTAAAAATTCCCTATGTAGACAACTGGTACTGATAACCCGATTTAAAAAAAAAAAAGAAAAATAAGTTCATTATACAAACTGACGCCTCAGATGTAGGATTGGGGACTGTCCTCTCCCAGATGTTAAATGGTGAGAAAAACCTGGTGGCCTATTTAAGCAGAAAGCTTAAACCTGCTGAGAGTAGGTACTCCACTGTAGGAAGAGAGTGCCTGACAATTAAGTGTGCACTGGAGGCCCTAAAGTACTATCTGCTGGGTCGTAATTTTAGACTGATGACACTGCCCATGCCCCCTTAGGTGGATGTCAGAAAATAATGAAAAAATGCTTGAGTCACCAGATGGTTTCTGGCGCTTCAAAACTTTAAGTTTACAGAGGAACATAGATCTGGGGCATTGCAAAGGAATGCAGATGCCCTTTTTAAGAGTTCATTGCCAAGAGGGTTATTGTGCTCAGCCCTATGGGCTGAAGCAGAGGGGAGGGATATGTGAACCTGGTAATGGGATAGAGTTTGAAGGGCAATATATTTACATTCCTGATGCCTTAACAAGTGATTCGCAGGTTGGAGTACTGGCTTCAACTCTCCTTTGTGCAGAGACTGATATATCTCTTCACATTGGCATTGTGGTTGAGGTTGTGAAATGCCTTGCCATGTGATCCTGAAATGGCAGATTCAATTAATGCCTTTAAGAGTGGCTTGGATGATTTCTTAAACAAGTATAATATCCAAGGCTAAGATCCCTAATTTTGAACTTCTTAAAGAAACAGAAAATATTATTATAATGCAGGAAACATATATGACATAAGATAGAATTTTGTTGTTCATGATTAGTGAGTCAATTAGTGAGATTAGTAGCCAGTTGTAAAAAGTAACAGGAGGGAAGGGAGTTTAACTTGAGCGGTGCCTTGCTGAAGCAGAAACACAATATAATCCACTTCAGATAATAAGGCAGCATGGCTTCCTAAACAACAAGGCACATAAAAGAATTCTGTATAAAAAGTCACAATAGGGGACAGAACTGGGCACCTTTTAGCAAACGTGTAGGGATTTAGCCCTTCACTACTGCAAATTTTAACATTTGCACCCGTAAAGGTACTATGGCGTATTTAAGAGATTTAAGAGATAAATATGTGCTGACAATATTTTACTGTATGTCTGTATACAAATCCAGGGTTACCTACTGAGGAGCAAATTACATATACCTGAGGGAAGTATGTTTCCCTATTCTGAACCCTGATGGCAGGGACTCCTTGGATAGTGAGATAACTGAGCAATAGATAAGGTATGTTACTTATACATATCCAAGTGGCAAAGCCCTGAAATGAAGTGCAGAGGCCTGCAGCAATTTGTACAATGCTCCATGCAGTGGACAAAGTGCAAAAAAATAGCTGATTGAGGCCTTTGTTTAAACTTGTGAATGTACCCTTGTGCTGCCACAGCAGTAGTTCTGTCCACATTTTAGATACAGCAATTCTCAAGTGTTGCCAATCTCTTCATATGTAACAATTTCTTATACATTTTGGGCTTTATGTATCCTTGCACTTTATGTATCCCAGCACTTCCTCCCTCTCTCCTCTGGCCACTGTGTCTGTGCTGCCATCATAAACATTCTGGCAGAATACAATGATTGATGGATGTATTGCCACCTAGTGCCACCTTTATGAAAGCAGTTATGGTGTGGTGTTTCTTCCTCAGTCCTGGGACATCAATTGTCTGTAAGTGTTATTGCACCAAGACACCTATATACCTATGTAGAAGTGTGTTTATACCTGTTCTCTATATATACAGCATACTGATGTTGATGTACTGTTGTTGTTTGTATTGCATTTCAGTTTCACAAAAAGCCCGTAGAATAAAAATGTTAGAATCCACCAATAAATATTACAAGAAAGGAACTTCTTCTGTTTATTGAAGATTTTGGCTATTGTTTAGCTGACTGTCTAGCTGCACACACACAGTACAGTGCCGTGAGGGCAGTACAGTGAAAAGACAACTACGCAACAGGCTTGAATACAAGAAGTCACCACACGGCAGACATGAGTCTGAGATCAGGAAAGAAATACAGACAAGAGAAAACCCCTAGTGTACAACAAGATGATGCACGGTCATGTGTCTCCAAATCATCAGATCCAGTAAGCTGTCCTCAGCAAGTTCCCTAGCAGCCCAAGCGCGCGCCAAAGCAGAAGCAGCCCGCATACAGCTAACATTTGCTGAGAAAGAGGCCGGCATGATACAAGAAAAAGCACAACTAGAAGCAAAAATGCACATTTTGCAGTGACAGAGTGCAGCAGCTGCGGCAGCAGCAGAGGCTGCAGCTTATTTAGAAGCAGACCAGTTGGGAAGTGAAGAACCTTATGAAGGTCCAGAAGTTCCAGAGAAATCTCTTACCCCTGCAGAACACACCAGTAAGTACATCCAGAAACTTACTGACACACACGTAAGAGAACATTCGCCTGGGACTGAACAAGCCGAGTTCAAACCAGAACTAACAAAATAACAAAATACACCAAATCAGACTTATGGTTTTAACAGTGCCAGAGCAGCTAAAGATCAAATTCAAAGAATCCCTACATACAGAAGTGAAGGATTCTCGGTACCTCCACATAAAGACCACACGCCTGAACACCAAAGTGTGCAAGATGTCACAATGTACCTCCTTTGCAGAGAAATGGTTAACTCAGGGTTCCTCAAGTTTGATGATCACCCTGAAAATTACTGGGCATGGAAGTCTTCCTTTCACCAGAGATCTGGATTTACCAGCAGCTGAGACACTAGACTTAATGATAAAATGGCTTGGTGCTGAGTCAGCAGAGCATGCAAAAAGGATGCGCAGAATACACATATTCAACCCTGCTACGGGGCTCAATCTGACATGGCAAAGACTAGAAGAAAAGTATGGATCGCCAGAAGCAATTGAAGGTGCTCCGTTAAAAAGGCTTGAAGTTTTTCCCAAGTTGAGCAACAGAGACAATATACAGCTCCAAGAACTCGGTGACATTCTTCTAGAAATAGAGTGTGCCAAAGAGGAAGGCTATTTGCCAGGACTTGCTTATTTAGACACAGCCAGTGGCACTAACCCTATAGTAGAGAAACTACCCCACAACCTACAAGAGAAGTGGGTGCATGTTGGAGCTAGACACAAAGAGGATAACAAAGTTGCCTTCCCTCCTTTCTCTGTGTTTTCAAAGTTTGTCCGTCAACAAGCAAAGATCAGGTGTGATCCCAGCTTTTCCTTTGTTACCAGCAGCCAGTCATCAAGATTAGAAAGGCCTTCTAGACCATACAGTAAGACTCCTGTGTCTGCACACAAAACAACTGTACCTTCAGAAAACACAGACCATCAAAATAGCCACAAGGTAAGCGCTATGGAAAGCCGACAGACAGTGCCCAATTCATCGAAAGCCCCATCCTCTGAAGAAATGCAAAGGGTTTAGGAGCAAACCTACTGAGGAACGAATAACCTTTCTAAAACAAAATGGCATCTGTTTCAAGTGCTGCAAATCCACTAAACATATAGCCAAAGACTGTAAGATAGCAGTTGAATACTCAGAATGTAACAGTAAGGGACACATTACAGCACTACACCCTGATCCGCCTCCTCCACCATTGGAGACTGCACAACCCGGGAAAGATCAGGGCAGGGAGCGAAAAGAGAACTCACCTTCCTCAGTAATGTCTAAGTGCACAGAAGTCTGCAGCCCAGGCAAGAGTCTACGGTCATGTTCAAAAATTTGCCTAGCAACTGTGTACCCTACAGGCAAAAGAGAGAGAGCAGTGGAAATGTATGTGGTTCTCGATGAGCAGAGTAACAGGTCACTTGCCAGGTCAGACTTTTTTGATATCTTTAATATTAAAACAAATGCGAGCTACAGGTTTCACT
The DNA here is from genome assembly GCF_000004195.4 of Xenopus tropicalis. Taxonomy (NCBI): domain Eukaryota; kingdom Metazoa; phylum Chordata; class Amphibia; order Anura; family Pipidae; genus Xenopus; species Xenopus tropicalis. Next base: position 66,958,311 of record NC_030678.2, on the reverse strand, counting down.
ATTGAATCCCTTGACAGAAAGCTGCAACTACCACTCCCCACTCTAATAGAGTGTGACATGATACCCGAAGATAAAGCAGAGATTCCTTCTCCAGAGGTAGCTTATCACCATCATCACCTTTATTCAATTGCTCACCTCATTCCAGCTGTTAAGTCGGAAGCTCCTATACTTTTACTTCTTGGAAGAGACATTTTAGAAGTACATAAGGTACGTGAGAGAATTAACGGACCTTTTAATGCCCCTTATGCTCAGAGACTTGACCTGGGGTGGGTTGTTGTGGGAGAAGTTTGTCTGGGATCAGTGCACCAGCCAGATAGCATCAGCACATTAAAAACATCTGTGTTGGCAAATGGTCCCACATCTTTTCTCAGTCCATGCCAGAACGGTTTCACTGTTAAAGAAACTCTCAACAGATCAGCACAGTACCCAGTACTGGAAACAGACACTTTAGGCATTGAAGTGTTCCAGAAAACAAAGGATGATAATAAACAAGCACTTTCTATAGAAGATCAAGCCTTTCTTCAGATCATGGATAGAGAAAATTCCTGTGTCACAAATACATACCCTCTCATAGAACCTGAAGTTGATCCTGAAATCAGATCAGAAGTGGCAAGCCTCAGCACTAAAGCTTCTGAAGCCACTCTCCATTCACACTGCTTTGAGAGATTCTCTGACTGGAAGATATTAGTCAAGACTATAGCTAGACTCATTCATGTTGCCAAAAGTTTCCATGAATGAATCAGCTTGGAAGAACTTTCCCAAGCAAAGATTGTGATAATTTGTTCTGTTCAACACAGACACTTTGAACAAGAATTCAACTATATCAAAAAAGAAAAGTCACTCCCAAGGCAAAGTTGTCTGAAGAAACTCAGTCCTGTCATAGATAAAGATGGACTGCTGAGAGTAGGCGGGCACTTGACTCTTGCAGATTTGACAGAGAGACATCCTATTATTATACCTCATTATCATCACATTGCTACACTGATCGAAAGATATCACCACAACCAAGTGGTTCATCAAGGGCGCCACATAACAGAAGGTGCAATCAGGGCTGCAGGTTTCTGGATTCTTGGTGGCAAGCGCCTGGTATCTGCAATCATCCACAAATGTGTTACCTGTCGTAAGCTGCGAGGAAAACTGGAAAGTCAAAAGATGTCAGATTTACCAGACGATAGAATTAAGCCTGAACCTCCATTCACTAGAGTGGGTATTGATGTTTTTGGTCCTTGGTCAGTTGTAACCTGTCACACTAGAGGAGGCAGTGCTGACAGCAAGCGTTGGGCAGTTCTTTTTACCTGTCTGTCTACAAGAGCTGTTCATATAGAACAACAGATCAACATCTAGCTTCATCAATGCTTTAAGAAGATTCTTTTCAATTCGAGGCCCAGGAAAGTTACTCCGATCTGACAGAGGTACAAACTTTGTGGGAGCTTGTAAAGAACTGAATATTTGTACAAATGATGCAGAACTACAAAGTTATCTTCAAGACAGAGGATGTACATGGATCTTTAATCCTCCCCACTCATCTCACATGGGTGGTGTTTGGGAGAGACTAATAGGTGTAACTAGGCGTATTTTAGAAGCAGTGTTACTCCAAGCTAAACCAGCCCATCTGACTCATGAGACTTTGAGTACCTTTATGGCAGATGTTATGGCTATCATAAATGTGAGACCATTAGTACTGGTATCTTCAGACCCGGATGATCCTATGGTCCTTACCCCAGCTATGATTTTGACTCAAAAGGTGAACCCTTTGTCTGCTCCTTCTGGCAATTTTGGATTGGGAGAACTTCACACAAAACAATGGAAGCAAGTTCTGTGTTTGGCTGATACATTTTGGAAAAGATGGAGAATGGATTATTTGTTTACCCTACAAGGCCGCAGAAAATGGACTGAAAATCGGCCTAATATTAAAGTTGGAAATGTTGTGTTGCTTAAGGACATTCAAGCACATAGGAATGACTGGCCTTGTGGGACTTATCGTCAACACACTACCGAGCAGAGATGGTAATGTCAGAAAAGTGGAAGCAAAGGTTGTCAAGCAAGGAACTGCTAACGTTTACATGAGACCAGTCTCAGACCTTATTGTTCTTCTTTCAGAAGATAGTTAGACATGCTATGTTATGTTATATTTTGCTTAGCATAAGCTGTGTTTAAATGTAGTGGCACAAATTATTATGCCAGGCAGGGAGTGTACTGCCATCATAAACATTCTGGCAGAATACAATGATTGATGGATGTATTGCCACCTAGTGGCCACCTTTATGAAAGCAGTTATAAAAAACCTGCATTTAGTATGTCATCAGGAAGTGACCTATATCACAGGAAGTTTTACTGTTTCAGCCTCATTCTGGATGTTATCTCCTTGTGAGGTGTTTCTTACAACAGTTCCTAAGTGCATACCTCTGTTGTGGATGTGAGCGAATTGCCACTTTAGAGGCTGGCGTTAGAGGAACAAGTTGCAACACTGCGTTCAATCAACAATCTTGAGAGGAGTCTCTTGCTTACTGAACAAGAGCTAGCGGGGTCAGATAGTATGGGGGGAGGGGAGCAGCGAAAGGATGATAGGGCAGTAAGCTGGGTGCCAGTTAGAAAATCTAGTGTGGGTTTGCGCATCCCAACAGATTTTCCAGATTGTGTGAAGAAGATGGGGGTGTGAACTCTGGAATGGTGGTTCTAGATGAGGCTGATCTCTCTAACAGCCGGGAGACCAGTTTCTCTAGTAGTGGTGGGGATTAGAGCAGAGCTAGGCCTAAACAGATGGTGATTATAGGGGATTCAATCATTAGGAAAGTGGACAGGGTAATCTGTGGACCGGATCGCTTCAACCAGACAGTTTGCTGTCTTCCTGGTGCCAGGTTCGGCATGTGGTTGATCGGGTTGACACATTATTGGGAGGGGCTGGGCATGACCCGGCTGTCTTGGTACATATCGGTACTAACGACAAAATGAACGGTAGGTGGGGGACCTTAAAGAGTGAGTTCAGGGATCTAGACTCTAAGATTAAGCAAAGGTCCTCCAATGTCATTTTTTCAGAAATTTTGCCGGTGCCACTTGCAAGTTTAGGGAGACAGCGGGAGCTTAGGGAGCTAAATGCGTGGCTAAAGTCTTGGTGTAGGAAGGAAGGGCTTGGGTTCCTAGAGCACTGGGCTGACTTTTCTTTGGGGTACAATCTATACAGCCCTGACGGATTGCACCTCAATGGAAGGGGGCCTGCTGTGCTAGGGGAGAGAATGGTTAAGAGGTTGGAGGAGTGTTTAAACTAGACAAGGGGGGGTGGGTGAGCTAGAGTTCTATAGGAAAGTTAGTGTAGACGGGTCAGGGGGACTAGCAAAGGGTTGTGGGGGAGGAGTGAGGGGGGCATATAGTTCATCAGATAAGGAGCTTCCGTTACAAAACAGTCTAATATTTGCCTTAGCTCTAACTCTCCGTTAGCTAATGTAAACATCAGAGGGAGAAGTAATAATCTCCGCTGCATGCTGGCTAATGCGCGAAGCTTGTCGGGTAAATTAGGGGAGCTGCAAGCTATTGCATGTATTGAAAATTATGATTTAATTGGTATCACTGAGACCTGGTGGGATGATAAATGCAATTGGGCTGTGAATTAAAATGGTTACACACTTTTTAGGAGGGACAGAGAGATTAAAAAGGGTGGGGGGTTTGTCTTTATGTAAAGTCTGATTTAAAGCCATGTAATAAAGACATTACCAATGAAAACGTCAAATCTCTTTGGGTAGAAATTTCAGTAGGGCTGAAGGTCACAAAGAAAATGATCATTGGTGTATGCTATAAACCACCCCGAATAGATGAGGGGGATGAGGCCCAGCTATTATTGCAAATGGAAGAGGCTTCATAACTGGGTCAAGTTGTTATTATGGGGGACTTTAATTATCCAGACATTGACTGGAGTAATGGGGTGGCTAAGTCAGAAAAAGCTAGTAGGTTTGTAAATATGCTAAATGACAACTTTTTATTTCAGGCGGTTCAACAACCTACCAGGAATGACTATTTTGGACCTGGTGATATCTAATAATAATGAACTCATCTCTAACATTTGTGTGGGTGAGCATTTGGGGAACAGTGATCACAACATGGTCTCCTTTGAGATAATGCTGCAAAGACCGCTCTATAAGGGAGTAACTAAAACACTCAATTTTAGACGTGCAGACTTTGCCAGTATAAGGGCATCTCTCCAATGTGTCAACTGGGAAAGGCTTTTCATGGGGTTAGACACAGAAGGAAAATGGAACATCTTTAAAACATTGCTTTGCAGGTATGCACAACAGTATATTCCCCTTGTAAGCAAGGAGAGGCATCGCAAAGCAAAACCTTTATGGCTGAATAAAAGTGTTAGTGTCGAGGTTGGTAAGAAAAAACGTGCTTTTAAAGCATTCAAGTTAGCTGGGACAGCAGAAACTTTCATCAGGTACAAGGAAGCAAATAAAGCATGCAGAAAAGCTATCAGGCAAGCTAAAATAGAGATGGAAAGGGATATTGCAGATAGGAGTAAAAAGAATCCAAAATTATTTTTTAATTATGTGAATAGTAAAAAAATGAAGCAAGAAGGGGTGGGGACCTTATTATCACGGGGGGTAAGTTGGTTGATGAGAATGGGGAAAAGGCAGAAATTTTGAACTCTTATTTTTCATCTGTCTATACATCTGAGGAGCCAGGTAATGAAGGCTTCCCTTTTAATATGCCCAGTTCTAGTAATTTAGCTACTGACGCATGGGTGTCTCGGGAGGAAATTCAAAAGAGACTTGAACATGTAAAGGTAAACAAAGGTCCAGGACCGGATGGGATTCATCCCAGGGTATTAAAATGAGCTGAGCGCTGTGATTGCCAAACCTCTCACTTAATTTTTCAGGATTCGTTGAGGTCTGGCATGGTGCCGAGAGACTGGCGGATTGCTAATGTGGTGCCGTTATTTAAAAAGGGATCCCGTTCTCAGCCTGAAAACTATAGGCCTGTTAGTTTAACATCGGTAGTAGGAAAACTTTTGGAAGGGGTATTAAGGGATAGAGTACTTGAATACATTGCAGTTCACAATACTATTAGTTTGTGCCAGCATGGTTTTATGCGTAACAGATCTTGCCAGACTAATTTAGTTGCCTTTTATGAGGAGGTGAGTAGGAACCTCGATGCTGGAATGGCAGTTGATGTCATCTACTTGGGCTTTGCTAAAGCGTTTGATACAGTACCTCACAGTAGGTTAATAATCAAATTAAGGAATATTGGCCTAGAACATAATATTTGTACTTGGATAGAGAACTGGCTGAAGGATAGATTACAAAGATTGGTGGTAAATGGAACATTTTCTAATTGGACCAGTGTGGTTAGTGGATTACCGCAAGGGTCAGTCCTTGGTCCTTTGCTTTTTAACTTGTTTATTAATGACCTGGAGGTGGGCATAGACAGTACTGTTTCTATTTTTGCTGATGACACAAAATTGTGCAAAACCATAAGTTCCATGCAGGATGCTGCCGCTTTGCAGAGCTATTTGACAAAATTGGGAAACTGGGCAGCAAACTGGAAAATGAGGTTCAATGTTGATAAGTGCAAAGTTATGCACTTTGGTAGAAATAATATAAACGCAAACTATCTACTGAATGGTAGTGTGTTGGGGGTATCCTTAATGGAGAAGGATCTAGGGGTTTTTGAAGATAACAAGTTGTCTAATTCCAGGCACTGTCATTCTGTGGCTACTAAAGCAAATAAAGTGCTGTCTTGTATAAAAAAGGGCATTGACTCAAGGGATGAAAACATAATTTTACCTCTTTATAGGTCCCTGGTAAGGCCTCACCTTGAGTATGCAGTGCAGTTTTGAGCTCCAGTCCTTAAGAAGGATATTAATGAGCTGGAGAGAGTGCAGAGACGGGCAACTAAACTGGTTAAGGGGATGGAAGATTTAAACTATGAGGTTAGACTGTCGAGGTTGGGGTTGTTTTCTCTGGAAAAGAGGCGCTTGCGAGGGGACATGATTACTCTGTACAAGTACATTAGAGGGGATTATAGGCAGATGGGGGATGTTCTTTTTTTCCCATAAAAACGATCAACGCACCAGAGGTCACCCCTTTAGATTAGAGGAACGGAGCTTCCATTTGAAGCAGCGTAGGTGGTTTTTCACGGTGAGGGCAGTGAGGTTGTGGAATGCCCTTCCTAGAGATGTGGTAATGGCAGATTCTGTTAATGCCTTTAAGAGGGGCCTGGATGAGTTCTTGAACAATCAGAATATCCAAGGCTATTGTGATACTAATATCTACAGTTAGTATTAGTGGTTGTATATATAGTTTATGTACTGTATGTGAGTGTATAGATTGGTAGGCGTGGGTTGTGTGTGCTGGGTTTACTTGGATGGGTTGAACTTAATGGACTCTGGTCTTTTTTCAACCCTATGTAACTATGTAACTAAGTTGATCAAGGCTAATTTTAACGTTACAGCAATAGCTTGGTTGTATTATTGTCATCTCACGCATACACCTACTGCCCAATATCTGACATCATCTGTGCTGGTTTCTAACTCATCAGTTGGAAAATATACTAAATAACATGGTAAATATTTACAGGGCTTAGCCATTATCATGGATTTATTTTACACTGCTTAAAAATAATAACAAACTGTGTATACATTTAGAAGCAAATGAGAGTTAAGCATTCCAAATTTGATGGAGGAGGAAAAACACTTTGCCTATTATCCTTTAATGTTAGAAGCAGTTTTTCTTAAACCCTCATTCTGCACCAAGCCTACATTAAGCCTGTTATAATGTATAGTGTCAAAATACATTGTAATGACTGTTGACCCTAAGTCAAATTAGCAGGTGCATACTTTCTCCAACTTATGTGTAGCTGCTCTACAATTGTACCTTTCTGGCCCAAAGTCAGTAGCGTGCTAAATCTGGCCACTATGATTCAAGTTCAGACTTATGGATGGATATTATGGATATTTGCGGTTATAAAACATCTCACTAAATTCCATTGTTGCTGTTTCATGAGCTTAAATGTTTTGGCCTCAGATGGCTTTCAACTGATACCCCTAGAATAGCATGTGGAAGACTCTCCTAACAGAGCATGTTACATTGTTACAGACCCATTGAGTTTATATTCAAAGGAGTATGATCATGTTTGGCAATATTGGTTAGATTTTCTACATGATTTTGTGGATGTCAGTGTCTGAGATTACTGCTATTACTGATATAGGTATAAAATCTGTATGTACCTTGGCTCAAAAATGTATGTACAAAGCGGTACTATGTTCTGCTTGCTGACTAATTTTTCCCAAGTCACCATGGCAGCACTTCACCAACATTGGGTAATCCCCGCCCCTCTAGGTCACTTGACAGGAAAGCGTTAACACAGCATATAAGCATCCCCCCCCTCCCACAGCACCTAGTCTTTTTCCTGTCCAGGTCACTGGTGAGGCGCTCCTTACCAGAGAGCGTGTTGAAGTCTCCTGGGCGAAAGGGCAGCTACTTTGAAGGAAGACAGGCCACGGCAACGGACTGTTGTTTCGCGCAGTCTGTAGAGTTTCCGGGTGGCGCCAGTATGATTCGCTACCGGAGGAAGCCGCAACTGTGTTGGTTGCCATGGTGTCGGTGGGTAAACTTGTGCCACCGAAACGCGGAAGTACGGAAATGACACGGAGGCAGATGTTGGCACGCTGAATGCAGCGTGCGCCTCTGACGTCATACTGGGCGCCTATTTTTGTGCGTTTTGGCGCGAAATTCAGTCTGACCACGGAATGGTGAGCGTTTGACTGAATCCTAATGACTTGCAAGTTTATGTAAGTCTTCTTTGCTCTACCGTTTGGGAAGCATGATGTTTATGGATTTCCTTCTTTTTGCAGCTAATGTTATGAAACAGTCTAGCTCTGGGAAGGGGTCGCAGCCTAAGGGTCCCTGGTAAGCAATGCTCCGGGTTTTTGACTGGGAAAGTACCTAGGCAGGAGATTAATGCTGATATTTTTATATCAGCCTCCCTGCCAACAGTGAAACTCACAAAGAAACTGCTCAAGCTAGAAGGTCTGCAGATACAAAGCAACCATTGGGGGAAGCTGGATTACCACAAATTGATGCACTTGTTTCCCTTATAAAGCAAGCGGTGGTGCAAGGGGTTCAAGAAGCTTCTTCTTTCCTGACTGCAAAAAAGATCAAAGAGAGGGAGAGATTCAATTTATGACTCTTTGTCGGAAGTATCGGAGGAAAAGTTGTATGACCCGGGGGAAGGTCAATCTTTCGTATCGGAGGAAGGTGAAGTTTTGTCAGAAGAAGAGACCACATTGGATTCTGCAGCTGTTAAAGCTGTGAGGAAGGCTTTAACCTTAACGGAAGAGACTCCTAAGGGGTCAGCAGCCGATAAGTTCTTTCCTTCCCTGAAAAAGAAAGTAGCCACCTTTCCAGTTCACGAGTCCATCAAGGAGTTAATCACCATAGAGTGGAAAGGTGACAGAGAAAAAGGTGTTGGTTACGGGGAAGTTTGCGAAGAGAAATTTGGTGGATGAGGCATTTTCCAAAATGTGGGACAGCCCTCCCAAGGTGGATGCTGCGGTAGTTCGTTTAGCAAGAAAGACTTCCTGTGGATGATGCTGCAGCATTTAAAGATCCAATGGAGAAACGTTTGGAATTGAATCTAAAGAAGTTATTTGTGGCAGCTGGGGTCGGAATCAGGTTGGGGGGGAAGTCCTAGGCAACCATACCGCTTAAGGTCTGTGGGACCGTCGAGGTGTTTCCTCCAATGTCCTGGAGTTAAATGCAATAAATCAAGCATTATTGGCTTTTTCCCATAAATATCCCAAAGGTGGGTAAAAGTCAGGTCGGACAGTGCTACAGCTGTAGCCTATATCCAAGAGGCAAGGAGGGACCAGAAGTCTGATGAGGGAGGTGTTTCCAATAATGATTTGGGCAGAGCAGAATTTGGCAGGTTTGACCGCCTTGCACGTACCAGTAGTACAGAATCTTCAGGTCGACTTCCTCAGTCGCAATACATTAGATCCAAACGAATGGAGTCTAAATCTGGCAGTATTCCAGTTAATTGTTCAAGAATTTGGAAGTCCTCCATTTCACGGATGGTATCCGCTGCTTTGGCAGTTGGCAGTAGGGACACCGTTGAAGCTTCCTCCGTGGCAGAATCTGCTGTCGCAGGGCCCAGTTTATTGCAAGGAGGTGTGTCATCTATCCTTGATGGCTTGGAAGTTAAAAGGCAGGGGATGTTAAAAAAGATTTGCCAGGAAGAATAATTGGCCTTCCTGCTAATATCAAAGAGGAACTCTACCTCTGCGCAGTACTATAAAATGTGGAATTGTTTCGCGCATTTCACCCTGGAGAGAGGTTTAGATCCAGGACATCCTGATTCAAGCTTAGTGGTTCAGTTCCTGTTCTCAGGATAGAAGAAGGGCTTCAGCAATAGCACATTGCGGGGCCAGGTGTCAGCCTTATCAGCATTGACAGAAAAGGCCTGGTCAGAGGACCTCCTAGTTAAGAGATTTTTCAATGCTTTGAAAAGGATCTGTCCATATTTTAAACCCAGAGTTCCTCCCTGGGATTTGCCCTTAGTCTTAAAGACTTTGATGTCCACTCCATTTGAACCACTGGAGAAAGCCTTGGACTGGCATGCAACTTTAAAGGTGTTGTTTTTGGTGGCCGTAACATCGGCCTGTTGGGTCGGGGAGTTATACTCTCTCTCAGCTAAAGAACCTCATACTGTGGTGTTTGAAGACAAAGTGGTCATGAGGCCAGTCTTTGGATTTCTACCAAAGGTAATGTCCCAGTTCCATTCTGAGCTAGAGGTGGTTTTACCCTCATTTTGTTCAAATCCAAAATCGGAACAAGAGAGACTTTGGCAAACATTGGACTTAGTTCAGGAGATATCACTTTACTTAGAACGAACAAGTTGTTTGTGATTCCAAGGGTTCCAAGAAAGGGCTCGGCCCCATCTAAAGTGACGGTCAGTCGGTGGATTGTCTCCTGTATCATGTTGGCGTATCAGTTGGCTGGTAGGGAGGTCCCAAGGGATCTTAGAGCACATTCCACCAGGGCAATGGCTACATCCTGGGTGGCAGAAGCCAGGGCTCCGCCAGAAGTGATCTGCAAGGCAGCAAGATATTACAAGCTGGATGTTTGCAGTCCCAGGAGGCGAGATTTGGGAGGAAAATTCTCCATTTATAAAGCAGCCTTTGTTGTCCCTCCCTTCTTTTTTAGCTTGGGGAATTCCCAATGTTGGTGAAGTGCTGCAATGGTGACTTGGGAAATAGAGAAATGTTTTTCCTTACCGTAATTTCTATTTCCAAGTCACTCTTCATGGCAGCATTCACCAACTTCCCTCCCTTCAGTTGCTTGGTTACTGTGTTAGGTGCTGTGGGAGGGGGGGATGCTTATATGCTGTGTTAACGCTTTCCTGTCTAGTGACCTAGAGGGGCGGGGATTACCCAATGTTGGTGAATGCTGCCATGAAAAGTGACTTGGAAATAGAAATTATGGTAAGGAAATAAAATTTCTCTATTTTTTTGTATTTTATGTATATTTTGTTTTGAATTAAAATCAATAAAAAAAATCATAATTTTTTAAAAATTATTTGATTAAAATGAGAGAGGCCTTCCCGTAATCTGGAGCTTTCTCGATAACAGGTTTCTAGATAAGGGATCCCATACAACGAGAGCAGCTATAGAGGAGGCAGAACACACATGGGGGGTCTGCTTCCTCTATAGCTGCTCTCGTTGCAGAAGTTATGCACCCAAAAAAAAACTTTTACACAGAACAAGTTTATGTTTCAACTTACCTCAGCCACCCCATTGCCTGAATTAAATAAATGCCACACATATCTGTCCAGTTCTTCTTTCCTGCGCTCAGCTGCTGTCTCCCCATGCAATCGACCAATCACAAAGCAACTAGGAAAACTGGAAAAGAGTAAATTTAAGTCTAAAAGGTCACTGTTTACTGCTCAAAAAGCTGCTCAAGTGAAGCTAAACAAAAAAGTTCATTTCTAGAGGAAATTACAGCAGACCATGGATTACTGCACTGTAATTTCCCTGTAAAATCTGCTAGACTATACCAGTGCTAAAGGGAAGCTAAATCTAAAAATACAAGCAGATCCACTATAAAAAATGTGTTTTATTAGGACTCTGACACATGGATATTTTTTAATGTGTTTAGAAATGGATTCTGAGCACATTTTGGGCCCGATTCACTAAAGTCCTAAATAAGGAGTGCTATTTATAGCATGCGTTAAAAATCTTATCACTTCTTATTTTTCGCTCGATTCACTAAAAGGACACTTGTCATAATTAAGAAGCGATGTTCTTGGCGTTATTTATCTTGCGACGACATATTTTCAAGCAATATATTACGCAGCGCACAACATATTACGCAGCACGCAATATTTTACGCAGAGCGCAAAATTTTCAGAACAGTAGTCTTCAGAAAGTAATGGTTACGTGGGTAATATATTGCGCTCTGCGTAAAATATTGCACGCTGCGTAATATGTTGTGCGCTGCGTAATATATTGCTTGAAAATATGTCGTTGCAAGATAAATAACGCCAAGAACATCGCTTCTTAATTATGACACGTGTCCTTTTAGTGAATCGAGCGAAAAATAAGAAGTGATAAGATTTTTAACGCATGCTATAAATAGCACTCCTTATTTCGGACTTTAGTGAATCGGGCCCATTGTATTTATATGTGGTTTTGTCAGTTTTTAAATATAACCCTCTGTTCTATTGTCTTGTAAATGCATGTCAAGTGCAAGAAAATGTAGCATATGGTATTTAAAAAAAAAATAAATAAATGAAATACAAATGCCATAAAATTTCTGAATACTAGCAGGCAGAATACAATGCCTCTCAAACATGTGTCAAACATATAAAAAAACACTCATGTGTATAAGCCCTAACATAGATCAGCAGTGTCTAACCGCTTCTATGTACAGGTCTGGGATCTTGTTATCCAGAATGCTTGCGACCTGGGGTTTTTAAGATAATATGGATCTCAATTCCTTAAGTCTACTAAACAATAATTTAAACTTTAATTAAACCCAATAGGAAAGTTTTGCCTCCATTAAGCTAACTATATCTCAATTGGGATAAAGCACACGTTACTATTTTATTAATACAGAGAACAAGGAAATAATTTTTAAAAATTAGAATTATTTGCTTATAATGGGGTCTATAGGAGATAGCCTTCCTGTAATTTGGAACTTTCTGGATAATGCGTTTCCAGATAATGGATCCTATACCTGTAGTGGGTTGATAATCTGTTATTGCAAATTAGTGGATTACAAAGACATTTATAAAGACCCATTTATAAATACCTGGCCTGATGGTGTTTAACATTATAGGGATGATTTACTTACATATATGCACAATTACACCACTGCAGATAGCAATTACTTTTGATCAGTCTGCTGTAAGCACATAAATCTATTGCTTTGCTTGTTATAGGTAACTACATTTGTGCAATTGTGTGTGCTAATAAATCAACCCCTGTGTATAAGTTTGTTAATAACTTCATGCCATGGCTATATACAACATTCCTAATATTTATACATCTAGTTACATTTCTATTTACCGTATATACTCGAGTATAAGCAGAGTTTTTCAGCACTAAAAATGTGCTCAAAAAGTAACCCTCGGCTTATACCTGGTGGGGAGGGGTCTCCTGCATTTTCTTACTCTTACTTTATTTTCCCCAGAGAAATGGCATACCCCCGACCTATAGTCAGCCAGACAGTCCTTGTTAATGGTGGCAAATGCAGCTTATCCTGAGTGGCTCATGTGTATACATTCTAAATGGGGGAAAACATGGGAAATACTTGCATTGGTCACTATGGTCACTATAAGGTGAACACTATATATTCTGCTTTTGAGATACATTAAATATATATCTACAATATTACTATCCAATCTTCCCTATGCTAGAATCCTGTTGTTGCAGTGAGTGTTTTTAAATGAATTCTAATACAACGCAATGGGACAGTTTGGGTTGATAGTTGGTATGCTCCCTGTGCTTGCTAATGTGTTTTTGCTAATAAAAATGGGGCACTATTGTACTGAGGAGACCTTATATTATCACAATGAACCTTAAAGGATTTTTGGTACTTTTAAAGGTCAGTTAAGTGATGTCACAAAGATGTTACATTTAAAATGTAAAATGTCTCCTAAACCAGAAATTCAGCATTGCCCCCACTCAGGTATTCATGGGGGGGTGTTAATAAATTTCACTCCCTGCAATACATCATGAACTGTAGCATAAAATACATCTGGACTTGTTTTTATAAACTTCCCATTATGGAGAAGAATGAAATGAGACTTTATTTTATATTGCTTTTCTTCACAAAATGTTCCATAGCCATCTGTTAAAAGAAAAATAATTAATAGATATGTCAGTAAAAATATATTTCTGTATTCCCGTTCAAGTCACACATTTGCCAGACTTACAAAACACAAGCTCTGCATTAAAGGAACAGTAACACTAAAAAATAAAATTGTTTTAAAATAATTAAAATATAATGTACTGTTGCCCTGCACTGGTAAAAGTTGTGTGTTTGCTTCAGAAAGACTAGTTAGTAGTTAAATAGTAGCTATTTAGCTGTTGTGTAGCCATGGGGGCAGCCATTTAAATTGAAAAAAGGAGAAAAGGCACAGGTTACATAAGAAGATAACAGATAACTGTGTAGAACACAATGGGAATCTATGCTACTTATCTGTTATCTGCTTAGTAACCTGTGCCTTTTCTCCTTTTTTCAATTTAAATGGCTGCCCCCATGGCTACACAGCAGGGTATTTATATAAACTATAGTAGTGTTTCTGTAGAAAACACACAACTTTTACCAGTGCAGGGCAATAGTATATAATATATTAATTATTTTTATGCACTTTCATTTTTTGGTGTTACTGTTCCTTTAATTACAAAATTACAGAAAATAACACATAAAGTTGTAAAATAATACATACCACAAAAATGTGCACAGGCAAAAAGAGACACACAGGTTAGCGGATACATTTGCCAAAGATGAGAACGTTTTGGCAGAAAGCCTTTCTCAAGGGGAATCCTGATGCATAAGCTAATGTGGAAGATATAAATACCCTCTCTCATTAAATTCCAATTTTCTCTCACAGCAAGCACCTGGCTTACTTCCAGGTACGTGACGCCATGTATGCCAACGTCACTTCCGCAGGAACACTTTCCCGCAGAGTAACGCAGCCTTTTTGCATAAATTTGCACGCACACATAGGAGCGCAAATTTGCGCATGCGCACACAGGCACGCAATTTCACGCATGTGCATACAGGTGTATTACTTCACACACATAGGAAATTCTGCAGGTACTATTGGCATATTAACCAAACTGGTATCATAGCAACCAACCCTAGCAACCAACACAATGCCCTTATTCAAGAAAAACATCTTTAATCTCATAGCGCATATACAAAAAGAGGGATATTTATACAAATAAACAGTATACATTTAAAAAATAACATTATAATGGCACATCATTTACTTAGTGAGAGACATAAAATCATTAAAAATGAAGACAGTGGTAAAAATGAAAGTGCATATTCTGAGAACTAAATATTATGCATAAAATTAATAAATAAGCATGGCTTGATAGGTAGACTGCTAATGTGCATACCAAATCATTCAAAATCCATATATTGTTTGATTCCTTCTCTCACAAGAAATCATTATTCAGTGAAGTAATCAGAATTTATATACTTAATAAAAAAAAGTGACAGTGCATATCATATAATAGGCATGGCCAATCTAAAAATACATAAGGACCGTTCAAAATATACATATTGATCAGTTAAATATAAAGTGCCGGTGCATTGATATAGTCATGGTGTCAATAAAAATTCATAGTGCATAAGATTAATTCCAGTAGTATAACATGCCTCAATCAATTTAGAAAACATCACCAATAAGGATGTGTCATTTTAACTTGCGTTGTTTTAACAGTAATTCCCTATCACCACCCCATTTAGGGGCCATCACTCTTTCAATTCCCATGAACCGCAATTGGCTCACCTGGTGTTTTTCCTGCATAAAGTGCCTGGCATTGGGAGATGTACTTTTACCTAATCTAACATCACTTCTATGCTCACCAATTCTTGTTGTTAAGGCCCTAGTAGTTTCACCCACATATATCTTGCCACAGGGATATTTCAGGATATAGATAACAAAATCACATTGGCAGTTAATGTAGTCCTTAATCTCATACCCTTTCCCTGTCATAGGGTGATGAAACCTGTCAGAACGGACTACAAAATTGCAATTTACATAACTACCGCATTTATACATCCCCTTAGTGCCACTTAACATGTACCTTGCTTTTTTGCTGGTTCACTCAAAGCATGGACTAATTGGTCTCTGATTGGTAGCTCGCTTGTACGCCATCATCGGGGGTTCTGACACCCTAGGCCGTAATTTGTCATCCAAGTGCAGTAGTTGCCAATATTTATGTATTGTATCCTTCACATATTCTGACTGGCAAGAATATGTGCTGACAAAAGGTAATCTGTTAGATTTTTTAGATAATTTCTTTGAAAGTAAATTGGATCTACAGGTTCTCTCAACTTTCCTTTTTGACTTTTCTAAAAGATATGTATCATAGCCTCTACTTTTAAAATGTGTGATCATTTCCTCCACTCTCACTTCAAATTTTTGCAAACAAACATCTCTATCACCCCCGCACAGATGCAAGCGTGCATTCACGGGCATTTAAACTCCCATATGGAGCAGTGGGGGGAAGTCCTTTAGGTGGGGCACACCCACAAATCCGGGCCTGGCCATATACAAATTAGCATACACATCGACGTACCTTGGCTCTGCTCATAGTACCTGCCCTCAAAGATGAAATAATTCTTTTTCAAAACCCATTCAAGGAATTGTAACAATATTTCGGCAACACATCTGGGAGCGATAATTCCTGTAACACCAATGAAATAGTTTCTATACCCTGATTGTGTGGGATGGATGTGTACAATGATGACACATCCATCGTACAGAGAAATACATCATCTGTAATCTCACCTGCCAAATTTATTTTGTTAATAAAATCTGAAGTGTCTCTTACAAATGATCTATCACCACCGGGTTTAGAACAGTGTCCAAAAGGGGGGCGTGGCCAACCATGAAAGCAGGCACACTCACAATCTAGGAGCTCTGCTCCATTACTCCTTTACTAGCCCGAAAAATAGCACCCCCGATCGCAAACTGAAGACAGCTCGGGCCACTACAACTCCCTGAGACACCCACTACAAAATGGGGAAGAAAAAACTCTGTGACCAGCTCACCACCATGTCGCCATACCTCCACAAGACTGCAGGCCCTGACAAACACGCGGCTCTACAAGATGGCAAAGAGTCAGATGCAGCGCAGAATACAGCAACCTGAATGGACGGTTCCCCTCCAGATTCTGTGAGCATTTGAATCGCCTCCACACTCACCTTCTCAGCCTGAAATGTACTGCACAGCCGACAATACCCCAGTTACAGCTCAAATACTGAGCGATCAGTTAAGCAAACTGCAGTCCACATTACAAACTACTGTCACACAGGCTGTATCACAGCAGTAGCTGCTGCCATTTAAGAAATACAAAGGGAGTTAAACGATATAGGAGAAAGAACTGACAAACTAGAAACGCTCACAGATGATATAACACAAAGCTTTATAAATATAGAGGAGGAAAGTGACACAATTACGAAACCTATTGTGAAGACCAAGAGAACAGATCTAGAAGGCAAAACCTCAGAATAAGAGGGGTCCCAGAAGAGGTAAATAACACGGAAATCCAGACATACTTAAAAAATTTATTTTCTACAATATGCCCAGACATACAACCAGATCTGTGGCATTTTGACAGAGCACACCTCTCACTTGCCCTAAAACCTCCAAAGAGGCAATTTTAGCAAAAATTCGCAAAATGACCTCCTTGGACTTTGGTAAACACAAGCTACAAATTTTTACCGACTTATCGCCAATAATTTAAGTAGATTGAATCAAATCTCAAAGATTACTTTAGAGAGAATGAAGGCAGGGTCTCCTCTCTACCAACACTTTGGGAAGCCCATAAGGCAACAATCAGAGGTCACCTTATCTCCATAGCTTCACATTTAAAGAAAAAAACGTAATGAGGACTATCTAACTACACAAAAACAATTATGGAGTCTTGAAAATCTCTATAATACCCTGAAAACTGAATCAGTGCTCTCACAAATCATCACACTATGCAAAGAGCTAGCATCATATAAAAATAAAGAAGCTGAGAAGGCCATAATTTGGACTAAACAAAACTATTATGAAAATGGCAACAAACAACACACACTACTAGCTAAGAAATTAAAAGATCAAAAAATGCAAACTAGAATAACCTCCCTAGCAACTCCCTCCAGGCACCTAACTCCAGACCAGATAGCCTCTCAATTTCAAACATACTATCAGAAATATATAACTTATAATATAAATATATAACTTACGGACACATACATCCGCAGAGAACCAGGGCTCTGAATCCATCACCCAATTTTTAAATAAACTCCCCCTCCAAAAATTTTCCGAAAACGACCTAGAAACTTTAAATAAAGTAATCACCAGTGAAGAACTAGCATACGCCCTTAAGAATATGCCAAATGGAAAAACACCCGGCCCTGACAGCCTAATGTATAAATACTGTGAAATATATGCACACATTCTCTCACCATACCTACTAAAGCTATTTAATGACTACCTCTCAGGAATTTCAATACCAGCATCCAATCTAGCCTCATTTTTATCCCTGATTCCCAAAACAGGAAAAGACTCCACCTTATGTTCTAACTATAGGCCAATTGCACTCCTAAATTCAGATTTGAAACTATTCTTCAAAATATTAGCAAATCGATTAGCCCCAATTTTAACAAAGATGATCCATAAAGACCAAGTAGGTTTTATACTTGCCCATCAAGCAGGGTACAACACCAGATGCACAATCGACTGGATTTGATTAGACGCCTAATCAATAGGAAAAGCTCATCTTTCCTTCTACTAAGCCTAGATGCAGAGAAGGCTTTTGATTGCTTACAATGGCCCTATTTATTCACCCTTTTAAAGCATCTTAACCTTTCAGGTCCCTTTCTAATAGCATTATATAGCCTTTATAACAATCCTCAAACCCATCTGAAATTACCAAGCAAAACTCAAGACCCTATTACAATTACAAACGGTACAAGACAGGGCTGCCCCTTATCTCCCCTTCTCTACGCCCTTAGTATAGAACCCCTAGCAGCAGTATCACTGTAAACTCAATGCAATTCAAAATAGCCCTCTTTGTAGACAATGTTTTGTTAACACTGACTAATCCAATAATTTCACTCCCTAACTTGCACTCCTTGTTGGACAATTATGGTTTAATTTCAGGCTACAAGGTAAACCTAAGTAAAACAGAAGCTCTCCCATTACATATCCCTGTTATAACTCTGGACGCTCTTAAAAAGACTTTCAATTATAGCTGCAAAACAGATGCACTCTCATATCTGGGGACACAGATAACAGCAGACTACCATCAACTGTATTATTTCAACTTTAAACCTCCTCCGCACGCCAGAAGCCTCTTCGCCAGTCAGATTGGGATGCTATATGGTCCAATGCAAAAAAAATAGTAACATGTGCATGACAAAAGGAAAACATCTACAAAGTAATGATGTTCTGGTACCACATAAACTTCACAAGCTATTTCCAGACTGCTCTCCCCTCTGCTGGAGAAACTATGGAGCACAAGGCACCCTAACCCATATATTTTGGGAATGCCCACTTTTCCAACCATTATGGGCAGATAATGGTTAGCCAATATGATAAACCCTCTTCTAGGATATTCAGTTCCTGAGTAAATATCAACTTTTTTATTGGGCAAGCCTTTGACAAAATGCATAAGCACAGTTAAGCACTGTTCAACCAAATCCTCACAGCCACAAGACTAGCAATAGCCTCCAAATGGAAGTCAACAACTATACCAACAATTGCCGAAATCACAAAGAAAGTAAACGACAACAGACTCTTCAAATCCAGAATATATTTTATGCAAAACAAGACAGCTATTTACACATTTGGTCCATATGGGAACTAAGAGGATATGTCTCCTACCCCTGAGACAACCTTCCAATACTCCACAGACCGCTTCCCCCCCAAGATATGAGAGTAAGCTCCGTTGACCATTATCTACAAACCCCAACAAATATACTATGCCAAGCAGAACAACCACCACCAAAATAATGCAGTGAAGTGTCATACATCTTTTATATACTATGTATATTTTGCTTGTATTGACTCTCCTTTTTTATTTTTTCTCCCCTCCCTTCTTTATTAAAACTCAATAAAAATTACAAGTTACAAAAAAAACAACAGTATCCAAAAGGATAGCCAGCAGCTGAAAAACAGATGACATCCCAGCAACAATTGGCCTTCCAGGAGGTTTCATAGGGTCTTTGTGGATCTTAGGGAGAAGATATAAGGTAGCTACAATTGGGTTATCGACTTGTAAGAATCTCCTTAGTCGACTATTAATTATCCCTTCATCCTCATAGATCTTTAACAACCTATCTATATTGCTTTTTTAACTCACATGTAGGATCACCACCCAATACTCTATAATGCGTGACATCCTGTAATTGGGACAAAGCTTCCTGTCTGTAGTACTCCAAATCCATCACAACAGTTGCACCTTTAAGAGGGGCCTGGATGAGTTCTTGAACAATCAGAATATCCAAGGCTATTGTGATACTAATATCTACAGTTAGTATTAGTGGTTGTATATATAGTTTATGTATGTGAGTGTATAGATTGGTAGGTGTGAGTTGTGAGTGCCGGGTTTACTTGGATGGGTTGAACTTGATGGACTCTGGTCTTTTTTCAACCCTATGGGCCCGATTCACTAAAGTCCGAAATAAGGAGTGCTATTTATAGCATGCGTTAAAAATCTTATCACTTCTTATTTTTCGCTCGATTCACTAAAAGGACACTTGTCATAATTAAGAAGCAATGTTCTTGGCGTTATTTATCTTGCAACGACATATTTTCAAGCAATATATTACGCAGCACACAACATATTACGCAGCACGTTGCTTGAAAATATATTGTTGCAAGATAAATAACGCCAAGAACATTGCTTCTTAATTATGACAAGTGTCCTTTTAGTGAATCGAGTGAAAAATAAGAAGTGATAAGATTTTTAACGCATGCTATAAATAGCACTCCTTATTTCGGACTTTAGTGAATCGGGCCCTATGTATGATATCTCTCTCGACTGCCTGTACAAATGTTTCAACACAATAATTTGTATTTGGAGGGACAAACTTACTTTTGGGTCTGCATCCGGTGACATCATACCAGGATATACATTGCGTTTCATCCTCCAACTCAACCTCCTCATCAGACCTAACTTGGGTGAAAATCTAAATTGCAAAAACACTATCAGCAACTTCAGATCTGAATGAATTGACAGAGAAATTGAAAGATACTATATATAAGCATCAATCTGACTTGCTGAAAGTGAAACTCGGTAATTTTAAAAGGGACATTATTGACTATCAGTAGAATAGGGTGTACAATTGGAAAAGGGTACCCATTAGAAGGAGATGCTATAGTGACTTTAAGTCAGTTGAAAGTGAGGGCGAGTGGCTCTGAAAGGTCAGATATTTCCTCTAATGCTTTTTTGTGTAAATTGCAATTTTGTAGTCCGTTCTGACAAGTTTCATCACCCTATGGCAGGGAAAGGGTATGAGATTAAAGGAGATGTCAACCCTAATTTTAATTTCACTTCTAATGGATAGGGCGCCTTCCCCCCACTTAAACCGCATAAGTGCCGCTCCCTCAATTTCCTCCTACAGCCTGCACCACTGCATTCTTTTCTGCTCCGTTTTGCGTGTCACCCGGCGGCCATTTTGCCGGGTGGTGTCATTGAGAGCGCGCGCCTGACCTCTTTAAGGTTTTTTTTTTCAAGCTTCTGCTTTTTTAAACAAAGCTGTACAGACAGCTTTTTTCCTTGAAATGAAACTGTTAGGGCATTAAAAATTAAACAGGAATGAAGTGTACACTGCTTAAGTATTTCAGCAAACACTGTTTAAGCTTGCAAGACTTATAAAATGCCTGCAGATCAGATTCAGTGGTGAAAAGGTTAAACTTTCCTGCCTGCAGTCAGAAGAATGTGTTCCAAGAGAGGGAGCAGAGAGCTCTTTTTAACAAAGGCAGAGTTAGTATAGCAACTGCCTATGAGATCGCTCATTGGAGGATTGACTGTGGGCGTGGTTAAAGAGTTCAATCATCTGCTGTGTAGAGAAGAGATTCATCTCAAGTGAGCATGCTCATTAAAACGGCTTGGAACTGGGCATGTGCACCACACCAGGCAGACAAGGAGATTCTGAAGGGAGGGGGGAGAGGGAGTTACACA
This sequence comes from Xenopus tropicalis, assembly GCF_000004195.4. Taxonomy (NCBI): domain Eukaryota; kingdom Metazoa; phylum Chordata; class Amphibia; order Anura; family Pipidae; genus Xenopus; species Xenopus tropicalis. The sequence goes on along the minus strand of NC_030678.2, from coordinate 66,936,902 downwards.
GCTCTGCAGTGAGAGAAACTCCAAGGGCCTTGACAAAGAGAATTGGTAAGCATTGAAGTGATGTTAGATTAGGTAATAGTACATCTCCCATTGCCAGGCACTTGATGCAGGAGAAACACCAGGTGAGCCAAATTAAGCTAGATGATGTTTGGGTAAACTGATCACTGGTGCTTTTTATTTCTCAATCAAAATTTTCCACAGTTTTATAGACTCCTTGGGGGGGGGGGGTGTGAAAGTTCCTCTGCAGGGGACCCCCACAAACTCTTGTTACAAAAAAGCAGGTGCAGTGTGCAAAGTGCAGAGAGGGTCTGGCATAATTTCTGACACCGCAGTGCAACGCAGAAGTGCAAGTGTTAGGGGCAAGTACCTTTAAAGAAAAGCATCAGTACACATATCTTTGCATCTATTTTGGCACATAATTCTGTAAATGTTTTCTATATCTGAAATGTTGTGTAACTTATCAACATCAGTAAAAATACATACAGTTTTCCCAGTAGCAGTAACCCATAGCAACCAATAACATCTTTGCTTTTAAGCAGGTGACCAGTAAGTTCTACTTGCTGATTGGATGCTATGGGTTGTTTCTGTTCCTGAGCAAACTTAGTGCCTTTAATTACATAATGCCCATAGGGTTCTAAATAACTAATAAATGAGACATTTTCATATTTTTTGTAATATAGAGAAATACAACATTGCAGATCATAAACATATTATATTTTATATAGAAAAATACAACTGATTTGAAAATCTCCATGCCTCCCAAACACACCATAAGATACTTAAATAAAATATAATGCATATAAATTGTCTTTGTTGTTCCTTGAGCTATTGTAAAATCAGTTTATTGCATTTAATTCTGCATAAAACCACAAAATTCAAAGGAAGCTTGAGCACAGAACTTTACTAGAAACTCAAGGTACAGGAACACAGAATACCAAGAACTCAGAAACAGCAGATTGCATAACAAGGTCAGAAACAAAACAAGATACAGGTTCAAGAACCATCCAAAAATGAACAAAATCAGCAAAGTTAGCAAAATTAGCAAAATGATTCAACTCAGACCAAACAGGGAGGGACCTTTTAAAGGGAACAGAATGAGTAATTGCCAACAACTGGCAAAAGGTGGGAGAATATTGCTACAAGGTACTCCCAGGAATAATAATAGCACAACAGGAACTCCTGTTGCTGAGAGGTACCTGGACAGCCACAGAACAGGCCATGCAGCGTTCAAGTCCCGATAGTTCCTTACATTACCTCCCCCCAAAAGATCCCTGGGTCCAGTGGAAAGGGCTTTAGGTGAAAAAGTTTATTGAGTACACAAATGAGTAGACTTTTTCCTGGAAGTACTGAAACAGGCAAGCTGGCAGTGGGAGACTAGACTGCGAGTACAGGAGCTGTAATTTTAACTGGAGCAGACAGGGAGCCGGCCAGCACCGGATTTTTTATCCGGGTGCCTCTAGGCCCCTAGGCAGTGGGGAGAGGTCCCCATTGCTCTGTATGGGAGCAAAATTTCAACATTTTGGTGCATCGGGGTGGCATGCCGTCTTCAAATTTGTGCCACCCTAGGACCAGGCCTTTGTGGCCTCTCCACAAATCCAGAACTGGGACAGGCTGATAGACAGCACTAAAGCAGACAAGGCAGGAATGTCAGAGTTCATTACAGCTGGAGCAGTTACAATTTAAACCAATAAAAGTCAATAGGTGAATTGTGATTGGTGGTTGTTGGGTGTGCCCACTTTTTCTAACCTTGAGTCAAAGTCACCCAGTGACAAACAGTGGGCACCCTGGCATAAATAGTGTGAGAATGACAGCATTTTAAAATTTAAACCAATAAAATTCAATGGATGAAATCTGATTGGCTGTTAGTGGCCCAACCCACTTTTCCTATTTTTGAACTGCAGTCCCCCAGTGACCAACTTTGCAAATTTTTGGGACTCAGGCATAAAAATTGTGAGACTGACAGCATTTTACACTTCACCATTGAAAGTAAATAGGTGAAATGTTGGAATTTGAGTTTGGTATTTTTTACTGTTGAGGTTTTGTAAAATAATAGAAAAATATCACTGAATCCTAATTAAGTTACCTAGGGAGTTGTGATGAAGGGAAGAGAAGTCTTAGTTTGTTATGTAGCTCCCGGAACTCTTCAAATGATCTTTGGATGAGAGTGGACTCTTGGGGGCATTCTCTTACCACTTTAATGATAAATATCTGTAGATCACATAAGAATCTTTGTTAATCCTTGCAAATATACAGTTAGGGAGAGATCTATCAGTGAGAAACACACAAGATGAATAAAACAAAAAGAACAAAAAAAAAAAAACAGGCACTTGTCCTTTTTACTATAAGCAGATGGATTCTTTAACATAATTTTGCTTCATACATTTTAGCATTTCAGTATACTTATGTGTCAATAAACAAACATAAATGTTATCTATTTGACTTACGTATCCTTTCTTAGGGGTGAATATCTTCTTGCATTTGGTCAGTAAAACATTACTTATCCTTCCATCTAACTTCAATGTATATATCCGTGGACAGAAGGAAAGTGACAGGTGTTCATCTGTGCAGCTAAACTTCAGCTGTGCCAGGTTATGAATAAAAAAGTTTAGCTTAGTTGCTACTGACCCAAGACTGGATTCTATGAGCCTATAAGGAGGTTGGAGCAAAGAAATAGTTTAGACCTAAGGAACAAGAACTATTATTACTGTAGTAAAGCTTCAACTGGCTTCATTACAAGGGTTTAATTTATACATATGAAGAGCACCAATATATCTTAGGTGTGTGAGTCCTTGAGGCAAGGACCAATTTTGTGCCAACATGTGCAGAAAAGGTGAGACTAAAGAGCTGGCTTTAGCCCCAGATTTGGGGTGTAGAGGGTGAAGAACAGAAATGAGCGGGATGGAGCAAGCGAAAAATTGGAGAACTGACATGAGCAGGGACGGAGACGATGCAGGATCTGGGACAGGCAGGAACAAGGCAGAGTGGGCAAAGGATCTGGGAATGGCAGGAGCAGGATGGAGAGGACAAGCAGGACAGGAGCAAGAACAGCGGTGAGAACAAGGGCAGGACAAGAACAGGAACACAGGAACAGGACCAAACAGGAACAGGACCAAACAGGAACAGGACTGAGGAAGGTAAGAGCAGACAAGGAGCCAGATCAAAGAAACAAGAGTCAGGACCATGCCACAGTGCTCAGGTAACCAAGGCCAATGCTCAGGCACAGGAGGGCTGGGCTTATGTAGGACAGAGGGCATAGTCAGCCCTAATAAGCCAACTCCAACCAGCCAATAAGGATGTTGGAGTGATATAACATGGGATATAGGTAAAAATGAGATGGACACTTGCTGGCTGGTCTCCTGGGCCAGTGGTTAGGGAGAGCAACCAGCAATCAGGATTTCTCAACAAAGCCTTACAAAACATAATAAATAAACTTTCAATGTCACTACAATATATATAATACAAATTACATCAGACAAATACATCTAACTTTTTATAATTCCAGAATAGAGATGAGTAAACTATTTAATTAGATACTATTTTGTGGTAAATTTGTGGTTTTACCCATGGCAAAAATCTTGTGATGCTGTGCATTTTGTAGAAAAAGTCATCAGTAAATGGTGGGAAAAACATCATATTATCCTCTCCTTGTCTTCTACATCAGCCAGTATAATTGGAGCCCTCCCAATATCTATATAAATAATTGTATGTATTAGATTTTGGGGGGAATGTAATAAATGGCACAACTAGAAAAAAATCACACAAATAAGAATAAAAATTTGCATTTCACAAAGTAATAGTCTTCATTAGACTGTTGTTGCATTGCTAATGTTAATTTTCATAAGGCTCACCAAGCCATGGGAGTAACATGTGTACCCACCTACATGTGCCCGCACCTTGGTCAATGCATACCTCCCAACATTTGAAAAATGAAAAGAGGGACAAAAGGATTTGGTGCGCGCAGCCAATTACCACACCCCATTTAAAAAAAAATACTCCTTTTATATAGATGAAATGGTGGGATCAGACGCAAATGTGCTATACCCTCATACTGAACGACCTAAGGAAAACAATATAGCAACTCCTACATTAAAATACAAATATAGAGAGAAGGCAGTCAGTTATAAGTGAGTTATAACTATGTACCAGTTTTGCCCCCCCTTACACAGTACCCCCATACACAGTGCCCCCATACACAGTACCCCCCATACACAGTAGCTCCCATACACAGTAGCCCCCCCCTACACAGTAGCCCCCCCACACACAGTAGCCCCCCATATGGCTCCGCCTTCGTCTTCTCTCCTTATGCGGCTCCTTGTGCGGCAGCGGCAGGCCCTTTTATAAGGTTGCACCCGTGCATAATGACGTCACACGTACCCAGGGGCGCAACCTTATAAAAGGGCCTGTCTTGCTGTATAAGGAGCCGCATAAGGAGAGAAGCCGCAGGAGAAGTCGTAACGTACGGCTCCAGCCAGCGCATCCCGCTGTGCGCAATGCGGGACATTCATGGAACTATCCGGGACAGCGGGATGCGCCATAAAAAATCGGGACTGTCCTGCGAAAAGCGGGACAGTTGGGGGGTATGGTCAATGGGAGGACACAGACGTTTTAGAGGTGTTGGCATGTGGGTGGGATCACATATCCTCCTATGAAGAAGACATATTGATGACCTATTAATGTTGTGGGATTGTCACGATCTCCCGTGGAGACGCCGTGGAGTACCAGGAAGTTGGAAGCCTAAAGACTGGGTTGGAAACGGCAGGCAGAGAAAAAAGTGTGGTGTGGTATATATAGAATATAATACCCAATCCTCAGCGCTCTTGTAGTGATGAAAATCCGTGTGTAGTGAAGACAACAAAGTTTTTTGCATGTGCTGGTGATCCTGCAGCTCCTCCTCAGATCAACCCGTTTGACTGGGTCCAAAAACGTTTACAAAGAAAAATAGCAGGAGCGCATAAATGTAAAATAAAAAAACAAAAAACTACTAATAGTGCAAAACGTTTAAAATATATAATTCCTAAATGAAACCAACAACCAAAATGAAGAGTGTGGAACTTGATTAATAAGTTGATACATCCCATGCAGAAATGCAAACCGCTCACCAGATGGTGACAAATACGAGCCAAATGTATAAGATGTACTTTCGGTACGCTTCCTCAGGAGTCCAATAACACAGTGATGTGTTATTGGATCACTGTGTTATTGGACTCCTGAGGAAGCGTACCGAAAGTACGTGAAACGAGTTTTTACCAGAACCTGTTTATCTTCTGCATTTTACCTTCTGCATCTTGTAAGTAGAAGTCTTTTTAGCAGTTCCATGTAATAAATAATATTGCACAATTTGCTGTTTTTCTCATTCATTGTGCCTATATTGAGGATACGGCTGCTATTCGCTTTTGGAGACATCTTATACATTTGGCTCGTATTTGTCACCATCTGGTGAGCAGTTTGCATTACTGCACGGGGTGTATCAACTTATTAATCAAGTTCCACACTCTTCATTTTGGTTGTTGGTTTCACTTAGGAATTATATATTTTAAACGTTTTGCACGTTTTTTGTTTTTATTTTACATATATGCACTCCTGCTATTTTTCTTTGGAGACACAATACAAATCAGGCAAAAGGTCAGGGCTAGCAGCAGAACAGGGCAAGGCAACAGGACACAGAATGTGGAGCTTGGAACCAGAAGGGGGTCACAAGATAATATGACAGGAACATGGGAATCAGCGGCAGGGTCACAGGAACAGCTTAATGACCAAGCAAGGTGCAATGGTCAGGGACAGGCTTATAAAGGGTCATGATTAGAAGATGAGAAACACATGAGAATAATGAGGCGTGTGGAGAAAAGGGAGCAGACAGAATACCAGAAGAGAGACAAAAGAATTAGTCAGAATCAGCCCAAAATGCCTCAAGTGGCTCAGGAGGTAAATGCATGCTGTCAGAAACACATCAGGCAGTGTTTGAATTCTGACTGATCCTGACAGGGATGGTTCAATAGCAGAGCTTGAAAAAGTTGTTGGCAATTAAGTCTGAACAAAAAAAATGTCAAAGTAACTTTGAATTATGATTTGAAAGAAAATCCTTTAGATTTGTTAATAATGAATGAACAAGGGTGATTAAAAGCTAAGACTTTTAAAAAATTAACTGCTAAAAATACTTCATTGAGAGCAGAGAGTTACCGCCCAGATTAATTCATAAAAGGTATTTGTCAGATGCAGTTTTTGCAAATTTGTATAAACTGCCCAATTGCCCAGAGGTGATGCAGGCAAAAGATTTAGCCTTAAAGGAGAAGGAAAGTCTAAAAACAACATGAGCTCAATAACTTAGCCTTAATACAGTCATAAACATATTTCCTGAACTCACCTTTCTGTTGCTTAATCTGCCTCTGACATGGAAAAGTCTTTTAAGTAAATGCAGTACCTGCTCTAAGCCTGTGCAGCTTCCTGTCTCACTGAACACAGATTGTCCAGGACACAGACATGCTCAGTGCAGAGCAGAGAGCTCGTTTTTTTTTTTTTTTCCTTTGAAGATCTGCAGTCCCTGAAGAAATGCTAGACCCCGTTAGCCCCACCCACTTCACTCTATTGTCCAATCGGAATGCTCCTGTTTTTTCTAGTCCTGCCACAGTCCCACTATCCCACAGCCACAGTCCCACTATCCCACATCCACCAGCCATCCCACAGTGCCACTATCCCACATTCCCAGCCATCCCACAGCCACAGTCCCACTATCCCACAGCCACAGTCCCACATCCAAAAAGGGAGTTTAACAAGGAGTTTAACAAGAGGAACAACCAGGGAGCAACGGCAGAAGACCAGCCAGCCTCTGTCCATGTGAACCGGGACCCAGTTTCCTGGATACACCTGCATAATGTCATTGTTCTGATTAGTTTTATCTTTCATGTTTGTGCTTCCAAAGGTAACGTCTTCCTTTAGCCCTCAAGCTGACTGTCCCTACTCCACAGTAATATCTTCCAATCTGCTCCATTCAACACATTGCTGCTCTTATAATCTCTATACATTTTTGAAAAATCTAGCACCTTCAACTAGTACCTCCCAAAATCATAACACTTTCAAATCATTCTCCCACCTCCTCTCCCTCTCCTTACTGCTACTACTTGCCGCAGGTGATATCTCTCCAAATCCTGGTCCCTGCCATATACCTGTCTCCTATTGCCCACACAATGCTTCTCTTCTGGTAAAACCCTCACAAACTACTAACCTGTCTATCCTTATTCAAATTCCCACTCTCTCCTCTTCTTATCTCCCGTTCTCTTGTGCTCTTTTTAAAACCCGCTCTGTAACTAAAAAAGCCACTTTAATTCATGATCTGTTTTGCTCCAAGTCTTTTCACCTGTTTGCCATAACAGAGACCCGGCTCTCTCAGAATGATAATGCTATTGATGCAGCTCTCTCTTATGGCGGTCTTTCCTTCTCTCATACTCCCTGCATTACTGGCTGTGGGGGAGGGGCTGGTGTTCTGCTGTCCCCGCATTGTCGTTTTAAACTAATCCCTATACCTCCTACTTTCAGGTTTCCTTCTTTTGAGGTGCATGCAGTTCAGCTGTTCCACCCTCTTTCTGTGTGGGTGGCAGTTGTTTACAGACCTCCTTCTTCAAAATCCTTGGCTACGTTCCTCTCTGACTTTGAATCCTGGCTTTCTTTTTTCTATGCTCTGACACCCCTGCAATTATTTTAGGAGATTTCAATTGCCATATTGGCCCTCCCGATTTCTCCATCTGACCTCCTCCTTTGATCTCCAGCAGTGGACTAATACAGCTACCCATAAGGATGGACATTTCCTAGATCTGATCTTTTCTAAAAATCTAGATCTATCTGCATTTAACAGTGAGCCTTTTCCTCTTTCAGATCATCATCTTATCTCTTTTTCTATCTCGCACGCGTCTCCACTACTAACGCTCAGCCTAAAACCCTGATTCGCAACACTCGAATAGTTGATATGACTGCTCTGTCTAACTCTCTTAGTTCTAACTTCTCCTCCTTCTGTGCTTTCTCTGATCCTGAGTTACTGATAAATACCTATAATTCTATTTTATCATCTGCAATAAACACCCATACCCCCCTGCAGCGTAAGTCATGCCCACAATCCCCGTTCCTAGCTTAGCCCTCAGACGCAATTTCTGCGCTCCTGTGCACATTTGGAGGAAATCTCGCATGAAAGCGGATTTGCTCCACTATAAATTTCTTATGGTGTGTCTCAATACTGCCCTATCCCAGGCCAAGCAAGTGTACTATAACACACTTAAATAATAATGTAAATAATAATAATAAATCAAACCCACGTCGCTTATTTTCCATATTTGACTCACTACTTCATCCTTCACCTAATAAATCAATCATATCTGTACATACACCCCAGGACTTTGCTGACTTCTTTAAAAGCAAAATCGATTCTATTCACAAACAATTTTCCCAACCTTCATATATCGGTAATCTCAACCTTCCCAAATCTCCTCTTTCTGTATTGAGCTCCCTTAAAATCGTAACAGAGTCTGAAGTTTTTCAGCTTCTCCGATCCTCTCCGCCTACTACCTGCTCACTGGATCCCATGCCCTCATCGCTACTAAAACAGTGTGCCCCTGCCCTTTCTCCAGCTCTTACCCACATATTCAATTCCTCTCTGGCTTCTGGTACTTTTTACCTCTCTATTCAAACAAGCATGTGTCAAATCCATTCTTGGACCTGGACCTGTCCTGCCTTTCTATCTACCGTCCTGTCTCTATCCTGCCCCTAGCCTCTAAACTCCTGGAACGTCTTGTCTTTTCTCGTGTCACTAACTTCCTGTGCACCCATAATCTGCTGGACCTGCATCTGCAAATGACATCCAGATATATTTAGACCCCTGCACTAACCACTGATGTTCAAACCCAGATTGCTAACTGCCTCCTGGCTATCTCCTCCTGGATGAACCAACGCCACCTCAAACTTAACCTAGCTAAAACAGAGCTCATGGTCTTCCCGCCCAAACCTAGGCCTTCTCCCCCTTTCACCATTACTATTGATGGCATGACCATCAACCCTGTTAATTCTGCACACTGCCTTGGGGTTATCTTTGAGCAGTCACTCTCCTTCACTAACCATATTAATAACACTGCCAAAATCTGCCGTTTTTTCCTCCACAATATTGCCTAATGAGGAAACTTTGGAAAACTAAGCAATGCCTTATGTTTTTCCACCAGCGATTTACATTACAGGGGTGCCGACTATCCAAATTTGACAGCAAGAAGTTTTTAGTCCCTTAAAGATAAACTGATAAATATTGACAAAGATATGGGTAATGAATCCAGTACAAGTTTGTTTTAAATGTGGTGCAAAGGCTTTGTAATATATAGGGAACAGAAAAGTTCAAGAATGTTAAAAAAACTATTAGATAAAATCATTTATAAGTTGCCAGACAATTGGAGTAATCTATAAATTGACCCATGGGTCTTTTCACTCTTATATGTAGAAAACACAAAGAGAAGATTAAGTGTTAGAACAAAACCAGTAAAAAGTAGTGTTGCACAGCATTCCATGACGGAATAATTTATTCTATAAATGTTGAACAGGAATTAAAAAAGGAATAGAACAAATACAATTTAATATAAGAAAAAGGCAATCTTGATATTAAATTATTGCAATCAGGAGCTAAATAAATTTAAGAACTAGGATCTTTGTAGCCTTACGATTTCAATGTTTTAATAATGTAGTATTGTATGTCCTCTATTTTCATTCACAATTGAAAATTTTAGATTGTTAAAAAATAATGTGTACAAGAATTTATTTAAGCACTTATGTAATTATGCAAAAAATTTTTTTTTTTATCAACAATATATATAGAGGCATAGGTAGTGATGAGCGAATCTGTCTCATTTCGCTTCGCCATAAAATGTGCGAAATGGCAAGAAAATTTGCGAAGTGGAGAAAAATTAGCAAAACGCATTTGTCGCACGATTTTTTTGTGGTCCGCGTATATTTTTTTTGTCTCCTGCGTTTTTTGATGCAACCAATTTTTCACGCGACTGTGCCCTTTTTTCAGCGACTGCGCCCTTTTTTGGACGCGTTTGTGGCCGATTTGCCGTGACCGCGCCCTTTTTGACGCGACTGCACCCAATTAGACGCGTGACAAAAAAATTCACACGGCAAATTTTCACTGAAGTCTTGCAAAACAATGGGCGGAAATTCGCTGTGAATCCATGCCTGGTGAAAAAATTCACTCATCACTAGGCATAGGCATATATATGCAGTGATGTAGTGAGGCAAAAGTTTAAGGTTGCTAAGCAACAAATTCTTTCACCAATGGTCATCCACAATAAAATAAAAAAGAAGATGGAAGTAGCATATTGTTCTGCCCTGAAGACACCAGAAATGAAGACACGTTTTGGCATTTGCAAGTGAAAGGTCAATGGAAGGGACTGGGGAACAATACAAATACTACACAGCAGAATATGGGTGCATGGTTGCATGAGTCATGAACTCTTGAAATAGAGACAGGGAGAAGTAAAAGCATGCAATATTAATCCTGTCAACTTAGCTGGTTGTCTGGGGGTAGCCTTTGACTCTTACCTCTTCTTTTCTGACAATCACTACACAATATTGCCAAAAATCTGTCTTGTTTTTTTACAAGTGTAGGGACCCATAGGGTTAAACTGCCCCTATGGCTTTAAACCCTACTTCTTACTTATATCTGCTGTTACTGGGCAAAGACCCATATATCTAGTTTACAATTTGCATTATGTCCCTATTGGTTTATTTGGTTGATCATACCCCTTGCACTCTCATATAGGGGCCAATTCACTAAAGGTCGATAACTCTCATCGCATGCTTTTTTGCGTTAAAAAGCATGCGATAATTAAGTCCCGATTCATCAAAGTCATTTGGCATGCGTTGAGATGCATATCGCATGTGCAAAAAACGCACTGCGTTATTTACCTCGCATTGTGTTTAATGAAGCATTAAACGCACTAAATATCGCATTAGTCTGTGCCAGTATTAACACCTTGGGGCAGGCAGTACTTAAAGAAAATTGTGGTTCATGAGCTTTTGGCAACACAACATGGACTTTGCAGTGGAATTTTTTCAAGTATATGTTGACCCTAGAGTGATGCATCCTCCAGTTGTCAGGGATATGGTAATTTTCAGAAGAGTAGTTTTCCGAAAGTAATGGTTATGTGTGTAAAATTGTGCGCTAATATAGCAAGCGGTGAAATATATTGCACGCAGCGGGAAATAACGCATGCGGCGGGAATTAACGCAAGAAAAACGCTCATTGCGAGTTAAATAACGCAAAGAACATTGGGCCCGATTCACTAAAGTCCGAAATAAGGAGTGCTATTTATAGCATGCGTTAAAAATCTTATCACTTCTTATTTTTCGCTCGATTCACTAAAAGGACACGTCATAATTAAGAAGTGATGTTCTTGGCGTTATTTATCTTGCGACGACATATTTTCAAGCAATATATTACGCAGCGCACAACATATTACGCAGCACATTGCTTGAAAATATGTCGTCGCAAGATAAATAACGCCAAGAACATCGCTTCTTAATTATGACAAGTGTCCTTTTAGTGAATCGAGTGAAAAATAAGAAGTCATAAGCTTTTTTAACGCATGCTATAAATAGCACTCCTTATTTCGGACTTTAGTGAATCGGGCCCATTGTGTCTTAATTATGCCGCCTGTCCTTTTAGTGAATCGAGTGTTAAGTCGCAAAAAATAAGAAGCAATAAAATTTTTAACACATGCTATAAATAGCGCTCGTTTTATCGACCTTTAGTGAATCAAATCCATAGTGTTTAGCAGGAGGGTGTGTCTTGCTCTTTGGCTGCCTCTGTGTCTCAGGTGAAGGTCCACTGAGCCTGGGATCAGAACAAGGCCCCAGTAAAGCCATTATTGACTGCCATAAAGTCACAATCTGCTCCAGAGAAATCAGGGACAGGGACCCCGTGAATGAGGACCGGTTAGATAGTTACTCTTGTAAGAGCACTCTCTAGGAGAGTGAGATAGAGAGGGAAGGAAGCAAAGCAGTTTTGGCTCCACCAAGGAACATAGCTGGAAGTACTCTTCCATACAGGCATGTATGTTGCCTCAGCATAGGGCCACGGTTAAGACATAGGAGACAGGCAGTACCTAAATTCTGATCCACAGTCGGCTGTATGACTCTTAAAGTTAGAGGTATTCAACCTGAGGACTGAGGTATCTATCCTGACTGTTTCCAAGGGGGTGCCAAGCTGACCAGGTGCATTTACCCTGCCCAGACTCTAAAGAAGCTGGGATAAACTGGTGTGCATCCTCCATATACCATCTGCTTGTGAGTATTGATCAAACCCTGCCTTTCCATTTGTCTTTGACAATAAACTTGTTTTATTGTTCAACTGCAAGAACCTTCTGCACCCAGCTAAAGTGAGTTTTAGTTACCCTACACCCCTAGCTCTGCAAGTCACTTCCATCTAGCGAAGGACCATCCTGTCTAAGAGAGTCACATGTACCCCATGATCAGACAGTTTTTGTACATTTTGCACTGTTTTACTTTAGGGGCCTTTCCTCGGGGGGACTTTTAGTTTACCCAGTTAAACTATATATTGATTTTTTTCAGAACAACCTAGGCTTTCAAAATATGGTAGAATTTTGGTGTAATTCCAATTCAGATATAGGCTTCTAAATGTCTAAAAATGTAAAAAAATCATATTTTCCATAATATAAGCACACATACCAGAAACAAAAATTATTTTATGCACAAAAATACAACTGATTTGGAAAGAACCATGTCTTCTGATTGTGCCAATACCAAATATATATAGTTTTATGGAGATTTCTCACTTGTATAGGTCAAAAACTCCCAGCAGTACACTACCAAATTTCCAAAGCACTGCTTCAGAAAGCTGCATACTTCAGATTTCAAGGCCAAAAATTCCAGAAAATTACACATTTCTGAAAAGAACAGATTCTGGGGAATCCAGAGTAGGCACAATTGTCTGTCTACTCCAAACTATCAAGTTGCAATGCTTTCCTAAAGTTATTGGTTTATATCAAAATTTGTGAATTTTTAAAAAAAAATCGCTTCAGAGCTTCCAGTCTATAGTATCTTATATCCTATAGGTCATAAAGTAACCAAATAAAACACCCTAAATATTGCCAGGGGTCCACTGAACAGTTTGATGCCCAATATGTATATGTTTACCTATGCATGTGGCATGTAGGGGCCCCAATGTGAACATACCCCCATATGATAATTTCTGTCATTTCAGCTCCAGCAAAATCAACACATTTACATCATTATATGTGGAATAGAATATATCTTTATTGTCATTGTCACATAGTAAACAACGAGATATAAAAGAAGCAAGCAACAACTCAAAGCAGTGGCATAGTAAAAGATAATATCAGTCTACTGTTACATATTTAAAGCCATAATTGCTCTTGGATAAAAGCTGTCTCTCAGATGTAGGGATGTAGCGAACTGTTCGCCGGCGAACTAATTCGCGCGAACATCGGGTGTTTGCAAGTCCGCAAATTCGCGAACTTTTGGCTATGTTCGCCATTTGGGTTCGCCTTAGCTGGCGCCAAATTTTGACCTCTCACCCCAGACCAGCAGATACATGGCAGCCAATCAGGCAGCTCTCCCTCCTGGGCCACCCCCCCCCCTTGGACCACTCCCTTCCATATATAAACTGAAGCCCAGCAGCCATTTTACATTCTGCCTGTGTGTGCTTGAAGAGATAGTGTAGGGAGCTGTGTATTGATTTGAGGGAGAGTTTAAGTAGGTTTTCTGGCTAGTAATCTACTACTGCTCTGTATTTGTGTGGGGATAGGAGCTGTGCATTGATTTGAGGCAGAGTTTAAGTAGGATTTCTGGATAGTAATCTACTTTCTACTGCTCTGTATTTGTGTGGGGATAGGAGCTGTGCATTGATTTGAGGCAGAGTTTAAGAAGGATTTCTGGATAGTAATCTACTTTCTACTGCTCTGTATTTGTGTGGGGATAGGAGCTGTGCATTGAGTTGAGGCAGAGTTTAAGTAGGATTTCTGGATAGTAATCTACTTTCTACTGCTCTGTATTTGTGTGGGGATAGGAGCTGTGCATTGATTTGAGGCAGAGTTTAAGTAGGATTTCTGGCTAGTAATCTACTTTCTACTGCTCTGTATTTGTGTGGGGATAGGAGCTGTGCATTGATTTGAGGCAGAGTTTAAGTAGGATTTCTGGATAGTAATCTACTTTCTACTGCTCTGTATTTGTGTGGGGAGAGGAGCTGTGTATTGATTTGAGGGAGAGTTTAAGTAGGTTTTCTGGCTAGTAATCTACTACTGCTCTGTATTTGTGTGGGGAGAGGAGCTGTGCATTGATTTGAGGCAGAGTTTAAGTGGGATTTCTGGATAGTAATCTACTTTCTACTGCTCTGTATTTGTGTGGGGAGAGGAGCTGTGTATTGATTTGAGGGAGAGTTTAAGTAGGTTTTCTGGCTAGTAATCTACTACTGCTCTGTATTTGTGTGGGGATAGGAGCTGTGCATTGATTTGAGGCAGAGTTTAAGTAGGATTTCTGGATAGTAATCTACTTTCTACTGCTCTGTATTTGTGTGGGGAGAGAGCTGTGTATTGATTTGAGGGAGAGTTTAAGTAGGTTTTCTGGCTAGTAATCTACTACTGCTCTGTATTTGTGTGGGGAGAGGAGCTGTGCATTGATTTGAGGCAGAGTTTAAGTAGGATTTCTGGATAGTAATCTACTTTCTACTGCTCTGTATTTGTGTGGGGAGAGGAGCTGTGTATTGATTTGAGGGAGAGTTTAAGTAGGTTTTCTGGCTAGTAATCTACTACTGCTCTGTATTTGTGTGGGGATAGGAGCTGTGCATTGATTTGAGGCAGAGTTTAAGTAGGATTTCTGGATAGTAATCTACTTTCTACTGCTCTGTATTTGTGTGGGGAGAGAGCTGTGTATTGATTTGAGGGAGAGTTTAAGTAGGTTTTCTGGCTAGTAATCTACTTTCTACTGCTCTGTATTTTTTGTCTAAATAACAATTTGTCTAAATAACAATTATAATTCCGTGTCCAGAAACATCACCTGACTGACGGTTTTCCACCAGCAATAATATATTCCGTATCCACTACTGTATACGTTGCCCTTGCAGGCCTTGTTGCCCGATGTCTGCAACCAAGTGCCACCTAGCTGTGTGAGCTTTTTCACAATTTGTCTAAATAACAATAATAATTCCGTGTCCAGAAACATCACCTGAGTGACGGTTTTCCACCAGCAATAATATATTCTGTATCCACTACTGTATACGTTGCCCTTGCAGGCCTTGTTGCCCGGTGTCTGCAACCAAGTGCCGCCTAGCTGTGTGAGCTTTTTCACAATTTGTCTAATTAACAATAATAATTCCGTGTCCAGAAACATCACCTGAGTGACGGTTTTCCACCAGCAATAATATATTCCGTATCCACTACTGTATACGTTGCCCTTGCAGGCCTTGTTGCCCGGTGTCTGCAACCAAGTGCCACCTAGCTGTGTGAGCTTTTTCACAATTTGTCTAAATAACAATAATAATTTCGTGTCCAGAAACATCACCTGAGTGACGGTTTTCCACCAGCAATAATATATTCCGTATCCACTACTGTATACGTTGCCCTTGCAGGCCTTGTTGCCCGGTGTCTGCAACCAAGTGCCACCTAGCTGTGTGAGCTTTTTCACAATTTGTCTAAATAACAATAATAATTCCGTGTCCAGAAACATCACCTGAGTGACGGTTTTCCACCAGCAATAATATATTCCGTATCCACTACTGTATACATTGCCCTTGCAGGCCTTGTTGCCCGGTGTCTGCAACCAAGTGCCACCTAGCTGTGTGAGCTTTTTCACAATTTGTCTAAATAACAATAATAATTCCGTGTCCAGAAACATCACCCAAGTTGTTGTTGTTTTGTAAAAATAAAAAAAATGCCAGGCAAAGGCAGGCCGCCACGCAGAGGCACTAGGGGCCGTGCTGCTATGATATCCTGTGGCCCTAGGAAATTGCCCAGTTTTCCGAAGGCACTTACCCTGAACTCCCAAAATGCTGAAGAGGTAGTTGACTGGCTTACACAGCACACCCCATCCTCTACTGTTTCTAACTTTGCCACAACATCCTCATCCTCCTCTGCTCTGGGCACCCCACGTACCACTTCCTCCACCACCGCCGCCCCTTCTTCACTGGAGTCAGAGGAGTTATTTACTCATGAGTTTGTTGAACTGAGTGATGCGCAACCATTATTGCCAGAAGAAGATGAAGGAGATGAGGACGTTACACCAGATATCATAATTCAGGCAGGCAACACAACAGAGATGGACATAAGGTGTGATGAGGTCCCCGCTGCTGCTGTCTTCTGTGCGCTGTCAGAAGAAATTGATGCATCTGAGGAGAATGATGATGAGGAGATTGATATTTTGTGGGTGCCCACAAGAAGAGAGCAAGAGGAGGATAGTTCAGATGGAGAGACGGAGAGTCAGAGAGGCAGGAGGAGAATAAGACTTAGAAGAAGCAGGGACAGCTCCCAGGGAACAGTAGGGCAACAACATGAATCGGCACCTGTGGTCAGCCAGCCAACGCACCCGCCAGCTTCTAATGTTACTGCTAGAAAGCCCACATCAAAAGGCTCAGCAATGTGGCATTTTTTTAATGTGTGTGCCTCTGACAAAAGCGCTGTAATTTGCAATGAGTGCAGTCAGAAACTGAGTCTTGGGAAGCCCAACACCCACTTAGGTACAACTGCTATGCGAAGGCACATGAACGCCAAACACAAAGCACTATGGGAGCAACACCTCAAAGGCAGCAGCCAAACACTAAGCCACCCTCCTTCTGCTCCAGCATCTTACTGCTCTACTTCTGCTGTCCTTGACCCGTCTCAACCACCCTCCACTCCGCCTTCCACCTTGACCACCAGTTCCTGCTCATCTGCCCCCAGCCAAGTTTCTGTGAGGGCCATGTTTGTGCGTAAGAAACCAATGCCTCCGAGTCATCCCCTTGCCCGGCTTTTACCATACCAGCTGGTGGACTCTGAGGCTTTCCACCAATTTGCAGCAATTGGGACACCGCAGTGGAAGGTACCCAGCAGCAATTTTTTTTCCCAGAAGGGAATACCACACCTGTACCAGCATGTGGAGAGCCAAGTCACCGCATCTCTGTCATTTAGTGTTGGGGCAAAGGTCCATATGACTACTGACACATGGTCCTCCAAGCATGGTCAGGGCAGGTATGTCACCTACACTGCCCACTGGGTGAACCTGGTGATGGCTGGGAAGCAGGGAATGCGTGGTTCAACAACAGTGGGGTTGGTGTCACCGCCACGGGTTGCATGCGGGTCTGCCACCACCTCTACTCCTCCTTTGCTCTCTAACTCGTCTTCTAAGTCATCTTCTAACTCGTCTTCTAACTTGGCTTCTTCCTCGGCTTCTTCCTCCTCTGCTGCTGTGTCCTCCTCCACACCTGTGCACCCCCAGCTCCACATAGGCTATTCGACGTGCCAGGTACGCCGTTGTCATGCTGTCTTGGGCATGACGTGCCTGGAAAGTAGAAACCATACCGGATCTGCACTCCTGTCATCTCTGCACTCACAGGCTGATCGGTGGCTGACCCCACACCAACTGAAAATCGGAAAAGTGGTGTGTCACAACGGAAGCAATCTGTTGGCAGCACTGAGACTAGGCAATTTAACACATGTGCCCTGCATGGCACATGTTTTAAATTTGATAGTCCAACGGTTTGTCTCGAAGTACCCAGGATTGCAGGACATTCTCAGGCAGTCCAGGAAGGTGTCTGGCCATTTCAGACGTTCCTACACAGCCATGGCACGCCTTGCTGACATTCAGCGGCGGCACAAGTTGCCAGTCAGGCGTTTAATTTGCGACAGCCAGACTTGCTGGAATTCCACGCTAATGATGTTTGAACGTCTGCTGCAACAACAAAAAGCCGTCAATGAATACCTATTTGAACTGGGTGGTAGGACTGGATCTGCAGAGCTGGGGATTTTTTTCCCCCGTTACTGGGTGCTTATGCGCGACGCCTGCAGGCTGATGCGCCCTTTTGACGAGGTCACAAATATGGTTAGTCGCATTGAAGGCACCATCAGCGACCTAATACCCTTTGCTTTTTTTCTTGAGCGTGCCGTGCGACGAGTGACAGATGACGCTGTAGACCAGCGTGACCAAGAGCATGATTTCTGGGCGGAATCACCAGAACGTTCCCAGGCACCTGCTGCAACGCAGGGAGAGGTGTCAGAAGTGGAGTCAGAGGAGGAAGGTGGCTTTGTGGAGGCAGAAGACCAACAGGAGCAGGCTTCCCGGGGGGCTTGTGGTCACCTTTTGTGGAGCCCTGGTCTTGTACTTGGCTGGGGGGAGGAGACGGTGGTGGATGAGGACGTAGTCCTTGATAACGAGGAAGGGGAGATGGATACCTCTGCATCCAACCTTGTGAGAATGGGGTCTTTCATGCTGTCATGCCTGTTGAAGGACCCCCGTATCAAGAGGCTTAAGGAGAAGGACCTGTACTGGGTGGCAACGCTACTAGACCCTCGTTACAAGCATAAAGTGGCAGAAATGTTACCAACGTACCACAAGTCCGAAAGGATGCTGCATTTCCAAACCAGCCTGCAAAACATGTTGTACAATGTAGGGATGTAGCGAACCTAAAAAAAAATGTTCGCGAACCCGTTCGCGAACTTTCGTCAGAAAGTGCGAACGTTCGCGAACTTTGCGAACCCCATAGACTTCAATGGGAAGGCGAACTTTAAAACCTAGAAAAGCCATCTCTGGCCAGAAAACTGATTTTAAAGTTGTTTAAAGGGTGCCATGACCTGGACAGTGGCATGCAGGAGGGGCATCAATGGCAAAAATTTCTCTGAAAAATACGTTGTTGACACAGCGTTGCGTTTTGTGCTGTAAAGGGCAGAAATCACACTACATTCCTAAACTTATGTAATAAACTGCTTTAAAAAGTCCGGCATCTACATTCCAATCAAGTCGTGTAAAGGTTACGGCCGGTTCACACGCAAAGACAAAACGCCGCGTTTACTGCAACGAAAAAAAACGCAAAAAGCTTTAATGATACTGTCAAGTGTGCGAATATTAGTTTTTACTAGTTGCTTGTCACCTCCAGGACGTTCGTCCCGTCGGTGGGAATATTTCTGTAGTGGTGTGTTTAGCAGTCACCGTGCTTGTGCGCACGTGCATGGTCAGGCAGAGGTAATTCAATGTAGAGTAACGTGAACCAAAAAACACTGATTCTGCAGTGTGGGCCCAGGTTTGTCCTACCTTTTCGATCACCTGTGGTGACCATAAAAGATACGATTTTGCCGCAGTTGCAGAACCCTGAAAAATCAGGAATGTGTACATTCCTAAAAAATTATGGTTTTTTTGTTGCAGCCACTGAAGCACAGAGGACAGAAAAAATATCTCAGATAGATGGTATCATAACCATGCCCCAGGCAAACCCTTTCAAAGAACTAAGATAGGGTGACAACAAGCACAGAAGACATTAAAAACATCAAAGCTAGATGGTATAATAACCATGCCCCAGCCAAACCCTTTCAAAGAACTCAGATAGGGTGACAACAAGCACAGAAGACATTAAAAACATCAAAGCTAGATGGTATCATAACCATGCCCCAGCCAAACCCTTTCAAAGAACTCATATAGGGTGACAAGCACAGAAGACATTAAAAACATCAAAGCTAGATGGTATCATAACCATGCCCCAGCCAAACCCTTTCAAAGAACTCATATAGGGTGACAAGCACAGAAGACATTAAAAACATCAAAGCTAGATGGTATCATAACCATGCCCCAGCCAAACCCTTTCAAAGAACTCATATAGGGTGACAAGCACAGAAGACATTAAAAACATCAAAGCTAGATGGTATCATAACCATGCCCCAGCCAAACCCTTTCAAAGAACTCATATAGGGTGACAAGCACAGAAGACATTAAAAACATCAAAGCTAGATGGTATAATAACCATGCCCCAGCCAAACCCTTTCAAAGAACTCATATAGGGTGACAAGCACAGAAGACATTAAAAACATCAAAGCTAGATGGTATCATAACCATGCCCCAGCCAAACCCTTTCAAAGAACTCATATAGGGTGACAAGCACAGAAGACATTAAAAACATCAAAGCTAGATGGTATCATAACCATGCCCCAGCCAAACCCTTTCAAAGAACTCAGATAGGGTGACAAGCACAGAAGAGTAGAAGAGAGAAAAATTCAGGATTTACCTGTCCAAAAAGTTTGGCTTACAATTAAGCCAGTAGGATTTGCACCCTAGTTTGTACGGTGGTGGAGGAGGACGCTAAAGGACAGCTGTGTGTGGTGTCAAGCGGCGTGCAGAGAAGGACAGCTGCATGGGCAGTCAGAACAAGTATTCCGGCGTGCAGTAACCCTCCGAGATCCATGCCTCATTCATTTTAATAAAGGTCAGGTAATCAACACTTTTGTGACCTAGGCGAGTTCTCTTCTCAGTTACAATCCCTCCTGCTGCACTAAAGGTCCTTTCTGAGAGGACACTTGAGGCAGGGCAAGACAACAGATTTATGGCAAATTGTGACAGCTCTGGCCACAGATCAAGCCTGCGCACCCAGTAGTCCAAGGGTTCATCGCTCCTCAGAGTGTCAATATCTGCAGTTAATGCCAGGTAGTCCGCTACCTGCCGGTCGAGGCGTTCTCTGAGGGTGGATCCAGAAGGGTCCTGGCGCTGCCTTGGACTGAAAAAACTTTGCATGTCTGACGTTACAGAGTGGCCAAAGTGCATTGTCCTTGCAGGTGTGCTCGTGGGAGGATTACCGGCACCTCTGCCCCTGGAATGTGGAGTGACATCACCCTTAAAAGAATTGTACAACATGTTTTGCAGGCTGGTTTGGAAATGCAGCATCCTTTCGGACTTGTGGTACGTTGGTAACATTTCTGCCACTTTATGCTTGTAACGAGGGTCTAGTAGCGTTGCCACCCAGTACAGGTCCTTCTCCTTAAGCCTCTTGATACGGGGGTCCTTCAACAGGCATGACAGCATGAAAGACCCCATTCTCACAAGGTTGGATGCAGAGGTATCCATCTCCCCTTCCTCGTTATCAAGGACTACGTCCTCATCCACCACCGTCTCCTCCCCCCAGCCAAGTACAAGACCAGGGCTCCACAAAAGGTGACCACAAGCCCCCTGGGAAGCCTGCTCCTGTTGGTCTTCTGCCTCCACAAAGCCACCTTCCTCCTCTGACTCCGCTTCTGACACCTCTCCCTGTGTTGCAGCAGGTGCCTGGGAACGTTCTGGTGATTCCGCCCAGAAATCAGGCTCTTGGTCACGCTGGTCTACAGCGTCATCTGTCACTCGTCGCACGGCACGCTCAAGAAAAAAAGCAAAGGGTATTAGGTCGCTGATGGTGCCTTCAGTGCGACTAACCATATTTGTGACCTCGTCAAAAGGGCGCATCAGCCTGCAGGCATCGCGCATAAGCACCCAGTAACGGGGGAAAAAAATCCCCAGCTCTGCAGATCCAGTCCTACCACCCAGTTCAAATAGGTATTCATTGATGGCTCTTTGTTGTTGCAGCAGACGTTCAAACATGAGGAGCGTTGAATTCCAGCGAGTCTGGCTGTCGCAAATTAAACGCCTGACTGGCAAGTTGTGCCGCCGCTGAATGTCAGCAAGGCGTGCCATGGCTGTGTAGGAACATCTGAAATGGCCAGACACCTTCCTGGACTGCCTGAGAATGTCCTGCAATCCTGGGTACTTCGAGACAAACCGTTGGACTATCAAATTTAAAACATGTGCCATGCAGGGCACATGTGTTAAATTGCCCAGTCTCAGTGCTGCCAACAGATTGCTTCCGTTGTCACACACCACTTTTCCAATTTTCAGTTGGTGTGGGGTCAGCCACCGATCGGCCTGTGAATGCAGAGATGACAGGAGTGCAGATCCGGTATGGTTTCTACTTTCCAGACACGTCATGCCCAAGACAGCATGACAACGGCGTACCTGGCACATCGAATAGCCTATGTGGAGCTGGGGGTGCACAGGTGTGGAGGAGGACACAGCAGCAGAGGAGGAAGAAGCCGAGGAAGAAGCCAAGTTAGAAGACGACTTAGAAGACGACTTAGAAGACGACTTAGAAGACGAGTTAGAGAGCAAAGGAGGAGTAGAGGTGGTGGCAGACCCGCATGCAACCCGTGGCGGTGACACTAACTCCACTGTTGTTGAACCACGCATTCCCTGCTTCCCAGCCATCACCAGGTTCACCCAGTGGGCAGTGTAGGTGACATACCTGCCCTGACCATGCTTGGAGGACCATGTGTCAGTAGTCATATGGACCTTTGCCCCAACACTAAATGACAGAGATGCGGTGATTTGGCTCTGCACATGCTGGTACAGGTGTGGTATTCCCTTCTGTGAAAAAAAATTGCGGCTGGGTACCTTCCACTGCGGTGTCCCAATTGCTACAAATTGGTGGAAAGCCTCAGAGTCCACCAGCTGGTATGGTAAAAGCTGGCGGGCTAAGAGTGCAGACAATCCAGCTGTCAGACGCCGGGCAAGGGGATGACTCGGAGGCATTGGTTTCTTACGCTCAAACATGGCCCTCACAGAAACTTGGCTGGGGGCAGATGAGCAGGAACTGGAAGGTGGAGTGGAGGGTGGTTGAGACGGGTCAAGGACAGCAGAGGTAGAGCAGTAAGATGCTGGAGCAGAAGGAGGGTGGCTTAGCGTTTGGCTGCTGCCTTTGAGGTGTTGCTCCCATAGTGCTTTGTGTTTGGCGTTCATGTGCCTTCGCATAGCAGTTGTACCTAAGTGGGTGTTGGGCTTCCCAAGACTCAGTTTCTGACTGCACTCATTGCAAATTACAGCGCTTTTGTCAGAGGCACACACATTAAAAAAATGCCACACTGCTGAGCCTTTTGATGTGGGCTTTCTAGCAGTAACAGTAGAAGTTGGCGGGTGCGTTGGCTGGCTGACCACAGGTGCCAATTCATGTTGTTGCCCTACTGTTCCCTGGGAGCTGTCCCTGCTTCTTCTAAGTCTTAATCTCCTCCTGCCTCTCTGACTCTCCGTCTCTCCATCTGAACTATCCTCCTCTTGCTCTCTTCTTGTGGGCACCCACAAAATATCACTCTCCTCATCATCATTCTCCTCAGATGCATCAATTTCTTCTGACAGCTCACAGAAGACAGCAGCAGCGGGGACCTCATCACACCTTATGTCCATCTCTGTTGTGTTGCCTGCCTGAATTATGATATCTGGTGTAACGTCCGCATCTCCTTCATCTTCTTCTGGCAATAATGGTTGCGCATCACTCAGTTCAACAAACTCATGAGTAAATAACTCCTCTGACTCCAGTGAAGAAGGGGCGGCGGTGGTGGAGGAAGTGGTACGTGGGGTGCCCATAGCAAAGGAGGATGAGGATGTTGTGGCAAAGTTAGAAACAGTAGAGGATGGGGTGTGCTGTGTAAGCCAGTCAACTACCTCTTCAGCATTTTGGGAGTTCAGGGTAAGTGCCTTCGGAAAACTGGGCAATTTCCTAGGGCCACAGGATATCATAGCAGCACAGCCCCTAGTGCCTCTGCGTGGCGGCCTGCCTTTGCCTGGCATTTTTTTTATTTTTACAAAACAACAACAACTTGGGTGATGTTTCTGGACACAGAATTATTATTGTTATTTAGACAAATTGTGAAAAAGATCACACAGCTAGGTGGCACTTGGTTGCAGACACCGGGCAACAAGGCCTGCAAGGGCAACGTATACAGTAGTGGATACGGAATATTTTATTGCTGGTGGAAAACCGTCACTCAAGTGATGTTTCTGGACACGGAATTATTATTGTTATTTAGACAAATTGTGAAAAAGCTCACACAGCTAGGTGGCACTTGGTTGCAGACACCGGGCAACAAGGCCTGCAAGGGCAACGTATACAGTAGTGGATACGGAATATTTTATTGCTGGTGGAAAACCGTCACTCAAGTGATGTTTCTGGACACGGAATTATTATTGTTATTTAGACAAATTGTGAAAAAGATCACACAGCTAGGTGGCACTTGGTTGCAGACACCGGGCAACAAGGCCTGCAAGGGCAACGTATACAGTAGTGGATACGGAATATTTTATTGCTGGTGGAAAACCGTCACTCAAGTGATGTTTCTGGACACGGAATTATTATTGTTATTTAGACAAATTGTGAAAAAGATCACACAGCTAGGTGGCACTTGGTTGCAGACACCGGGCAACAAGGCCTGCAAGGGCAACGTATACAGTAGTGGATACGGAATATTTTATTGCTGGTGGAAAACCGTCACTCAAGTGATGTTTCTGGACACGGAATTATTATTGTTATTTAGACAAATTGTGAAAAAGATCACACAGCTAGGTGGCACTTGGTTGCAGACACCGGGCAACAAGGCCTGCAAGGGCAACGTATACAGTAGTGGATACGGAATATTTTATTGCTGGTGGAAAACCGTCACTCAAGTGATGTTTCTGGACACGGAATTATTATTGTTATTTAGACAAATTGTGAAAAAGATCACACAGCTAGGTGGCACTTGGTTGCAGACACCGGGCAACAAGGCCTGCAAGGGCAACGTATACAGTAGTGGATACGGAATATTTTATTGCTGGTGGAAAACCGTCACTCAAGTGATGTTTCTGGACACGGAATTATTATTGTAATTTAGACAGATTGTGAAAAAGCTCACACAGCTAGGTGGCACTTGGTTGCAGACACCGGGCAACAAGGCCTGCAAGGGCAACGTATACAGTAGTGGATATGGAATATATTATTGCTGGTGGAAAACCGTCACTCAAGTGATGTTTCTGGACACGGAATTATTATTGTTATTTAGACAAATTGTTATTTAGACAAAAAATACAGAGCAGTAGAAAGTAGATTACTTGCCAGAAATCCTACTTAAACTCTCCCTGAAATGAATGCACAGCTCCTATCCCCACACAAATACAGAGCAGTAGAAAGTAGATTACTAGCCAGAAATCCTACTTAAACTCTCCCTGAAAT
This sequence comes from Xenopus tropicalis, assembly GCF_000004195.4. Classification (NCBI taxonomy): domain Eukaryota; kingdom Metazoa; phylum Chordata; class Amphibia; order Anura; family Pipidae; genus Xenopus; species Xenopus tropicalis. The sequence continues at coordinate 66,911,887 of NC_030678.2, read as the reverse complement.
GAATGCACAGCTCCTATCCCCACACAAATACAGAGCAGTAGAAAGTAGATTACTAGCCAGAAATCCTACTTAAACTCTCCCTGAAATGAATGCACAGCTCCTATCCCCACACAAATACAGAGCAGTATAAAGTAGATTACTTGCCAGAAATCCTACTTAAACTCTCCCTGAAATGAATGCACAGCTCCTATCCCCACACAAATACAGAGCAGTAGAAAGTAGATTACTAGCCAGAAATCCTACTTAAACTCTCCCTGAAATGAATGCACAGCTCCTATCCCCACACAAATACAGAGCAGTAGAAAGTAGATTACTTGCCAGAAATCCTACTTAAACTCTCCCTGAAATGAATGCACAGCTCCTATCCCCACACAAATACAGAGCAGTAGAAAGTAGATTACTTGCCAGAAATCCTACTTAAACTCTCCCTGAAATGAATGCACAGCTCCTATCCCCACACAAATACAGAGCAGTAGAAAGTAGATTACTAGCCAGAAATCCTACTTAAACTCTCCCTGAAATGAATGCACAGCTCCTATCCCCACACAAATACAGAGCAGTAGAAAGTAGATTACTAGCCAGAAATCCTACTTAAACTCTCCCTGAAATGAATGCACAGCTCCTATCCCCACACAAATACAGAGCAGTAGAAAGTAGATTACTAGCCAGAAATCCTACTTAAACTCTCCCTGAAATGAATGCACAGCTCCTATCCCCACACAAATACAGAGCAGTAGAAAGTAGATTACTAGCCAGAAATCCTACTTAAACTCTCCCTGAAATGAATGCACAGCTCCTATCCCCACACAAATACAGAGCAGTAGAAAGTAGATTACTAGCCAGAAATCCTACTTAAACTCTCCCTGAAATGAATGCACAGCTCCTATCCCCACACAAATACAGAGCAGTAGAAAGTAGATTACTTGCCAGAAATCCTACTTAAACTCTCCCTGAAATGAATGCACAGCTCCTATCCCCACACAAATACAGAGCAGTAGTAGATTACTAGCCAGAAATCCTACTTAAACTCTCCCTGAAATCAATCACAGCCTCTCTCCCTACACTATCTCTTCAAGCACACACAGGCAGAATGTAAAATGGCTGCTGGGCTTCGGTTTATATATGGAAGGGAGTGGTCCAAGGGGGGGGGGGGTGGCCCAGGAGGGAGAGCTGCCTGATTGCCTGACATGTATCTGCTGGTCTGGGGTGAGAGGTCAGAATTTGGCGCCAGCTAAGGCGAACCCAAATGGCGAACATCGCCAAAAGTTCGCGAATTTGCGGACTTGCGAACACCCGATGTTCGCGCGAATTAGTTCGCCGGCGAACAGTTCGCTACATCCCTAGTACAATGCTTTTAAAGGTGATGTCACTCCACATTCCAGGGGCAGAGGTGCTGGTAATCCTCCCACGAGCACACCTGCAAGGACAATGCACTTTGGCCACTCTGTAACGTCAGACATGCAAAGTTTTTTCAGTCCAAGGCAGCGCCAGGACCCTTCTGGATCCACCCTCAGAGAACGCCTCGACCGGCAGGTAGTGGACTACCTGGCATTAACTGCAGATATTGACACTCTGAGGAGCGATGAACCCCTGGACTACTGGGTGCGCAGGCTTGATCTGTGGCCAGAGCTGTCACAATTTGCCATAAATCTGTTGTCTTGCCCTGCCTCAAGTGTCCTCTCAGAAAGGACCTTTAGTGCAGCAGGAGGGATTGTAACTGAGAAGAGAACTCGCCTAGGTCACAAAAGTGTTGATTACCTGACCTTTATTAAAATGAATGAGGCATGGATCTCGGAGGGTTACTGCATGCCGGAAGACTTGTTCTGACTGCCCATGCAGCTGTCCTTCTCTGCACGCCGCTTGACACCACACACAGCTGTCCTTTAGCGCCCTCCTCCACCACCGTACAAACTAGGGTGCAAATCCTACTGGCTTAATTTTAAGCCAAACTTTTTGGACAGGTAAATCCTGAATTTTTCTGTCTTCTGTGCTTGTCACACTATCTTAGTTCTTTGAAAGGGTTTGGCTGGGGCATGGTTATGATACCATCTAGCTTTGATGTTTTTTCTATCTTCTGTGCTTGTCACCCTATCTTAGTTCTTTGAAAGGGTTTGGCTGGGGCATGGTTATGATACCATCTAGCTTTGATGTTTTTTCTGTCTTCTGTGCTTGTCACCCTATCTTAGTTCTTTGAAAGGGTTTGGCTGGGGCATGGTTATGATACCATCTAGCTTTGATGTTTTTTCTGTCTTCTGTGCTTGTCACCCTATCTTAGTTCTTTGAAAGGGTTTGGCTGGGGCATGGTTATGATACCATCTAGCTTTGATGTTTTTTCTGTCTTCTGTGCTTGTCACCCTATCTTAGTTCTTTGAAAGGGTTTGGCTGGGGATTGGTTATGATACCATCTAGCTTTGATGTTTTTTCTGTCTTCTGTGCTTGGCACCCTATCTTAGTACTTTGAAAGGGTTTGGCTGGGGCATGGTTATGATACCATCTATCTAAGATATTTTTTCTGTCTTCTGTGCTTGGTACGCTATCTTCGATTTTTTAAAGGTACTGCCTCAGGATTGGTTATGATACCATCTATCTAACATATTTTTTCTGTCCTCTGTGCTTCAGTGGCTGCGACAACAAAAAAACAAACTTTTTCAACATTTATTTAACATAGTTTTTCTGTCCTCTGTGCTTCAGTGGCTGCAACAAAAAAACCATAATTTTTCAGAAATGTACACATTCCTGATTTTTCAGGGTTCTGCAACAGCGGCAAAATCGTATCTTTTATGGTCACCACAGGTGATCAAAAAGGTAGGACAAAACTGGGCCCACACTGCAGAATCAGTGTTTTTTGGTTCACGTCACTGTACATTGAATTACCTCTGCCTGACTGTGCACGTGCGCACAAGCACGGTGACTGCTAAACACACCACTACAGAAATATTCCCACCGACAGGACGAACGTCCTGGAGGTGACAAGCAACTAGTAAAAACTATTATTCGCTCACTTGACAGTATCATTAAAGCTTTTTGCGTTTTTTTTCGTTGCAGTAAACGCGGCGTTTTGTCTTTGCGTGTGAACCGGCCGTAACCTTTACACGACTTGATTGGCATGTAGACGCCGGACTTTTTAAAGCAGTTTATTACATAAGTTTAGGAATGTAGTGTGATTTCTGCCCTTTACAGCACAAAACGCTGTGTCAACAACGTATTTTTCAGAGAAATTTTTGCCCTTGATCCCCCTCCTGCATGCCCCTGTCCAGGTCGTGGCACCCTTTAAACAACTTTAAAATCAGTTTTCTGGCCAGAAATGGCTTTTGTAGGTTTTAAAGTTCGCCTTCCCATTGAAGTCTATGGGGTTCGCAAAGTTCGCGAACGTTCGCACTTTTCGGCGAAAGTTCGCGAACGGGTTCACGAACATTTTTTTTGAGGTTCGCTACATCCCTACTCAGATGATTAGTTCTGGCTTTAAATGCTCTATATCTCTTCCCTGATGGCAAGAGCTGGAAGAGACAGTGGCCAGGGTGAGTCGGGCCGTGTGCAATGCCCAGAGCTTTTTTCCGGCAACGGGAGATGTGTTCCAGGGTTGGGAGCGGACAATCAATTATCTTCTCTGCAGATCTAACAACCCTCTGAAGTGCCTTAACCTCTTTGGAGGTGCAGGCACCGAACCACACACATAGTCCATACGTAAGTATGCTCTCGATGGAACAGTGATAAAAGGCAAGAAGAAGATTTTTAGGTAGATGGTTTTTCCTCAGAACTCTCAGAAAGTACAGTCTTTGCTGCGCTTTCTTTAACAGCCCCTTAGTGTTTACACTCCATGTCAAATCAACCTCCAACTCCATTCCTAGGAATTTAAACAACGAAACCCTCTCCACCTGCATTTTATCAATGATGAGTGGTTCAACGTTGGTGTTTTTTTCAATGTTCAGGAGCAGGTTATTGTCTTTACACCACTCTGACAGCCGTTCCACTTCATCCCTGTAGTCCATCTCACTCTCTTTTCCAGAGATAAGTCCGATCACCGTAGTATCATCCGCAAACTTAATGATTTTATTTCCAGAGTGTGTAGGAACACAATCATATGTGTATAAGGTAAATAATAGCGGACTTAATACACAACCCTGGGGTGAGCCGGTACTTAAGCATAGAGCGTTTGAGATGTGTGAGCCCAGTCTAACCCTCTGAGAGCGACCAGACAAAAAGTCCAAGATCCAGCTACACGTAAGAGATGGAAGACCCAAAACTGCCAATTTGGACACTAATCGTTGTGGAAGTATGGTATTGAATGCCAAGCTAAAATCCACAAAAAGCAGCCTCGCATAACTCCCCCGTTGCTCCAGATGAGTCAAGGTAGCATGAAGAGCTGTAGCCACGGCATCCTCAGTAGATCTTTTTGCCTTGTAAGCAAATTGGAATGGATCTAAATCTACTGGCAGGCACGCAATGATATGATTCCGCATCAACTTCTCAAAACACTTCATGATAACAGATGTAAGTGCACCGGAACAATGATGGAGGCCTTGAGACAAGATGGAACAAAAGCCTGGGAGAGGGACTGATTGAAGATCTCTGTAAGTACTCCGGCCAGTTGCTCTACACATACCTTCAACACCCTTCCAACCACGCCAACGGGTCCAGCGGCCTTCCTTGGATTTATCTTCCTCAATACCTGCCACATATCCACCTCTCCCACCGTAAACACGTCTTCATTGTACCTGGGTGACTGCAATATTCCAGCTTTGTGGCACCTCAAAACGGGCAAAAAAGATGTTTAACTCTTCTGCTAAAGAAGCGTCTCCCTCAGTGATCCCAGTATTGCTGGATTTATAGCCGGTGAGATGCTAAACGCCTCTCCACACCTGTCTGGTGTCATTGCTCCTCAGATGCTCCTCTATCCTCTTTCTATAGGCTGCCTTTGCCTCCCGGATGCCTCTCTTCAGGTTGGCTCTCGACGCGCTATAGAGAGCTCTGTCCCCACTTCTGAAAGCAATATTCCTGTCTTTTAGTAGTTTCTGCACTTCCCTCGTCATCCAGGGTTTCCTATTTGGATAAATCCTCATCGTTCTATCCTTGGTGACATTATCTGTACAGAACCTAATGTAATCCAGAACTGTTGAGGTATAGGACTCCAGATCCTGTTGTTTAAAGATCTCCCAATTTGTTCTTTCAAAACAGTCTTGCAATTGTATAGAGGCATCCGCAGGCCATGCAGTAACAGTCCTGGTCGTAATTGGAGCTTGTCTTCTGAGAGAAGTATACGTAGGTATCAGAAACAGCGACACATGATCCGATTGACCGAGATGAGCTAGAGGTTTAGCCCTATAGGCTTGTTTGATGTTCGTGTATAGTTTATCCAAGGTTCTCTCTCCTCTAGTCGTGAACTTAATATGTTTGTAAAATTTAGGTAAGACGTCTTCCAGATCTGCATGGTTAAAATCCCCAGAGATGATATGAACAGCCTCAGGATACTTGTTCTGTTTGCTGCTAATGCTTTCATACAAAAGCCCCAGAGCCACACTAGCATTAGCGCTCGGCGGTATATACACAGCTGTTAGCAGTATAGCATTGAATTCATGTGGGAGATAAAAGGCTCTGCACCTAATAGTCATAAATTCCACGTCCTGGGAACAGTGACTAACAACAACAGTGGAATTTGTACACCAGCTGCTATTTACATTGATGCACAACCCCCCTCCTCGCTTCTTACCAGAATTCTGTGACCTGTCCTGGCGATACACTGTGTAGCCTGCCAATTCAATAGCAGAGTCAGGAATGCAAGGATTTAACCATGTCTCTGTAATCAGCAGAATGCAGCAGCCCCTTAAGATCTTGTCTGTTGCAGTTTGCAGTTTCCATTCATCCAGTTTATTTGCCAAGGATCTAGCATTAGAAAGTCTCGCCTAGCACCGCTAAATTAGCTTTTTTGGTGGTAATTAAGGATTGCTTTGTATTCCAATTACGAGATCTTCCTCCCTTCCCCCTTTTCCCTCTTTTTGACTTTCTCAGAGCCCCTAGGGATTTTAGCAGTTGGAACACAGCAGGTTTTATTCGTAATAGCTCCTTAGGGACAGAGGTGTTTATGCTGAGAAGGGTCTCTTTTGTGTACTTAAGAGTTGTTATCATTTGGACAGTTGACTACATAGGCATCCTGCTGAGATCAAAGGGAGGCTTGCAAAAACTGTGTGCTTCTAAAAGTCAGGGAGATTCAGCCTAGCTTTTTTAAAACAGTTCAAATGTTTCCAGATGTAAAATTATAATAGGATGCATTAGAGAGAAATTGATAGATGGCACAGGTGACGAAGGCTAGATCTATTGAGCATTAATCCAATGGCTACTTACAGGGTTAAATAGCAGCTGAATGTCGAGGGTTTCACTGTCTGGAGTCAGTTTCCAGCAGGCTGGGATGTTGCAGTAATGGGAGACTTCAAAGAAAATATCAGTCCATATCAATCCTTTTGACATCTTGGCAATCTGAAATGATCCGTGTATTCTGATCGGTCCCTGTTGTTGCCAGAGGTGTCATGAATAGGATTCCATTGAATTATGGGTTCTGTCTATGCACAAATGTGCCAGATTCTGAGACAAGGTTGGAGCTTAGGAGAGCAGCAGCCAGCATGGGCGCTCTCCATGAAGTAAAAAGTAAGAATAAAGCTAGTATAAAGTACGCTCACCCCAGAAAGCCATATACTTTTGGAAAGTACACATTCTTCCAAATCTAAAATTGATACCTATGTCTTTCTACTCTAAAGTACCAAAAATCATCTCCAAAAATCCCCTCAAAGCTTCCATTTTGCAGCATCTTATCTCCCACATAGCATTAGGTACCAAGATAAAACTCCCTGAATGTGAACGCCAGGGGTCTACTGAACAGTTTGATACCAAATATGTATAGGTTTACTCAAATATATGGCATGTAGGGGCCCCAATGGGAAAATACCCCATATGATCTGTAATTTCAGCTCCTGCAAAATCAACACATTTACATCCTTTATGTGGGATAATGCTACAAAAAAAGTACACTCACCCCAGAAAGCCATATATTTTTGGAATGTACACATTCCCCCGAATCTATAATGGGTACACATTTCTTTTTACTCCAAAGTACCAAGCCGCAAAGCTTTCCTGTTTGCCGATTTTTATGACATTTCAGAAAATTGCATAAAAATGTTGCAATTTGCCGCATTTATCTCACACAATTTCTTGCACACAGAGGCAAATCACCCCAAATAGAAACACCTAAGCTCTACTGAACAGTATGATGCCCAATATGCATAGTTATACCAAAGTCTGCAGTATGTACTGACCTCAAAAGGAAAATAGCGCATATGGATTTCTCACCTGCCAACTCAGCTTTTGCATACAGAAGCCCCCTGACAGCGTGTTTTGTGCCGTAACACCCCCTAACTATACAGAGACCCCCAGAAAACCATATCGTTTTGGAAAGTACACATTCTGACAAATCCAACATCGGTAAAGTTATTTTTCTACACCAAAGTTACACATGGCAAAGCTATGCTAAAAACAGATCAGGAACACTTAGACAGCGATAAAAATGCAATAAAACCACAAAAATTGTGCAAATTAGTGAAACAACAAAATAAGTCACACAACAGCGTAATTAGTGGTCACAATATCTGATCCAATAGTCACGCTGTCATAATAAACAGTTTTTAGGGAAAAGAAACTAAAAACAAAGTGGTCAAAAACAAAAACAAAAAAAAAGTGTTTGTGTATACATATGTGTACATGTGTAAAAGTTGTGTGACAGTGTGTAAGTGTGTATATGAGTGTATATAAGTGTATATAGGTGTATATAAGTGTGCAAAATGAAAAAAACAAACAAACTGGAAAATTGTGTGCTGTATGTGTGTGTGTAATTGTATGTAAGTGTGTGTAAGTGTGTATAAATGTGTATAAATGCAAAAAAAAAATCACCCTTACCTGTCTTGAAGCTTGCCTGGTCCTGGTGCAGCAGTGCTGTCCTCCATGTCGCAGGAACTCAGTGGGCCGGCGCTGGGGGGGAAGCAGGAAGTGGTACCAAGCAGCAGACGTGATGCGATCGCGCCTGCTGCTTGGGGGTCGGCCCTGCCACGATCGCATTGCAGGCCCGACATGACAGCCCCCCTGGCTCGTTGCCCAGGGGGCTGTCATCGCTAAAAGCTCTATCTTTATCTGCCAAACAACGTACGGCACACGTTGTTGGCAGATAAAGCCCTTTAAAGGCTTTAAAAGGGTTAAAGTGGACCTGTCACCCAGACATAAAAAGCTGTATAATAAAAGCCCTTTTCAAATTAAACATGAACCCCAAATTCATTTTTATATTAACACATGCAAACCCATTATAAAGGCCTTTAAAAATCCCAGCTGTCAATCATATATTGCTTGCCCCACCTCTATGCCTTAGGCAGAGAGGCGGGGCAGACAATCACTTTAGCTTTCCGTTCAGCACTACCTAGATGTCACTGCATTACTCACTTTCCCCCTCCCTCCTCATCATCTAATTGTGTAGCCAGTGCAAGGGCATAGGCATCAGGCCCCCCTTTCTGGCACATAAACAAGCTTTTGGCATGAATCAAAGTTTGCCTTCATAACAGTGTCCACAAAATGGCAGCTGCCTGCTGGCTGTGATTGAGTAATTCCAAGACAGAAGGAAACAAGAATTATATTATTTATATAGCGTAAGTAACGTTTATTTTGATTAACTAACAATATAGAAAATAATTCGGAGTTATGTCTTGGGGTGACAGGTCCGCTTTAATCATGCTCCAATCCTATCCTGTCTAGACTACTGTAAACTACTATTAACCCTTACTCCCCATCTCTCCCCACTGTAGTCTGTATTCAATTAAATTTTGAAGTCCTTAATGTGGCTTCTCATAAAGTAACGTATAAGAATGAATAACATCTGTCATACCACAAAATACCACTGTTGTTTTCACCCTTAAACCTTTTTGCCTTGCTGCTCCATACATTTGGAATGCCATCCCTGAATTCCTCCAAAGAGAATCTCCCCTCAGTAACTTTAAAAATAAAATCAACGACTACCTCTTGAAGCACTCATCTAATATTATGGCACTTTTAGTGCAGTGACAACCAATGTAAACTGTATAACTCAACTTCCTTCTATTTGAGTCTGTAAGTCAACCATACCCTTAGATTTTAAGCTCTACAGGGCAGGAAACTCCTTCCTCCTGTCTCTTAACATTTAATCATTAAAGTAACTATACTTTGTACTCATTTTTAGTGAACAATGATTTTTTCTTATTATGCCCAATTCATATTCTAAATACTACTACATAATGTTGGTAATCGATTTTGTGAATTAACTAAATTAATTTGAATTATTTGAAGTTAATGCTGCTTACTAACATGCTAGTGACTGGTTAAAGCAACTGCAACAAAAAAAAACAACAAAAGGAAGATGTATTTTTTTATTAACAGTTACTTTAAGAGTAAACGTTGTTTATTTAACCTACATAGTTACATAGGGTTGAAAAAAGACCAGAGTCCATCAAGTTCAACCCATCCAAGTAAACCCAGCACACACAACCCACACCTACCAATCTATACACTCACATACATAAACTATATATACAACCACTAATACTAACTGTAGATATTAGTATCACAATAGCCTTGGATATTCTGATTGTTCAAGAACTCATCCAGGCCCCCCTTAAAGGCATTAACAGAATCTGCCATTACCACATCTCTAGGAAGGGCATTCCACAACCTCACTGCCCTCACCGTGAAAAACCACCTACGCTGCTTCAAATGGAAGCTCCGTTCCTCTAATCTAAAGGGGTGGCCTCTGGTGTGTTGATTGTTTTTATTGGAAAAAAGAACATCCCCCATCTGCCTATAATCCCCTCTAATGTACTTGTACAGAGTAATCATGTCCCCTCGCAAGCGCCTCTTTTCCAGAGAAAACAACCCCAACCTCGACAGTCTAACCTCATAGTTTAAATCTTCCATCCCCTTAACCAGTTTAGTTGCATGTCTCTGCACTCTCTCCAGCTCATTAATATCCTTCTTAAGGACTGGAGCCCAAAACTGCACTGCATACTCAAGGTGAGGCCTTACCAGGGACCTATAAAGAGGAAAAATTATGTTTTCATCCCTTGAGTCAATGCCCTTTTTTATACAAGACAGCACTTTATTTGCTTTAGTAGCCACAGAATGACACTGCCTGGAATTAGACAACTTGTTATCTACAAAAACCCCTAGATCCTTCTCCATTAAGGAAACCCCCAACACACTACCATTCAGTAGATAGTTCGCGTTTATATTATTTCTACCAAAATGCATAACTTTGCACTTATCAACATTGAACCTCATTTTCCAGTTTGCTGCCCAGTTTTCCAATTTTGTCAAATCGCTCTGCAAAGCGGCAGCATCCTGCATGGAACTTATGGTTTTGCACAATTTTGTGTCATCAGCAAAAATAGAAACAGTACTCTCTATGCCCACCTCCAGGTCATTAATAAACAAGTTAAAAAGCAAAGGACCAAGGACTGACCCCTGCGGTACTCCACTAACCACACTGGTCCAATTAGAAAATGTTCCATTTACCACTACTCTTTGTAATCTATCCTTAAGCCAATTCTCTATCCAATTTCAGATATTATGTTCTAGGCCAATATTCCTTAAAGGAACAGTAACACCAAAAAATGAAAGTGTATAAAAGTAACTAAAATATAATTTGCTGCTGCCCTGCACTGGTAAAAGTTGTGTGTTTACTTCAGAAAGTCTACTATAATTTATATAAATAAGCTGCTGTGTAGCCATGGAGGCAGCCATTCAAAGGAGAAAAGGCACAGGCACATAGCAGATAACAGATAAAACACTATTGTATTCTACAGAACTTATCCGTTATCTGCTATGTAACCTCTGCCTTTTCACCTTCTTCCAGCTTGAATGGCTGCCCCCGTGGCTACACAGCAGCTTATTATATAAGTTATAGTAGTGTTACTGTAGCAAACACACCAGTTTTACCAGTGCAGGGCAACAGTGCATTAAATTTTTATTACTTTAAAGCTCTTTCATTTTTTGGTGTTACTGTTCCTTTAATTTGATTATTAACCTTCTGTGAGGTACTGTATCAAACGCTTTAGCAAAGTCCAATTAGATGACATCAACTGCCATTCCAGCATCGAGGTTCCTACTCACCTCCTCATAAAAGGCTACTAAATTAGTCTGGCAAGATCTGTTACGCATAAAACCATGCTGGCACAAACTAATAGTATTGTGAACTGCAATGTATTCAAGTACCCTATCCCTTATTACCCCTTCCAAAAGTTTTCCTACTACTGATGTTAGACTAACAGGCCTATAGTTTTCAGGCTGAGAACGGGATCCCTTTTTAAATAACGGCACCACATTAGCAATCCGCCAGTCTCTCTGCACCATGCCAGACCTCAATGAATCCTGAAAAATTAAGTGAAGAGGTTAGGCAATCACAGCGCTCAGCTCATTTAATACCCTAGGATGAATCCCATCCGGTCCTGGACCTTTGTTTACCTTTACATGTTCAAGTCTCTTTTGAATTTCCTCCCGAGTAAGAAAAAACATGCTTTTAAAGCATTCAAGTTAGCTGGGACAGCAGAAACTTTCCTCAGGTACAAAGAAGCAAATAAAGCATGCAAAAAAGCTATCAGGCAAGCTAAAATACACATGGAAAGGGATACTGCAGCTAGGAGTAAAAATAATCCAAAATTAGTAGCTAAATTACTAGAACTGGGCATATTAAAAGTGAAGCCTTCATTATCTGGCTCAGATGCATAGATGAAAAATAAGAGTTCAAAATTTCTGCTTTTTCCCCATTCTCATCAACCAACTTACCCCCCCCCCCCGTGATAATAAGGTTCCCACCCCTTCTTGCTTCATTTTTTTACTATTCACATAATTAAAAAATAATTTTGGATTCTTTTTACTCCTATCTGCAATATCCCTTTCCATTTCTATTTTAGCTTGCCTGATAGCTTTTTTGCATGCTTTATTTGCTTCTTTGTACCTGAGAAAAGTTTCTGCTGTCCCAGCTAACTTGAATGCTTTAAAAGCATGTTTTTTCTTACCAACCTCGACACTAACACTTTTATTCAGCCATAAAGGTTTTGCTTTGCGATGCCTCTCCTTGCTTACCAGGGGAATATACTGTTTACCTGCAAAGCAATGTTTTAAAGATGTTCCATTTTCCTTCTGTGTCTAACACCATGAAAAGCCTTTCCCAGTTGACACATTGCAGAGATGCCCTTATACTGGCAAAGTCTGCACGTCTAAAATTGAGCGTTTTAGTTACTCCCTTATAGAGCTGTCTCTGCAGCATTAACTCAAAGGAGACCATGTTGTGATCACTGTTCCCCAAATGCTCACCCACACAAAAAGAGATGAGTTCATTATTATTAGATATCACCAGGTCCAAAATAGAGTCATTCCTAGTAGGTTCTTGAACCGCCTGAAATAAAAAGTTGTCATTTAGCATATTTACAAACCTACTAGCTTTTTCTGACTTAGCCACCCCATTACTCCAGTCAATGTCCGGGTAATTAAAGTCCCCCATAATAACAACTTGACCCAGTTTTGAAGCCTCCTCCATTTGCACCAATAGCTGGGTCTCATCCCCCTCATCTATACGGGGTGGTTTATAGCATACACCAATGATCATTTTCTTTGTGACCTTCAGCTCTACTGAAATTTCTACCCAAAGAGATTTGACGTTTTCATTGGTAATGTCTTTATTACATGGCTTTATATCTGACTTTACATAAAGACAAACCCCTCCACCCTTTTTAATCTCTCTGTCCCTCCTAAAAAGTGTATAACCATTTAAATTCACAGCCCAGTTGCATTTATCATCCCACCAGGTCTCAGTGATACCAATTAAATCATAATTTTCAATACATGCAATAGCTTGCAGCTCCCCTAATTTACCCGACAAGCTTCACGCATTAGCCAGCATGCAGCGGGGATTACTACTTCTCCCTCTGATGTTTACATTAGCTAATGGAGAGTTAGAGCTAAGGCAAATATTAGACTGTTTTCCTTGTAACGGAAGCTCCTTATCTGATGAACTATATGCCCCCTCACTCCTCCCCCACAACCCCCTGCCCCGTCTACACTAACTTTCTTATAGAACTCTAGCTCACCCACCCCTTGTCTAGTTTAAACACTCCTCCAACCTCTTAACCATTCTCTCCCCTAGCACAGCAGACCCCCTTCCATTGAGGTACAATCCATCACGGCTGTATAGATTGTACCCCAAGGAAAAGTCAGCCCAGTGCTCTAGGAACCCAAACCCTTCCTTCCTACACCAAGACTTTAGCCACGCATTTAGCTCCCTAAGCTCCACTTGCACGTGGCACCGGCAAAATTTCCTTTGCTTAATCTTAGAGCCTAGATCCCTGAACTCACTCTTTAAGGTCCCCCACCTACCGTTCATTTTGTCGTTAGTACCGATATGTACCAAGACAGCCGGGTCATGCCCAGCCCCTCCCAATAATGTGTCAACCCAATCAACCACATGCCGAACCCTGGCACCAGGAAGACAGCAAACTATCCGGTTGAAGCGATCCGCTTGACAGATTACCCTGTCCCCTATAACCACCATCTGTTTAGGCCTAGCTCTGCTCTCCTCCCCACCACTACTAGAGAAACTGGTCTCCTGGCTGTTAGAGAGATCAGCCTCATCTAGAACTGCCAGTCCAGAGTTCACACTCTCATCTTCTTCACACAATCTGGCAAATCTGTTGGGATGCACAAACCCTGGAGCAGCCTCCTTTTTCCTTTTCCCCACACTAGATTTTCTAACTGTCACCCAGCTTACTGCCCTATCATCCTTTCGTTGTTCCCCTCCCCCCATACTATCTGACCCCGCTAGCTCTTGTTCAGTAAGCAAGAGACTTCTCTCAAGATTGTCGATTGAACGCAGTGTTGCAACTTGTTCCTCTAGTGCTCTAACATGAGCTTTTAAAGTGACAATTCGCTCGCATCCACAACAGAGGTATGCACTTAGGAACTGTTGTTCCACAACTGCATACATGTGGCAGGCTGTGCACTGTGTCAGACCTTCAATGTTGCTGCCACTCATTCTCCCAGTTACAAGAACAGTTAAACAAAAATAGGTGAAAGGACTTGTAGTAAATACAAACTTAGTACCTTGTTTTTAACTCCCTTAGTGTTTAACTCCTGAGTTTATAACTCCACTTACAGAGCACACACTAACTCCGGAGTTTATAACTCCACTCCATCTAATAAAACTAAACTCATCTTTAACATTTGTGTGGGTGAACATTTAGGGAACAGTGATCATAACATGGTGTCTTTTGAGATAATGCTGCAGAGACAGCTCTATAAGGGAGTAACTAAAACACTCTTAGACTTTGCCAGTATAAGGACATCTCTGCAATGTATCAACTGGGAAAGGCTTGTCACAGAGTTAAACACTAAAAGAAAATGGAATATCTTTAAAACATTGCTTAGCAAGTGTACAGGTCAGTATTTAAAGCATTCAAGTAAGCTGGGACAGCAGAAACGTTCATCAGGTACAAGGAAGCAAATAAAGCATGCAACAAAGTTATCAGGCAAGCTAAAATAAAGATGGAAAGGAGTACAGCAGCTAGGAGTAAAAGGAATCCAAAATGATTTTTTTAATATGTAAATAGTAAAAAAAAAATGAAGCAAGAAGGGGCTGGACCCTTATTCTCACAAGGGAATCAGTTGGTTGATGAGAACAGGGAAAAAGCAGATATCTTGAACTCTTATTTTTCATCTGTCTATACAACTGAGGAGCCAGACAATCAAGGCTTCCCTTTTATAGACCCAGTCCTAGTAATGCTGATGCATGGGTCTACTGATGCATGGGTCTACTGATGCATGGGTCACTCAGGGGGAAATTGAAAAGACACTTGAACATGTAAAGGTAAACAAAGGTCCAGGACCGGGTGGTATTTATCCCAGGGGTTAAACGAGCTTAGCGCTTAGCCAAACCTCTTAACTTATTTTTTCAGGATTCATTGAGTTCAGGCCGAAAGACTGGCAAATTGCTAATGTGGTGCAGTTGTTTACAAAGGGATCCTGTTCTCAGCCTGAAAATTATAGGCCTGTTAGTTTGACATCAGTAGTAGGAAAGCTTTTGGAAGGGGTAATATGGGATAGAATACTTAAATATATACATTAAAATTACACTTAAATACATTGCAAATCACAATACTATAGGTTTGTGCCAGCATGGTTTTCTGTGTAACGGATCTTGCCAGACTAATATAGTTGCCTTTATGAGGAGGTGAGCAGGAACCTCAATGCTGGAATGGCAGTGGCTGTCATCTACTTAGACTTTGTTAAAGAATTTGATACAGTACCTCACAGAAAGTTAATGATAGAGTTTAGGAATATTGTCCCAGACAATAATATTTGTCTGAAGGATAGATTACAAAGAGTGGTGGTAGTTGTTAGTGGAGTACTGCAGGGGTCAGTCCATTATCCTTTGCTTATTAACTTATTTATAATTATAATTTATAATGACCTGGAGGTGGGCATAGAAAGAACTGTTTATATTTTTGCTTTTGATACTAATTGTGCAAAACTATAAGTTCCATGCAGGATGTTACCACTTTGCAGAGCAATTTGACAAAACTGGGCAGCAAAATGGAAAATGAGGTTCAATGTAGACAAGTGCAAGTTAAGCACTTTGGTAGAAATAATATAAATGCAAGTTATGCACTTAATGGTAGTGTGCTGGGGGTATCCTTACTCTAAAAGGATCTAGGGATTTTTACAGATAACATTTTGTCTTATTCCAGGCAGTGCATTCTGTGGCTACTAAAGCAATTAAAGTTCTGTCTTATATAAAAAAGGGCATTGACTCAAGGGATGAAAAATTTTGCCTCTTTATAGGTCTCTGGTAAGGCCTCATCTTGAGTATGCAGTGCAGTTTTGGGCTCTAGTCCTTAAGAAGGATATTAATGAGCTGGAGAGAGTGTACAACTAAACTGGTAAAGGGATGGAAGATATAAGCTATGAGGTTAGATTGTCACGGTTGAGGTTGTTTTCTCTAGAAAAAATGTGCTTGATAGGGGACATGATTACTCTGTACAAGTATATTAGAGGGGATTATAGGCAGATAGGGGATGTTCTTTTTCCATAAAAAAAAACAATCAGTGCCCCTAATCTACCCATTAGATTAGGGGAACAGAAGTTTCATTTGAAGCAGCATAGGTGTTTTTTTTACAGTGAGGGCAGTGAGGTTGTAGAATGCCCTTCTGAGCAATGTTGTGATGGCAGATTCTGTTAAGAGGGGCTTTGATGAGTTCTTGAACAAGCAAAAAGCACAGTATCCAAAGGCTATTGTGTGATGTTGGTATATATGGTTTATGTATGTGAATTTATAGATAGGTCAGTATAGGTTTAAGTATGCTGGGTTTACTTGGATGGGTTGAACTTGTAACTAAAGCATGTTCAAACTTTCTTACTATGTGCATTCAGTGTAAAAAATATTGTAAAATACTGTAAATAGTGTAAAATATATAATATATCTGCATGAGTAAAAGCAAAATAAAATTTACATTCATATACAAGAAATAAAAACACATTCACTGCAAATATAATTTCTTATTTGTTAATAAGGAAAACTCATGTGAATAAAAAAAACTTGAATACCTGTGAAAAACTTGAATATCTCGAGTTGAAAATATGGCTTGACTTTGCCTAGGGTAACTCTCATTGACTTCTGTAGAAACTTGCAAGCTTTTTGACAGCGAATTTTAACATTCAAGTTTTTAAACCATAATTCGAATTAATGAAAAATAAACTTGACTGTTGATAACTTTCCCATACACATAGGGGCAGATTTATCAAATCACGAGTTCGAATCCTGAATGGGAAAAATTCGGATTGGAAACGAAAATTTCTGAAGATCGCAAATATCACGAAAATGCTTACGAAAAAATCAGTATAGTCATGATAATATCGTATTGGTGATCCGAAAGTCACAAAATTTTCGTACCGTACAATTGTAAACAGCGGTAAAACCTTTCTGATTTTTTCGTGCAAGCGTACGAAAGTCGTGCGGCGTACAACAAAATTGTGTGGACGCCCGAAAAATTTGGCTAAAATACGCTCGGAGCGTTCAAATGAACGCTCCAACTGTTCGTGCCTTTGTAAATGTGCCCCATAGTGTAGCAGTGCCAACTTCATGTTTAAAGCCTGCCAATACACACCCTGGCCACTGTCTCTTCCAGCTCTTGCCATCAGGGAAGAGATATAGAGCATTTAAAGCCAGAACTAATCGTCTGAGAGACAGCTTTTATCCAAGAGCAATTATGGCTTTAAATATGTAACAGTAGACTGATATTATCTTTTACTATGCCACTGCTTTGAGTTGTTGCTTGCTTCTTTTAAATCTCGTTGTTTACTATGTGACAATGACAATAAAGATATATTCTATTCTATTCTATAAGTATATAAATGTAGTTCCACCTTCATTTGTATTAACATGTATTTATAAAGCACCAACATATTACACAGCACTCCACAATAAATGGGTTTATACATTGGACATACATACAGTAATTACTTTAAAGCAACTATTAACCAATACAGGAGGTAAAAAGAGATCTGTCCAAAAAGCTTACAATATATAAGGATAGGGGTTGAGGCACATGGTGTGGGATTGGACAAGATCAGAATTAGCAGCCTACTGAGTTTGTGCTACACTTAATGAGGGTAACCCTCTCTAAATAAATGTTCCTTTCAAAAAATGATCTTTTGAAGGAAAAAAATTGGGAGAAAGTCGGACAGATTGTGGGAGTGGATGTCAATTTAATGTTGAATGCCCAAATACACATGGCAGGATATATGTAGTGCTAACTTTATGTTTAATGCCCCAGACCATGTAGCAGCACGAAAGCAGAACCAACCGCTATCACTGCTTCCACTTTTCCAGCCCCAGTTACAGCACTGAGAACATGGTGATATTAAATCATCCTCAGTTGCTACAGTAACTGCTGTAGTAAAAGTATGCAACTTCCACCAGAAAGTCGGTAGGGCAGCAGCTTTTAGAGGCCTGCAGAAATTTCCAAATCATCTGTAACCCCTATTTGGCTGTAAAAACAGGCAGCGCCAGCTAGAATTAGTTTAGAGCATGGGGTACATAGGACTCTCCCCCTCAGATGGGCTTTCACTAAGTGGAAATATCCCGGAGTGTAGTGCCACTGCAACTCACTGATGTGGTGTGCAAAGTAAATTAGGAAATTATGGACGGCAGAAGGTTCTTGCTGATGAAACAATGCAACTGGGTTTATTTATCCAAGACAAAGTAGTGCACAGGGTTAGATCATACTCAAATCGAGGAATTAGCAGTAACACACTCTGAGGACAACAAGAGAGGATGCCCACCAGCTTATCGACCTTTAGTGAATCAACCCTCTGGTCAGCACGGCACCACTATGGAGGGCAGTCTGGATAGATACCTCAGTCCTCAGGATGAATACCTTAGCTCAGTGCTGTCCAACTTCTGCAGTGCCAAGGGCCGGAATTTTTCTAGCATACATAGTGGAGGGCTGCTAATGGAAGCCAGTTTTGGCCACTCCCCTTTTTTTAACCACACCTATGTCAAACCACACCCATGTTATCACAAGAGCTTTTAAGACCTTACCCAGCATAAACCCAAATGGTTGGTGCTCACTGTGGGGATATCAACCATCATTAATATGTGAAAGAACGATATTATGTCATATTGGGACACACCCTTAAATCCATATGCCTCCTCCTCCCCCGTGCATAGCACAACAACCCCCAGCTCATGATTACACACCTTAGGGACTATTAAATGGCTAATTCCAACTGCTAACAAACTCCCAGAACAACCCCTTGCCAGGTTCACCTCCCACAAGCAGCATAGGGCAGGAAGAGTATTGGACACCACACACAGGCAGCATAGGGCAAGCAGAGTATGGCACACACAGGCAGTACTCTGCCTGCACTATGCTGCCTGTGTGTACCATACTCTGCTTGCCCTATGCTGCCTGTGTGTGCCATACTCTGCCTGCCCTATGCTGCCTATGTGTGCCATACTCTGCCTGCCCTATGCTGCCTGTGTGTGCCATACTCTCCCTGCCCTATGCTGCCCATGTGTGCCATAATCTACCTGCCCTACCCTGCGTGTGTGTGCCATACTCTACCCAATGCTGCCTGTGTGTGCCATACTCTGCCTGCCCTACCCCACCTGTGTGTGCCATACTCTCTCTTCCCTACCCTGCCTGTGTGTGCCATACTCTACCTGACCTTAGCTGCCTGTGTGTGCCATACACTTCCTACCCTTAGCTGCCTGTGTGTGCCATACTCTGCCTGCCCTATGCTGCCTGTGTGCCATACTCTGCCTGCCCTACCCCACCTGTGTAAGCCATACTCTGCCTGCCCTACCCCACCTGTGTAAGCCATACTCTGCCTGCCCTAAAAAATATTTAGATGGTATGATATTGAAGGAGAAGTCACAGACATATTTGTAAGAAATTGGCAACATGGAAACCATTTCTTTAATGACATATGTTGTGAACGTGTAACTGTTTGAATACAGTATAAAAAATTTAGGACAATAACCATGTAATTGCCAAGCAAAAACCACTTTGACTGCAATGTAATTTTGCTTTCCCATTGACTCTGGTGAAATTTCACGGTTTTGCTATTTATTTTTTTTTTAGTTTTAATCAATTTTTTGGCAAAGCACCACAGATTTGCTCATTACTATTGCGGAACACTTACACTGAACAAAGGCTGAAAAGAAGAAAAGAACAATTTTGATTACCTTGTAAAGTAGGTAGCGGCATCAGACTCTGAATCTTGAGGACGCAGTGCATCATATACATATTTTAAATCCCGTAGATCTGAAAGTTCTGGAATCCCACAAGACAGCATCTGCAGGGAGAAGTGAGAAATTAGTCATAGCCTATATAGATCATATCATAACTAAAGTCCAGTATTATTCTTTTCTTTTTACCTTGTTTTTATTGAAGTTTATACATAATTAGACAAGTGACAATATAACAATACTACTAGAGTAGGCAAAAGTACAGATAAATACATCAACATGTAGATTAATATTTAATTATCTATTGTTTTCTGTTTAGGATTAAGGGATAGAGCAAATTATTACAGCTATGAAGAAACGTGTTAAGTAGCAAAGAATAAGCAGAATGTGTAGCAGTAAAGCAAGTGTTCATACTCAGGAGTTACATATACATTTGTGGATTCTTTTCTTTTCCACATCTTGCAGAGTGTCTAGGTGTGCAGACAAAGTTTTTATAAAAAAAAAAAAAAAAATTTTTTTTTTAAACTACCATATCTAAATCTGACCGCTTCTTGTAAACAAGGATCTCAGATATGATAAAATATCTTTCATACTGGGGTATTCTTCTTTAATCCAACAGGAATATGGATTTACAGACTGCAGCAAATGCAAGGTAAAAAAAAATAGTTTTCACTACTTTATGAAAATCAAGTAAAGCAATATGGAGAAAAATTTTGATATGTTTAAAATATTTCTTGTAAACATTCATTGAAGTTCATTCCACATAGCCAGTATTTTAGGGCAATGCCATAAATAATTTAAAATGGTTATGTTGAGTTCTTTATACTTAGGACAGATAGACATCAGAATTTTTTTAATAGATTTGTTGGTCTCTACAGCTTTCACATTTAATGCATTTATTATAATTCTTAATAAAATAAATACGTTGTTGAGGGGAGACAATATCATCTAAAAATAATGACTATATATTTAGTTAAATTCTGGAAAGGATGAAAGTCTTTTTAAGCGGGTTGAAGAATTTAATTAGATATAAGGATGACACCTCAATAATTCTCTGGAGCAACTCAAAGAAGAATAGTATTACTTTAGTTGGAGGAGAATTGACATGCACTCCTTGGTCCACTAAAACTTGTCTATATTATAGAGATCTTAAAACAAAAAAGGACCTTTTTTTCGTTTTAAGATATCTATAAAAAGACAAATTTTAGTGGACCAAAGAGTGCGTGCCATTTCTCCTCCAATTTATACACCTGGACAATATAATTTACGGGGTGAGCTTATCATCACTTCATTTGTAATTAGCTTTGGTGGAGAGCCCGGAGATTATACACCTGTGCTCACATTCATTATTTGGGAGCCGTTAAAAGGGCTTTAGAAAGTTTTCATTAACTTTTTTCCCCCCTCCTGTTAACGCATAACTGAGCCACTTACTATTATTTTTTTAAGGATTGATGTTAATAGCGGGTTAAAGCGGTTTTACTTTGCTGTAAATTCAAGACCACATAAGAGTTTCAAATATGTAAATTTATCACATAAAAAAGTGATAAATTCCCAGGAAAGAGGATCACCAAAATCTGCAGTATGTTGTGAAATACTTTTCTTTTTCCCAGTACGAAATCAAAGATTTTCTCTACAGTTTAGAAAAAGAACTTAAAGGAGAAGGAAAGGCTAAGTCACTTGGGGGTGCCAAAATGTTAGGCTTACCTTGTACCCTGGACTGGTGCCCCTGTTAGGAGGAAAAAGCACCAGCCCAGGGTACTTGTAGTAGTGAGCGCTTCCTTCTTCCTTTTTCTTCTGCCGGCGAAATCCGCGGGCCGGCGCGTGCGCAGTAGAGTAAAAAGCCGACTTTCTTGTTTAAGTTCGGCTTTTCACACTACTGCGCATGCGCGCGCAAGCGAATAGGAAGTAGGAAGCGCTCACTGCTACCCCGGGCTGGTGCTGTTCTCTTCGTACAGGGGCACCAGCCCGGGGTAAAAGGTAAGCGATCTAAGTCACTTGGGGGTGCCTAACATTTGGCACCCCCAAGTGACTTAGCCTTTCCTTCTCCTTTAAGTTCAATGGTGACAAAAAGGGCAAATTAAGTAATTGTGTTGGGTTGAAAACTGTTCTTCGACTTTGGCTTATTCTTCCGCTTCTTATTCTAAACGCTACTCCTCCTATAGTTTTAAGGGTACAACACCCAAACTCTCCACACTTCTTCGCCCTATAGCGGAGCAGGTTACTTGTGCTTTTCTAAGCGATCCGGACCCCCGTATTTTTGTGGCGCCCCTCCGAACACTCCAATTTTTCCATTGACTTTGACTGGGAAGATTTTCAAACTGCTGCCACACTTACTGCTTTGAAGCTACAGCCCCCAAACTTGAATAACATAATAATGGGGTCACCCCAAATGAAACAGCAACATTTATTGGATGACCCCAAAGTGGGAGGGGCCAACAACAGCCAATCAAATTTCACCCATTGACTTTAATGGGGAAATTTAAACTGCTGCCAATCTTACAGCTTTGAGGCTACACTCCCCAAACTTGAAATACATAGTCATGGGGTCAGCCTGAATGAAATTATGATGATTGTTGAATGCCCAAAAGTGGGTGGAGCTGTGAACAGCCAATCACAGTAATAACATCAGGGGTTCCCAAACTTTGCAGCGTTAGGCACCAGGTAACTGTGGTTCAAGGTAAGAAAAAGTGGGCAGAGCCACCAACAGCCAATCATGGTTTCCTATTGACTTTCAATGGGGAAATTTAACCTGCTGCCATTCTCACAGAATTAACACCAGGTTGCCAGGGTTCCCAAACTTTGCATAGTCAGTCACTGGGTGACTACTCATTTTAAGTTTTTTTGTAGTTTTTTAAGTGGGTGGAGCCACTAACAGCCAATCAGATTTTACCTATTGACTTTTAATTCAACCTGCTGCCATTCTCACACTATTAACACCGGGGTCCCCAAACTTTTCACAGTTGGTCACTAGAGGACTACAGTTTTAGTTTTGAAAAGTGGGCAGAGCCACCAACAACCAATCAGATTTCACCTATTGATTTTTATTGGTTTGTTGCCAGGGTTCCCAAACTTTACACAGTCGTACTCAAGGTGAAAAAAAGTGGGTGCAGCCACCAAAAGCCAATCACATTTCTTTCAGTAGGGAAAACAATGGCCATGTAACTTTATAATATGTTTTATACAGTTTTATGGAGATTTCTGACTTATAGATATATATATAGATCAAAAACTCAAAGCAGTAAATTAGCAAATTTCTAAAGCACTACAGCAGAATATGCTGTAGAGTCCTTTGCTTTTTAACTTGTTTATTAATGACCTGGAGGTGGGCATAGAAAGTACTGTTTCTATTTTTTGCTGACGATACTAAATTGTGCAAAACTATACATTTAATGCAAAGTGATTTGAAGTGCAAAGTTAAGCATCTTGGTGAAATAATATAAATGCAAGTTATACACTAAGTATGTGTGTTGGGGGTATCATTAATTGAGAAGGATCTGGGGATTTTGGTAGAACAAGTTGTCTAATTCCAGGCAGTGTCATTCTGTGGCTACTAAAGCAAATACAGTTCTGTCTTGTATAAAAAACGGCATTGACTCAAGGGATGAAAACACAATTTTGCCTCTTTATAGGTCTCTGGTAAGGCCTTACCTTGAGTATGCAGTGCCGTTTTGGTTTCCATTCCTTAAAAGAGAAGGAAAGTCTAATAAAGTGTTAATCTCAAGCTGCAGGCATACCTTCAGTTCTCTCAATAGTGCCCTTAAGTCTACCCATATTTCTCCTGTTCACATGATCAGAAGCCTCATAGGAAAAAAAAATGCTGAGTAAACTGGTAAAGGGGATTTAAGCTGTAAGGTTAGACTGTCAACATTGGGATGGTTTCTCTGGAAAAAAGGCGCTTGCGAGGGGACATGATTAACAAATACATTTAGGCAGATAGGAGATGTTCTTTTTTTTCCCATAAAAATAACCAGTGCACCAAAGGCCACCCCCCTTTAGATTAGAGGAACAGAACTTTCATTTAAAGCAGCGTAGGTGGTTTTTCACAGTGAGGGCACTGAGGTTGTGGACTGCCGTTCCTAGTGATGTGGTGATGGCAGATTCTGTTAATATCTTTAAGAGGGGCTTGGATGAGTCCTTGAGCAAGCTTAGTATCCAAGGCTATAATGATACTAAAAGCTACAGTTAGTATTTATGTTGGTATATATGGTTTATGTATGCAAGTGTATAGACACTTCAGTATAGGTTTGTGTGTGCTGGATTTACTTGGAAGGGTTAAACTTGATGGACTGTGGACTTTTTTCTACCCTATAGTTATATAGAGGCACCCAAATAAAAATATTTCAAATGAATGTAACCCCTTTTTGGCTATATTAGTCAAAATGTCCAGCTAGGATAGAGCATGGGGTACACGTGACTCTCTTTCCATAGGATGAGACTTTGCAAAGTGGAAGCATCTACACCTCCCACTGCAATGTGTGTGTGAAAAGTACAATAATTAAGCAGGCAGACACCAGGAGCTCTTGCAAACAAAAGCTAACAGTTTATTTGTCCAAGACAAATGATGATAAATGCAGGGCAAGTCAATTCACACCAGTCCACCAGTTTATCATCCTCATTCACAGTTTAGGCAGGGTAAAGACAACTAACAGAGTGACAGGAGGTAAATCCACCGGTTTAATACCTCTCTTATAGAGTTTTGGCAGGGTTAAGACTGACGTAGTCCCTGGCACTTCTGTGTCCCTAAGCTAAGGCAAGTAAGCCTGTAGGAGACTACTCCCTGACTCTCCTCTCCTAGGTGGAGAAAGAAAGCTGCTCTTTCTAGATACACTTTGTCTGACTCACTTTCCTAGAAAGTGCTCTGATATTAATTAACTTGTTTTTTCTTTACCTCATTCACGGGGTCCCTGCTCCCCAGCTTCATTAAAGGTACTTGTCCCCTTAGGGCTTAACCTTCTGGGCCTTGTGGATCCCAGGCTTCCTGGAGACATCCACTTAGGTCAGATGCTACAGGCCAAGAAGAAAGAACCACCCCTTTCCTAACACAATATTAAAGTGTGGTAGGGTGTGGTCTAGCCTTGGGTCAATAACAACCTATTGTTAACCTATACCAAATAGATACATTAATCCTTGCCTAGTGACAAGGAGAAAGAAAGGGTAGAGTTTAAAACCATAGGGGCAGGGGGGCGTGGCCATGACAGCGAGCGGAACAGTCGCATAGAAAGGAGCTCCGTAACGGGAACCCAGTTTACTTCTTTGTAAGCCAGCAACAAACTCTCCTGAAACATTCTGCTCAATAACCTACTCACCTTCGGGATGCCACCTAAATTGGTTAAGAAGCCGACACAAACAGAACTGCAGTCGTTTCTGATGAAAAACAAGGCGGCAGCAAAACAACAAGATGGCGGCGCGCAAGCAAAGACGGATGCGGTCGCTCAACTACCAGAACAAACTTCTGCCTCGCAATCACCCACGGAATCAGAAGTCGATCAAACTTCTGAAGGTGAGCCTTTAACTGTGCCTATTACTGAAAAAACTATGCGACTCCTGCTAGTTGAATTCAAAGACTCTATCCAATCTGATATCATGGGGGCTAGGGTCCAGGTAGCTGAAACTAAGGCAGACGAGGCAATTAACTCTTATGCTGTTCTTTCTGATACAGTCACAAATCAAGCGGAACAAATATGCTCCTTAAAGAGCAAATTGGCAGATCTTGAGGACCGTACCCGCAGAAATAATTTGAGAATTAGAGGCATACCAGAGGAAATTTCTCAAGAACAATTACAGCCATATATCTGTTCTCTTATTCAAACTTTTTTACCACAACTTACAGCAATGGAAACAAAAGTTGATAGAATCCATAGATTGCCTAAATCAAAGTATGCACCTCCAGAAGCACCTAGAGACACAATTGTCAGGATTCACTTTTTCACTACTAAAGAGCTATTAATGCAAGCAATCCGGGGGGGTAATAATGTCCCCAAGCAATACTCATCACTTCGATTTTTTGCTGCCTAATCCGCATATACTTTAACGCAATGAAGGGAATTTTCCCCAATAACGGCAGTCCTACGCAAAAAAGGTATCCCGTATCACTGGGGTTTCCCAGTACGCTTGATTGTTCTCAGAAATGGGGTTCACAAAGCATTTCAAAGGCCAGAGGAGGCAATCAAAGCTATGCAGGATTGGAACTGTACGATTGAGGAGATGGACACCACTGCTCCTAAACCTTCCAAAAAAAGATCACTAGATTGGTCTACCGTCTCACCTAGGAAGGAAAAGTTGGCTTTACGTTCGGCACCTACCTGATAGAGTAGAAATTTATGCTAATAATGTTGTGCAAAATTTTCTATAAAAAAAAGCGTTTCTATATGTTTGACTGTTAAAATTGCTTATATACAGAAAGTTATTTCATCCTTATACATACTTAGTCTGTTGCGTAATGAATGTCACCTACTATATGGTTATAGAGACCTCAACTCGAAAGGTTGGCAGACTATCTGATTTTATACTGCAGGGGTTCCCGAAACGGGGAAGGTCCAGGAGACCACCTTTCTTCTATTTTAAAGTATATAATTTTAGTGTGTGCCTTTTTTTATTTGATATCTGTACTAGGGTTCACTCCCCAATAGCCGGCTGAAAAGTGCAGCCAGTAGGCACAGTTTGGCAGTTTGCCCTTACCAGCCTTAGTGACTTGACAAGCCCTTAGAGCTGTCATTAGGTCTTTTCTATTTTCCCCCTTTCTTTCTTTTCTATTTACTACACACCTAGCCTTTCTTTCCCTCCCCCCCCCCCTTTTTTTTTCTCCTCCCTTTTTCCCCTGCTTTGTCCCTTCTCTCTACAAATATTGTGATTTACTAAATTAGGAGAGATCAAGCTATTATGCACTCCATATCTCCTCACTTAATGTTAAAGGACTGAACAGTCCTCAGAAACGGAAACTGTTATTAAACTGGGCACAAGATTCAAAAATAGATATATTATGTATCCAGGAAACACACTTAGCAGGCAAAGACCACCCTAAACTTGTCTCCAGACACTTTAATGAGACCATCTATGCCAATGCTCCTGTTAAAAAAAAATGGAGTGGCCATTTTATTTAGAAAGTCCCTTCCCATTAAAGTTATTGAGACCCAGGTAGATAAGAATGGTAGGTTCTTAATCGTTAAATTAGAGGTTTTCTCCCAATCATACCTACTATTTAACTTGTATGCCCCAAACTTTCACCAAATGTCTTTTATAAACAAACTTTTCAGTAGAGTTAAACAGGAACCTGAAATGAAACTCCTAATTACAGGAGATTTCAATCTGTCCCCTGATCCACTGATAGATAAAGCGCCAACTCCAAAAGGCAACGCATTAAGAGCTTAAGGCTTTTTTCTCCGCTATAAAACAAACGGAACTTTTTGATGTTTGGAGAGCAGCCCATCCTTCGGAGCGAGATTATACTTTTTTTTCTCATGTACACTCTTCCTATTCCAGGATAGACTTAATTCTCACTGATAGGAACACTACAGTAAATGGTTAAGGCTTATATAGGGGTTGCCACTTGGTCAGACCATGCCCCAGTCAGATGTTTTATTGAGCTTCGCCAAATTCCTAATCCATCTTATAACTGGAAACTAAATAATACATTACTACAAAATAAAAATCACGCAGAAAAAATAACGAAACTAACTGAGGAATATTTTGCTTTAAACTCAACTTCAGAAATTTCTAATGACCTACTTTGGTGTTCATATAAGGCCTACATTAGAGGTCATTTAATAGCTATAGCTACTAGAGAGAGGAAAAACAGAAATACTAAAGCTGCAGAACTACTTGCCAAACTTGCTGAAACCTCAAGGCAACATAAGCTGCATCCTACTAAAAGGCTGGCTCACAAAGTGGCATCCCTGAATAAAGAAATTAATGTTATAAATATGGAAAGAGTGGCGCACCAAATTTTATTGACTAAGCAACGGTATTATATTGAGGACAATAAAAATGGCAGATTGCTGGCTAGTAAATTAAAAGATGCAAGGGCAGACAATAGAATTCTATCTATTAAAACAGTAGATGGAAGCAATATATCCAACCCAAAACATATAGCACAAGAATTTGCTAAATACTATTCTAAACTATACAATCTAAAAGATGACCCCTTAACCCCACAGCCGCATTCAAACTCTATTAATAGTTTCCTATCGAAACTAACATTGCCAACATTATCCGATACTCAATCTGCCCATCTTAATGCTCCCATAACACAAGAAGAAGTGATCTCCATAATTAAATCACTCCAAAATAATAAGGCCCCAGGACCGGATGGGTTCTCAAACAATTTTTAAAAAAAACTATCAAGTTCTTTAGCTCCCCAACTAACTAAATTGTTTAACTCCTTACATTTATCACAGTCACCGAGAAAATAACTTTTCCAAGCCACTATAACGACCATACCAAAACCCAACAAAGATACTACAAAAGTAGAAAACTATCGCCCGATATCCTTACTTAATTCGGATATTAAGATTTACGCAAAAATTTTGGCAAATCGGTTAAACCCAATTCTAAGAGGTTTAATTTCTAATGACCAAGTTGGATTTGTTCCCACAAGACAAGCCCCAGACAATGCAAGAAAGGTAATTAACATTGCTATTAGTGCTAACCAGACCAGATCCCCATGCTTGCTAGTTGCATTAGACGCAGAAAAAGCGTTCGATAGGGTTTCCTGGCTTTATTTGCGAAAAGTATTGGAAAAGTTCGGTTTCTCAGGTACCTTCCTAGAACACGTCCTTACCTTATATAAATTTCCATCGGCATCAATTCAAGCTAACGGTCAATCATCTCCCACTTTTACACTTTCAAACGGCACGAGACAGGGTTGCCCCTTATCACCTTTAATTTTTGTCCTATTAATGGAGCCGCTGGCAGAAGCTATAAGACAACACCCACAAATTTCTGGTTTCCAGATAGGTAAAAAACCTTATAAAACATCGTTATTTGCAGACGATATAATCTTAACGCTTACTAACCCATTAGAATCCCTACAGGCACTGTTTCAACTACTTAATCAGTTCTCAGAGATTTCTTACTATAAAATCAACACAACTAAAACTGAAGCCCTACCAATCTGGATCTCCCAAAATACATTAAACGAATTGAAAGCATCATATAAATGTATGTGGCAGCAATCTGTTATTTCGTACTTAGGCATAAAAGTTGGTTTCTCAGTTTCAAGTCTGTAATTCTAATTTCAATCCTATGCTAGGAAAAATAGAACAATACTTTAAAACTTGGGTTTTCAAAGAAATCTCATGGTTGGGCAGATTATCTGCTATAAAGACTATGATACTACCTAAAGTACTATATCTATTTCGGACAATACCGATAAGGATCACCAATAACTATTTCTCACTACTACAAAAGCTGATATCGAAATATATATGGAAAGCCAAAAAACCCAGAATCCGGACGGCAGCACTCTCCAAAAGCAAAACACAAGGGGGCCTCGGTTTCCCCAATTTTAAAAAGTACTATCAAGCTTCCCATCTAAATTTTATCCAACGACTCTTCACTACATCAAACCAACCTCAATGGGTACTTCAAGAAAAAAATCTAATCACGTCAACAGACCTTTACCTTGATGAACTTATATGGATACTACCACAACTAAGGCTAAAATCCATTAAGCCTTTCCCAACATTCCAAGCTTCAATGAAGGTATGGGACTTATATATGCATTCTGACCCTCTGACCCAAGGTTTCCACCCTAATTTCCCTCTCTCTGCGTTTAAAGGGATCATACCAGATTTCAACCCTCACTCATGGGTACAAGCGGGAATGACTACATGGTCTAACGTACTGATTAACAACCAATTTCCCACATTCGGAGCTCTGCAAAGAAAGTGGCATATACCTACAAAGACATTTTATATCTATCTTCAACTCTCCAGCTTTGTTAAAGCTAACCCATACTGTACCTCGAAACAACTGTCTGCTATTCAACAAAAAATCTCCTCAGCTACTATGTCTGCTGCGCGGATCTCTCATTTTTATGCTGCCATTAATGATCAAGCCTCTAAACCTCCTGACTCATACCTGGTAGCCTGGGGAAAAGAGCTAAACATGACAATAGATCCAATAGACTGGAACATTGCATTCTCACTGATCACAGCAACAACCAAGTCAGCCAGACTATTGGAATCCAATATCAAGCTAATTTACCGTTGGTACATGGTCCCAACGAGACTACACAAAATTTATCCGCAAACATCAACCAGCGGATGCTGGAGAGGTTGTGGTCCTGAAGGCACCTTTACCCATATCTGGTGGGACTGCCCCAATCTGCTCCCGTACTGGAATCAGGTATTCGATTTAATAAACACTGTTATTAGCACCCCAGTCCCGAAAACACCGCTCTCTGCTTTACTAAATTTAGACCTTGATTCTCTGAAATTTGCCCAAAAAAAATTGGTGGTACACTTCCTAGAAATAGCTAGACTGTTAATCGCACAGAGATGGAAATCAGACTCTATTCCAGGCATGAATGACATGGTAAACCTATTAGACTTAACTGAGAAATTTGAATTCTTTGATGCTAGAAACAAAAATGCTTTAAATTCATATGATAAAAAATGGTCTTTATGGAAAAGGTATAAGTCTGTTTAAAGATGCCTATAGAACTCTGGTATATAAATATCTCCTGGTTCCTTTTTCTCTCTTTCCTAACCCAAAGCTTTCTTTCCCCCCCCCCCCCTCCCCTTCCTTTTCCCCTCTCTTTCCTTCCTCTCTCTTTCTCTTTCTTCCTCCTTACTCTCTACCTTCTATTTAGGTAGAGTACAAGTTATGGTTCTCTAAATTTGTATGGCCTGAAACATACATTTGTACTGTTAAAACATGTGCAATGGCTACTGATACTTTGTTTGTTTCCCTTTCTTCGGAAAAAATAAAAATTGTCAAATTTTAAAAAAAAACCATAGGGGCACATTAACCCTATGGGTCCCTACATGAATGTTCACATCTGACACTTTGGCTGTTGCAATATAAGCACCCGGTATGTGTATTATGTGTCATAAGATCCTCTAACAGTACAAAGACCTTAGAAAAACATAATATAATTAAAGTACACATTCTGGGGAAACAAAAATGGGTAAATGCACCTTTCTACTGCAAACTACTAAACTGCAAAGCTATGCTAAACATACACAGTTTTTATGAAATGTATATCACAAAACAAAAACTGTAGTACCGTGTTAGCCAGTGTCAAAAATAATAATAAAAAAACAACAAAACACAAATACAAGAGTATTGTAGAAATGATACCTATATTGGCTAACAATAAAAATACATTGCAAGCTTTCAGAGCTCTAAGGCCCCTTCATCAGGCAAAATACCTAAAAATATATAAAAAAAAGTTTTCATTTTACCCCATTAAATGCGCCACATTTTGTATAATATATTCTAAATATGAATGCCAGGGGTCTTACTGAGCAGTTTTATGCACAATATGAATAAATTTACAAAACTATGTGGTGTACAGAGGCATCTAAATGAAAATAGTGAAAATATAAATTTTCATGTTTGAAATTTCTAAAAAAAATCTGCTTTTTACACCATTATATGCCCCACATTTTGTAATGTACCAACATAAAACATTCTAAACATGAAAGCATGGGGTCTACTGAACAGTTTGATGCCCAATATGCATAGATTTAAGTGTGTGGTGTGTAAAAGCACCCTAATATATAGCAGACAAAATTTCCATGGATAAAAAAAAATAAAAAAAAATGAGTATTGAAGAAAATCACTAAAGTCCAAAAACCCCCACTAAAATCAGTGCTTTTTATTTCACCTAGTGTAATCTGCATTCAGAACCATGGTTTGAAATAAACTAAATACATTTTAGAAGAACTTCAAAAAAGCGGAGCACCACATGATTTAAAAATAGAAACAGTCTTTATTCAATCACTTTAAATAGGCACAAGTACATCCTACGGACTTACGCTTGACGCGTTTTTCGTGGCATCTCGCCACTTCATCAGAAGCATAAGCAGTCCTTAAAGGGGAGGAGATATATATACCCAACTAGAAAGTTAGAATAGAACCTCGCACTAAGGCTTATATATGGGTGCACTCGAATGTATTCAGAGACTGATTTTAATGGATATAGAAAGCACACACTTAATCGAGGCACACCATCTAGTAAATATAAAACTTTGTTTTTATTAAACTTGCTTTAAAAAACTGATTAAAATAACATACAAGGGAAGAGATGGGGAAGGTTAAGATCAATGACTCTGTGCTTGTTAGGCTTAATAGTTACAATTCCAGTAGCCTGTATAGGCTTGATACAGTTGCAATAACTACAACAGATTATCAGTATTCCCAAAACCGAAACAATGTAGCAACTTTAGGGACTAGGCTCCGCTATTATAAGGGCTACTGTGAGACCCGAACTTACATACTTTTCTCCACTAGGGGTCAGGATCAACACACCGAATCTCCCATTAACGGCTGCAGCTGATACGTATTAACAGGATGGAATTTCCCTAGTGAGAACGCATACGATCGGTAATCCAAACTATCGGTCGGGTGCAATTGTAATATAGATTAGCGCAGGTTTATCCTACTGGGTACACTGGGGGTAATCAAGCCTCCCAATGAGGTTAAATATAATCATAGCCACCGATCGTACTGAATGTGCTGGAGGTAAGTCTCTCAGGAGTGACCCTCGATCCTACCAGTGAGGCTAAATAAGGAAAGCAGTGCCCCCTCACCTAGGTATCTACCTTTCTACGATCCGCCAGTCACAGTCATATCTACGATGCACCAGTCATTGGTGTACAAATTGAGCTGGACTCGTAAGGTTACCTACATGTATACCGGCGTTAGGTGCCTCTACTTATGAAGGGTACTGTCCGGACTTGCCCCTACTAGGGTTAGTTCTTCGATAACACCGGCAGTTACGGGAACAGCGTATTTGCCAATTGGTCTCCCCCACATGAGAGACCCTGTCCCCCACTCAAGAAACTGCCCACAAAGGATGACACCCGTATCTCCCCAATTTACATCATACACCCCCGAGGCAAAGTCAATCGCACAAGGAGAGGGGATTTTCCGATCTCCAAGATCACTACAGATCACTACAGATCCTTACACCTTAGCAATAAAAACTGCTATAACTCCCACATTCAAATCACCAACGCGCGTTTCGCAAATTGCTTTTTCAAGGCGGATCATCCGTCCAGCTCAAAACGCGCGTTGGCGTTGTGACCCTGTGCTTGTTGAAATCTCGTGCTGATGTACAACCGATGAGGTTGTAGGCACGAGAGAAGTTAGGGATATGTAATGTTGAAAGCACCAATTTATAGCTGCTAAGGGACAGATAAGGCTCTAACGCTTGGTGAACTCTTATGCGTGAGTACTAGCGTGTGGAAAGGAACGCGCTTGATTTTGGCATACACCGCTATGGTGATTTGAATGTGGGGGTTATAGCAGTTTTTATTGCTAAGGTGTAAGGAGGGCCTGTAGTGATCTTGGAGATCGGAAAATTGTGGGTAGACCAGCACTGCAATCCATTCCTGCTAAATGGACGGGCCGTTCCCGTAGTTGTTGATGTGCAGTTAAAGGAACAGTAACACCAAAAAATGAAAGTGTATAAAAGTAGCTAAAATATAATGTGCTGCTGCCCTGCACTGGTAACAGTTGTTCGTTTACTTCAGAAAGTCTACTATAATTTATATAAATAAGCTGCTATGTAGCCATGGAGGCAGCCATTCAAAGGAGAAAAGGCACAGGCACATAACAGATAACAGATAAAACACTATTGTATTCTACAGAACTTATCTGTTATCTGCTATGTAACCTGTGCCTTTTCTCCTTTTTTCCAGCTTGAATGGCTGCCCCCTTGGCTACACAGCAGCTTATTATATAAATTATAGTAGTGTTACTGTAGCAAACACACCAGTTTTACCAGTGCAGGGCAACCGTACATTATATTTTTATTACTTTAAAGCTCTTTCATTTTTTAGTGTTACTGTTCCTTTAAGTCAACTCCCCTCTCCTTGTGCGATTGACTTTGCCTCGGGGGTGTATGATGTAAATTGGAGAGTTACGGTTGTCGTCCTTTGTGGGCAGTTTCTTGAGTGGGGGACAGGGTCTCTCATGTGGGGGAGACCAATAGGCAAATACGCTGTTCCCGTAACTGCTGGTGTTATCTAAGAACTAACCCTAGTAGGGGCAAGTCCGGACAGTACCCTTCATAAGTAGAGGCACCTAACGCCGGTATACATGTAGGTAACCTTACGAGTCCAGCTTAATTTGTACACCGATGACTGGTGGATCGTAGATATGACTGTGACTGGCGGATCGTAGAAAGGTAGATACCTAGGTGAGGGGGCACTGCTTTCCTTATTTAGCCTCACTGGTAGGATCGAGGGTCACTCCTGAGAGACTTACCTCCAGCACATTCAGTACGATCGGTGGCTATGATTATATTTAACCTCATTGGGAGGCTTGATTACCCCAATTGTACCCAGTAGGATAAACCTGCGCTAATCTTTATTACAATTGCACCTGACCGATAGTTTGGATTACCGATCGTATGCGTTCCCACTAGGGAAATTCCATCCTGTTAATACGTATCAGCTGCGGTGTGTTGATCCTGACCCCTAGTGGAGAAAAGTATGTAAGTTCGGGTCTCACAGTAGCCCTTATAATAGCGGAGCCTAGTCCCAAAAGTTGCTACATTGTTTTGGTTTTGGGAATACTGATAATCTGTTGTAGTTATTGCAACTGTATCAAGCCTAAACAGGCTACTGGAATTGTAACTATTAAGCCTAACAAGCACAGGGTCATTGATATTAACCTTCCCCATCTCTTCCCTTGTATGTTATTTTAATCAGTTTTTTTACAGCAAGTTTAATAAAAACAAAGTTTTATATTTACTAGATGGTGTGCCTCGATTAAGTGTGTGCTTTCTATCTCCATTAAAATATATACCCAACTGACCACACTGATCAGTACCAAGTGAGATTATTAGATATAATTAACCCTTACCTCCCACACATATATAAAATTAAAATAAGAACAAACTTCAATACAACATAAAATCAAAAAACAGAACTTCCTGTTTGGCGCCGGTTAGGATGGAGGCTCAGGGATAAAGCTCCTGTTTCTCACGGGTCAAAAAATCTGCATTAAAAAGCTGCTGTTTATAAAGTTTCTACACATACACCTTCCCCCTGAGGTGGAAGAGAAGCCGAGGTAGTGACAGGCAGACTTTTAACAGTATCTGCATCAAGTTTGCAACAATTGTTATAGGCTGTATCCAAATGGCCTCTGCCTGACCCTTGTCCGTCGAGTTTGTAACAGTCTGCTTACATAGTTCGAAAAGCCCCTTTGTGTCTTGAGGTGGAATTGAAGCCTGACACAGTATCAGGTAGTTTTTTTTTACCATTCTCCTCATCGAGTAGCAACATTTGTAACAGTCTGCTGACATCATCTCCAATGGCTGCTGCATAAGGCACTTCTGAGGTACTGTTTTAGCTGCTTAGTCCTGTTCTGAACTTTGGAACCATAGTGCTTTTTTGCTCATTATTCATGAAGCTACTCTGCCTTTTCATATAATACTTGAATGTGATTCAAATATTACTCTGTTATATTGGTTTCTAAGTTAGTGAACTGTGTGTATATATATATATATATATATATATATATATATATATATATATAATTTTTTTTTTTTCATCATCATCTATGGCTTCTAAAACAAATGTTAAAACATATGAAAAAGGATACAGAAAAAATGGAAAGCAACAAGATTCAGATGCTTCCAACATTTCTTTACCTCACAAACCCACTTCTCTTAAAACCCCTCTGACTGAGGACTATTCTCTCTTTGCAGTGGAAGTTGCCAGGCTCATCAATCCTGTCATTGAGGTTACTATTGAAAAGGCTATTGATAAATTACAAATAAACATTACCAACATCTTTGAACAACTCAATCAACCACGAGAAACGTCTTGATGAATTTGATTTAACAGTTTCTCTAATTCAGAATGATACACTGATCTTGCAGTCTCTGTTGGACCTTCTGGAAAAACAGGCACAAGAATTAAAACTGAAACTAGACGATCTTTCCAGAATGATTCTCTGTATAATCTTGTCTCCTAAACAATTCCTCATAAACTTGGACTTCCTCCAGAATGTGGCAATTTCAAGATTGAAAGACTACACAGGATTGGTCCATTAAAAGACATTCAAAACCCAAGACCGAGAGTTGTAATTGTCAAATACTTAGACTATTCTGAGAAAAATTGATTGTTTCAAGCATACAAAAAGTGAAAATGCTAGATTTAGAAGGAAAAAGAATCCTTATTTTTCAGGATTATTCATTCTTCCTTTCTCAAAAACGTAAAGAATTCTCAAAGGTCTGCCAAGCGCTGATAAACAGCAACATCAACTTTTCTCTAATGTACCCTGCAAAACTCAAAATCGTTTTGCCTTCTGGTACAAGAATCTTTAATGATCCTTTAGAAGCATCCACTTTTGTCAACTATCTGTAAAGAAAGGAAGTAACCAAAACTTCTCTTGATGGAAAAATAGACAATACAACTAAAATCCACTCTAATAGCCAGAGAGCCCGCAAATATGATAAACCACGCCATTCTAAGATTTCCGAAGAGCTGAAGCCTACTAAACTACAAACTCACTCCAATTCCAGATCAAGATCAAGGTTTCCTCATCCTCCAAGGGGAATTAACCCCTCACATATCATTATATAATGCCAAAAATGAATACTTCTCCTGGCTTAAACAACAAATTTTTTCACTTCCCCATACTAATCTAATTTTAGCAGGTGACTTAAATGAATCTTATTTATGGTCCCTTGACAGAACTGACTGGAAATTTAAAGATCATTTCAAAAAATCTAAACTTTTACATGAATTCTTTAAAGACACTGGCCTAAATGATACTTGGAGAATTTTCCATCCAACAGAGAAAGACTTTACCTTTTTCTCCTCTCCCCACAATATAGGAACAAAATTATATTTTGACATCAAATAATTTACTAAGTAAAATTATAAGAGCTGATATAGGTAACATTGATATATCTGACCATGCACCAGTTTCTATCCAGTTCTCCAATTCAACAACATCTAAAAGTTTTGTTTCTTGGTCCTTCCCTAGTCCTTTGAAAGATAACCCTGACCATTTAGATAATCTCCCATTGTTTTGGGAAACTTGGAAAGCTGTGATTAGGGGAGAGATTTTATCTTTTAGGTCTCATTATTATCGTAAGGTACAAAAAAACTTTCTAAACCTAAGTAAAAGGCAAAAAGATTTATATCTTCGCCTTAAACAATTTCCCTCTATGGAGAATGCTTTAAAATACAAAAAAGTTCCTGAAGACCTCAAGGCCTGGATTGACTTTAGAAACACTTTTTTTGCTTCATATTTACATGCTAAATATAGTAATTTAAATAACAAAGCTAATTATATGCTTTTCAATCAAACAAAATTACATGATAGACATACTAAACTAATTAGAATTAAAGATAAAAACAATGTATTAACTAATGATCCCAATAAAATAGTTGATATATTCAAAAATTACTAGGAAAAGCTATACTCACATAACACTCATAATTATTCTGAGACAAAGACATTAGGGTTAATTCACTAAAGTGCGTTAATTTTTATCGCATGCTTTTTTGCGTTAAAATAGACGCGACAATTAGCGCGCGATTCACAGTATTACCGCATTATTGCAGTATTGCATGCGTTAATTAACGCGCTATCGCATGCGTTAATTTTAACACAGAAATGAATACTAACGCATGATTCTGCGCGCAGAAATGAATACTAACGCATGATTCACAAACACTTAGACGCGCTAAATATCGCATTAGTCTATGCGAAAATTAACACCTACTTGAGGCAGGCGGTAATTATAGAAAAGTACAGTTAATTAGCTTTTGGCAATAAAATATGGACTTAGCAGTGTTATTTAGAGATGTAGCGAACTGTTCGCCGGCGAACTAATTCGTGCGAACATCGGGTGTTCGCGAACGCGGAACCATTTTGGGTTCGCCGCGTTTTTTCCGCCGCATTTTTTCGCTTCGGTTTTTCGCATTTGCGTATACATAGGAATAGCTTGCGTTTTTTTTTGGCGTTTTTTTTACAAAGTATTTTTCAGATAAATTTTTGCTTGATCCCCCTCCTGCATGCCACTGTCCAGGTCGTGGCACCCTTTAAACAACTTTAAAATCAGTTTTCTGGCCAGAAATGGCTTTTCTAGGTTTTAAAGTTTGCCTTCCCATTGAAGTCTATGGGGTTCGCAAAGTTCGCAAATATTCGCGAGTTTTGCCGAAAGTCCGCGAACGGGTCCACGAACATTTTTGGCGATGTTCGCTACATCCCTAGTGTTATTTATTCAAGTATGTGTTGCCCCTAGAGTTATGCAGCCTCCAGTTTGCAGGGAAATGGTCATTTTTAATACAGTAATTTTACAAAAGTAATGGCATTATTATGGTACTATAGCGGCGCATATTTTGTCACGAATATTTAGTTGCCATAATATTCCCTACTATAGAGGCGAATATTTGCACAAATACATTACAAGTTATATTTTGGCGACTATTCGGTCGCAACATGAAGTCGTTGGAATCTCGTGATAGGTGCGACTTGCGGCCATTTTGTCTCAGAGCCTGCAATGACACATAGAGCCAACATGCCTGGGGTATCAGATCTCCAACCAGAGGAGAGGCGCTACATCTGCCGCTACCTCCTGCGCGAATCCTATGACAGGCAGCCGCTGGGGATCGTAGGGGTCCATGAAAGGAAAAAGGTAATCCTCCGCAGGCTGATGCAGAGGTTGGAACATCGGTTTGCCCTCCAAATGGACCTCAGACTTCTCCAGTGGATATGGTCGGATATTAAGCGCAGGAGTCCAGATTTAAATCGCTGAAATAGCGGAAAGTAATTATTGTACTTTATTAGGGTTTTAAAGAATACGTTAATTAAATATATTTATTATATTATATTATTATTATTAGATATGGTACTCTCAGCAGGACATTGGGGCAGAAAAACCAAAGATTTTACCAAAGCTTGCCAGTTGCTTAGATTTCCATCTTATCATTAAGTCATAACAGGATTCTGGGAAGAAATTCCTTAAGGCTCCTAGAAAAGTCCCATTTACATGGGCTTTGTCCCATTTACATGGGTTTATCCTATAGGCTAAAGCTCACCCACTGGGTTTAAAGCAGAAGCCAGGATAATAGCTGATCAGATTCCCAACTACAGACCAGTTTCGCCCTTTTTGGGGCTCATCAGTGTAGTGCAGGGTTTTCTGATCAGCTTAGGTAGAGCCAGGAGTGGGGATTCACGAACAAGCTAATTGGGTTGAGGAGACCGCCTCATACGTATGCAAATAAGTATGCAAATAGTATGGCAGCTTTCTTAGCCTTCCCAAACTTGCCTGAGTTAAAAATAAAACTTAGCAGTAGTATGCATAGTATGAGTAATTTGGGGAAGGACCACGAATGTTTTAGGGGGCCCTGGCTAACAATGTCTGTGTGTCCTTTGTACTGATGTGAGGGTTCACAGCGGGAGGGGCCATTGGGGGCGTGGGAGGAGGGGGGCCCAAAAAATGTTGTTGTGAGGGGCCAGTTGGGAATCTGATCAGCTATTGTCCTGGCTTCAGCTTCAAACCCAGTGGGTGAGCTGTAGCCTATAGGATAAACCCATGTAAATGGGATTTTTTTAAGAGTTTGGAATTCATTCCCAGAATTCCTTTTGTTTGCTTTTGTCTGTATGAGGCAGTCTCCTCAACCTTATTTATTTGTTAATAAGGGGAGAACATTTTTCCCAGAGAACAGATGCCCATTCCAGTGCTTTGCCCTCCAGCATGTAGAGGACCAAGGAGGAAGCTGTGTATAGGTAGTCCAATATTCAGTATCCAAGGGGTTAACAAAGCTTAGCAAAGTTATATTCAGGCAAAAGATCAGGTCAGGTGGAGCAGAGCGCTCCTGACAAAACTTATGTCTAATGATTTAAATTTAGTCGGACTAAAGCAGCAAATACAATAGATTCAAGTCCCAAAATCGCACATTACAGCATTACTGTACAAGTACCCTGCTGGTGACAAAACACCCAGTAATACTACTGAATGCCCTTAAGTGAATTACAGTGAGTAATAAGTGTGTAAATGCATGAGTAGTCTGTTCTAACATGACAATTCACATAGGGCATAATTCAAAGGTTCTTTGTTCTCCATTGGGTGCACAATAGCTTAAAGGCACAAAAGCAAAGGCTAAGCCTCCCCAAACCTGCTTCGCAAAAAACAAAACCTCACTCCGTCTCTGCACTGCCCTGGAAACCTTCTGTACCTGCAAGCCGATTATGCTGTGCTCCAACTGGATCTTTCTTCTTGTGGATTCTCCAATCAGAGCACAGCTTTCTTGACAGACAGTAAAATTGACCAATCAAAGCACAGATGCGCACAGGGATCGGGAGATTTTGCAAACTGAAGGCAGTGCAGAAATGAAGACTGAAAAGAAGAATCTGCAGACTGTAACTTTACCTGAGAACCAACTCTCAACTTTTGCTGCAGATTTTATTCCACTCCCACAGGTACTATATACAGGTACTGTACACAGGTGCTATACCCAGGCGCTATACCCAGGCGCTGTATACACAGGTACTATACAGTTCTAAAGGCTAAATCACTAGTTGAAATTAAATTGTTTTTTTTGCCTTATCCGACATTTATAATATCCCTATCCCCTACCCTAACATATGAATGGTTAACTCTTTCCCCCTGAAAAAACTCATTGTGCTTTTATATATTTGTTGTTTTTTGAACTTACTATTTTG
This sequence comes from Xenopus tropicalis, assembly GCF_000004195.4. Lineage (NCBI taxonomy): Eukaryota > Metazoa > Chordata > Amphibia > Anura > Pipidae > Xenopus > Xenopus tropicalis. The sequence goes on along the minus strand of NC_030678.2, from coordinate 66,871,227 downwards.
TTTTTTTTTTACTTTTGTCATTGTTTTGTTCATTTCTAGTTGTGTATTGGTGCCAGTGTTATAGAGCCAGGGCCAGAATATCTGCCATCCGTACCCACTGCTTCTGGCATGTAATATGCCGGTTTTGTAAATACAGACTGCGTCTCGCTGTATATAATGTGCCTGGGATGTCAGTACCCTGTCTAGAAAACTAACGTAAACAAATATAGAGGGGAGGTTCATTTTTAAGTTAACGTTTAGTATGTTATAGAATGGCCTTTTTATATTTTTATAGTGCTTGAGAAATTTTCCTCTCTCTTCTGCCTCTTTCCAGCTTTCAAATGGGGGTCACCGACCCCGGCAGCCAAAAAGTATTGCTCTGTGAGGCTACAATTTTATTATTATTGTAATTTTTTATTTCTTATTTTTCCATGCAGGCCCCTTAACTATTCATATTCCCATCTCTTGTTTAAACCACTACCTGGTTGCTAGTATAAATAAGACCCTAGCAACCAGATAGCTGCTGAAATACCAAATGGAGAGCTGCTGAACAATAAGCTAAATAACTGAAAAACCATTAAAAATAAAAGAGGACCAATTGCAAATTGTCTCAGAATATCAATGTCTACATTATATTAAAAGTTAATTTAAAGGTGACCTACCCCTTTAAGCTAACTGATCACAAACACAAATGGATGGAGAACCCCTAACAGAAGCGCACGTATGAATACTTTTACATCCTAAGCATTTTAATGTAAAAAAGCCCTCCCACCACACTTTTGCACAGAATCCCTGGGAGTCAGTGGGAACCGCAAGAGGTAGTTAGGGGGTTAATTTTTTACACCAGCAGCAAATCCACTAAGTCTCACATTAGCTGTAGGTCAGACTCTGTATGGCCCGTCTTTAGCTTCCCCAAACAAAAAAGTCACCATCCGCCTATGACCCTACCTGCCATTGCCCTTAAAGACTGAAGGCAGCATGAGCAGTTTTGCTTGTCTCCACACACTAATGTCAGCAAGGTAGTTTATTCACTGGTGCATGCTATTTGCCTAAAACAGAGCAGAACAGAAACATTGAGATCCGTCGGGATAGGTGTCGGGAGAGCTGGTGTCTCATTAGCTGCCCATTGTTCTATAGACAGGCTGTCCAGACTTGCCTCTGTTTGCATATTTTGAAATTCTAGAGGGGAAAGGGAGTTTGACATTATCTCAACTTGCAGTGAAGCAGTAAGAAGAGACCAAAATGAAATAGGAGCACTATTAACTGGTATAATTTGAAAACATGTTTCCCCCTGTATTCTTGTTAGGGCTCATACACACGGGCAATTCACCCTGTGTTGCCCTGTGGTGGAATTCTCCTCTGTTCCACTGCAGGGAAGCACAGGACTAAACACAATCTATTCTTTCTTATAGACCTGTACTGTACTAACACAGGTGCATGTAAGCCTTGAAGGCAGGTGAAAAGCAACATGATGCCTTTCACCCACGTTCAGCACTTACATACACTTGTGTCAGTACAGGCTGAAAAGCCGAAAAACTCCACTGTAGGGGAATTCAGGGTGAAATGCCCATGTGTATGGGGCCTTAGACAGTCAATTACTTGAAGGGCCAAAATGGGACATAACTGTTAAGTTAGTGTAGGGAAGTAGTGCTGGGTCCCTGCACATACCCCCCTCCTGCTGCTGTTCCCTGTAGGGGAGCCGGCACTGAGAACAGCAAGCTCAGGGCTGCAGGAAGTTGCAAAGCAGCCTGGGAGAGGAAGTCAGGGGGAGGAGAGAGAAAGTCCCAGAGCTCCAGAAGCTGCACGTGGGCTGAGAGAGAGGAGCTGCACAAAGAAAAGCTGGCTTTTGGAACAGGCTGGTACAGGGAAGGCAGACCCTGTACCTGGAGAGACAGAGATCCTGTGAGGAGTCCTGACTGGAGGAACAAACACCTGCAGGGGAATCCCATATGAGTAGCTAAAGAGGCTAGTAGTCGCACTGCATGTCAGTAGGTGCTGGACTCGCCTGAAGATTCAGTGTGAATCACCCAAAGGGATCCCTGGAGTGAGTATCATTAAAGTGACAGTAATAAAGGAGCGCTTGAAGATTTAAAGCATATAAACTTTCCTTTGGACTGAGCTAAAGGACGTTACACAGTTAGTAAGACAGCTTGCGCTGGCAAAGCTAGTTAGTAAGGCCCTTATTGCCACTTTGATAGGAGTGTTATGTGTATTAGTTTCCCCTTTATTTCAGATAAAAGTTATTTCGTTTATCAAGTACTGCGTGTGCATTATTATTGTTCCTAGTGGGGCCCCCATAGGTGCACTCCCGGATCCCACTAGGTGGAGGCACTGCGCTAATAAGTACCAGGTACCCAGTCTCTCCCAATACCACTGCGGAGTGATTCAGGTTTGTCCCGTGCCATCAGGTAAGCGCCACACGTGTAGTGTAACACTGTCAAAAGTGCCCGAAGCGGTGAGGATAGGGTTACATTAGTCTGCTTTTAATCTTGAGCATGCAGGTCAGGACAGTTTCTTGCTCTTGTTCTTGTTGCCGACTAATAGGTTAGAAAGATGCAAAAGAGGAAGTTGTGTTCCATCTATTACATTAAACATCCATTCACTGCAGAATTTATAGATCACATTTTGGCTAACTAGATTAAAAAATGTTTTTTGTTTTTTTTATTTTGCACAGCCTAACTATTTACCTAGTTTTATTTTTACACTGCTCTTTCTTTAAGACAGAATGAAAAGTAGTACACAGCTCAATAAAGCATAGTATCACATGCAGCAGTGCAGTGCTGACTCTTGCTGACTGGGAGCAACCTTTTATACTCAAAGTTCCCAGAATGATTTGCATTTGAATGAACAACACATTTCACTGGTGAAAAAGGGCAAATCTTAGCTGATTCCCAAACTGAATATTTGACAATAGAACACTATATTTATTCAGCATAAAGCTTTACCATGCCTGGGTAAACAGCCCTAGAAGCTCCCTCCATTTAAGATAGCAGCTGCCATTGTAGCTTGGTCTCTGTAGCTTCTGTGCTGCTGGTAGCATAGATCACACATTCTGATGGGAGGGGGAGTGAATTCTTATGGGAGGGGGGAGAGCTGCGCAGACTCTGGCCCAGGAATGAAGTCTGATACCGCAGTACATGTGTAGACAAAAGAAGACAAGAAATCCTTTGTTTCTTTTGATAGAGGACTCGGTGCAGCCTTTTTTTGTGAGTGCTTATGGCTGTATTTACATAGACCTTTCTGATAAAGCTTACTTTTTACCTTTCCTTTACCTTTAACAAACCCAGAGCATACAAAACAATTTGTTAAAAAAAAATCAGGTAAAAAGTATTTTAAGCAAATGTTTGAAGTTTGCAATAGGTTTCAAAATGTATTGCACAAGTTAAAGGTTTAAGGCTTAAAGGAACAATTCAGTGTAAAAATGAAACTGGGTAAAATAGATAGACTGCACAAAATAAAAAATGATTTCAGTATAGCCAAAATGTAATTAATAAAGACTGGAGTGGGCAAATGTCTAACATAATAGCCAGAACACTACTTCCTCCTTTACAGCTCTCTAAGCTGACTCTAAAATGTCAGTAACCAATCAGTTACTTGAGGGGGGGCCATATGGGATATAACTTTCAGTTAGTTTGGTTTTTCTGAGAATTGTGTAGGACAAAAAAGATTTTTTTTTTGTTTGTGCTGGCCAGCAGATGTAGAAATAGTTAAAATTGCAAAAATGTTTGCACATAGGGAGAAATTAAAGAGTATTTTCTGGTCTGCAGGGAGCAATATATCTTGAAGGTGACAAAGAACCCAATCTGCCTGTTCGGTTTTGACCCAAACAGTTCGGTTTTTCTAAGGCTTGTTTGGGTCTCAACTGTCTTTTCAGTTGTGAAACCCGAATATCTGACCAGTAAATTAAACACATTTAAATATTAGGGCAAGATTCCCTATGCTGCTCTGCGTGCCTGCACTGAAAACCACAGTATCCGCCTAAGTGCAGTACATACAGTGGAGCGGATCCAAGGTTGGCCTGAAAACGTAAAAGCGCAGGCGTTTTTCAGGCTGACCTCTAATTCAACATGCTTTATATGGGTTTAGCCACTAGCAAAGGTGGCAACCTTAGGGCTGCAGCACATGGAGACTGTGGAGTTTGAGTGCTGCTACTGTCTGGAAAAATCGGTGGTGATTAAAATAGCGCTGTACAGTATGTCTGTCATGACTTCTGATAACATTAAATGTTATATTGGTTGACCATGGAGGTGACCGGGGGAGGTCTGCTTTTCACTGCTTCATGTATGTCACTCAAGGTGATTTTCATTTGGCATTATTAAGTGGCATTTTAAGTGTCCTGACTGCTGGCAGACAAAATGACCACAGACCTCATAGCAAACCCTGAAACTACAGGTGGTTATTAAAATGCTCTAATGTGCTATGTCAGACAGCTTCAATGTATAATAGTAAGTGGCATAGGTGATCTTTTTGTAGCATTTTTCTGGCAGCTAAAATACACAATTGAATTGTAGATCTGGACATGGAAGATTAGATAACATTAAAAAGGAGAAACAATAGCTTCCTAAAAGGGCTTGCATTGTGCTGTGCTGGCTGTTTAAAAGTATACGATCATGCATAATAAACTGAGATGGCTGCCTACACATAATTATTACCAATGTATTGGTTCAAGAATAATATTCTAAATGGCATAATTAATCATTTGCAATGTACAGAGTGTAATAAAGTATTAAAAATACACCATAAAATCATTGTCACCTTTATAGTGCCTCGTTCTAGTTCTGCACACTTTGTCACAAAAATCCCTATAATAAGTTAAAATGAATAGCTCAAACATAGAATGACTCACCAGTCCCAGCAAATTAAGAAACAGATGAGTGTGCTTGCGGATAAGATTATAGGCCTGACAACATAAATCAACAAAGTCCTGGAAGCGACTGGATGGTTTATCTCCTCCATTGATGACATATGCCATGTCAGATGTGAAGACAAAAGGAGCACGATCACTGCAAAGGTAGGGAGGTTATATACAACCAAAATAATTTAAAGGGACAATATACATGATGCTAAAATGAATATATGTCCAGAAGTATCACCCTTCTATTTATTTAAGACACACCCCTTATTGTTGACACATTTACTGCACATAAATTTCATGGACAGAAATTATTGGGAATCTCACTCTTTGTCACTGACCTAAACATTCATTATTCTACACCTATGTAAAGAAATATCAAGCCAATCTTCATAATATCCAGGTGGCACCTGGAGCTGAATTCTGCAAAATTAGATTCAGAACCAGAAAACTACTGAATATGTATAAGTAATGTGTATTGGAAAGTTGCTTAGAATTATACTATGTAACAAATTCTGGTTGGAGAGCTCCTTTAACATGGATTTATGCTGGGCAAGTTGTAATTATCTGTAAGACTTATTATTATTCAGCAACAGTAAATCAATAAAAAAAAATAAGAACACACTTTAAGGAATACCTTCTGATTTTGGAAAAAATCTGGTACTGGGCATTTAACAATAAATTCAATACCTGTCTTTGATCAACATCTAAAATAAATACAGAACACGTAACCAAGATTTTCAGTTTAGAACAACTGTATCTTTGCATTGTGTTTAATTATTATTACTAGTTGGTATACAGTATATATATTTGACCCATAGAGTAGGAGCTATATTATTGGCTGCACGCATTATCACAAGTGTAGATTAGTATTCTTACCGCTTAATGTTGCCAAACATCTGCGCATGTCCAAGAAAGCGGCCAAAGTCAATATGAAACATATGCCCACTTGTCTTCAGCATGATGTTGTCATTATGCCGATCACAGATACCCAGTACATATGTTGCTACACAGCATCCAGCACATGAGTAGATAAAATTCACAACTGCCTGCCGTACAAAAAAGACTGCATCACTGTTTACTGAAAATGAAAAAAAGGTATATAATAATTTATTGAAGCATCACAAGTAAATTATCCAAGACTCGAGAAAGCTATAGTTATAGCAAACCAGTCGTTTCAAAAAGAGTTGGCGCTTAGTAACCAACTCTTTTTGAAACAATTTTTGAACACTTTAGGGTTAGTACGGAGGAGGGCAGCTAAAATCAATCACTATATATTGATATTAGAAATACGTTTTTTTGTATCTATTCACTGGTGTGGTTTTTTTTTTTTTTTTTTGAGCACAGATAAGGTTTACATTTATAGCAAAACAGTCGTCAAGGTGTTTGGCGGCAAGTCCTGAAGGTTGGGGGGCCATGTTGGGGGACATTGCATATCCTTGATTGGACATGTATGGATGTTGATATTGAGAGGATATAATAATAATCTCAAGCAACTGGATTACAAGTTCAGGAGTAGGCACATGATACTATTTAACTCATTGTTCTATTGAACTGTGGGGAAAAAAAAACTCCTTTGGAACTTTTATTAACATTTGAAATAATTAAGACGGACAGGTACCATATTGGGTGTCTAATACAACAATAAATTTACATTAGGGCATTCATGCACATCTTTTTTTCTTTGGGCATTTTTGATATTTTATCAAATATATCAATATATATATATGCTATAATTTGGGGAATGTTATTTTGTTATAACCATGTGTTATATGTGTTATACATGTGTACTGATGTGCTATAAGGACATATATGCATATTACACGAATGTTAAAAAGGTGATTAATACAACATGGAGGGGCGCTCCTTCTACTATTGCTGCTTTGTTTTTATGGGGTATGTACATTTTAAAAGAATTTTTATGTTTTGATAGTGGGGAAATAAAGATTTTTGCTTTAACCAATTTCTTGCTTCAGTGATCAAAGCAAGGGTTAAGTCCCATTTAAATTCAGGTTCAATAAATTATCCAGAAGCAATCTGATTGAAAAGCTTGGACTTTGATGGACTTAAGGTGAGCTCTACTTGTTTGCTGAGGTCCCATGTGATGAGTCAGATCAAGGCTGATGATACAGTGGGCCCAAGAAACTTTTTTGGGTGAGGACTGCATAAATGCACCAATGCGTTGATACCCAACCGAAATCGCGCCGCCGCGTGTGCCATGGCGGGTCACGGCAACTCGGGGAGATTAGTTGCCCGTGACAAGGGAGATTTGTCGCGGGCGACTAATCTCCCCGTGTGCCAGAGCCCTTAGTTGTTTTTGCAATTGTTTTTTTTTTGTTATTTTACTTATGATAAGCAAAAGGCATCTGTACAAATACTTCCCTACCCTAGCTTTTACTTTACCTTTGGGGGTAAACCTACTGAGCTGGAACAGCCGAATTCTGAGATTTTGTAAATAAATCTTATGGAGGTTGTTGGCTTTCACTTTTAGCTAAAGACCAAAAGTGGGGATATTATGGGTACAGTTAAAACACTGGTTTTTGGTGCCTTGCCTGAGTCTGTGCCTTGTAACATAAAACATGTCAGGCTTTTTATAGACATGTAATACTCAATAAACATATGTTTTTACTTTATTTGAACCGTCATTGCTAGTATTTTTGGAGTGCCTGTCCAAGTTTTTCAGTTATGATTAATCTACTCATATAAGTAAATCTTATATTATGGTGGTCACTGCATTGTCTTTGGAGAACAAAAAGCCCCACATGCTCTTCCTTCCTTTCTGTCAAAAGTTATAAGGTGGCACAAAGATGGAGAGCTCAAACCACCTATATGAAGTCCATTTATGGAAGCATCAGGTGCTAATCCAGAAGACCTCTCTCCTGCCAAGTGGTTAAAAATCAATGTAAAAAATCCAGCAGTCCCCCCACTTTACCAGCTATGGGCACAAGCAACTAACTGCCAGGGAGCACCTTGGCACACTCTACTAACTAAGCAAAAAAACAGCCAACTCCTTCCAATCATCGCACTACAGCGCTCGGTGATATCCACTGCCCATAAACTGATAAAGTATACGGGCCACCCACCACAAACACCACTATGGCACAATGCCACTTTCCCCAAGTTGGCAAAGAGTAATCCCCCCGAAATATGGCGATCCCTCGAAATTACTACCCTAGGAGATATCTGGGAGAACGGCCAAATCGTTCCATTTCTGAGCCTGCATAACACCAAACACTTGCCACTAAACCAATGGCTAATGTACCATAAACTTAGAACAGCCCTAACAGCGAACCTGCCAGCAGCGAGTCTCGAGGTTAACGACTCCCCGATGATAGATAGCCTGCTAAACCCCATGCAAAGAGGCAAGCTATCTCTCCTGTACAAACTGCTCAGTAAACCCACCTACGGAGACACTGAGCTACGCTCTAGAACCCGTTGGGAAGAGGAGCTGGGGACAATTTCAGATGATCAGTGGGAGTGGGTACTGAACACCCCTCTGATAGTATCATTCTCTCAGAGACACAAACTTCTACAACTTTACACAATACTATACAGTACAAAGACTCCATACAATGAAGGTACTCAATTCCCCCTACTGCCCTAGATGTAAGACTGAAATAGCCACACTGGTACATACACTATGGGGATGTCCACAACTAAGAATCTACTGGGATGGGGTTTGTGAATGGTTAACGAGCAAAATTCCAGAGTGGGGCCCTAGTGATGCCAGAAAATGTCTCCTGGTACTTGACCTCAATGCCTCTTTGGATCTACACACGAAAATCTTTATCACCAAGGCACTGTTCCAAGCTAAAAGGATTTTAACCCTCCACTGGAAAGATATAGCGCCTCCCTCTATCCAAGAATGGAAAAAAGCAATGGAGGACCTAGCTTCACTCGAAAGAACCATACTGGACAAAAAAGGACAGATGCTGAAATACATCCAAATCTGGCGTCACTGGGCAGACAACATATAACACTTAACTCTAGTAAACCTACCACAAACCCTACCCCACAAACTATAACCCAAAACAGGCCAACATGGTACTTATAAGGGGAGTTATGCTAGAGGGAAAACCCTTGCATGAAAATAGTATAAATGATTGTAAGTCTGAAATATTATAAGCTTGTTTACTTTAATGCACAGTAATTACTGCATGTATGTACCCTGCAAAACTATTCAATAAAAACAACGTATTGAGCAAAAAAAAAAAAAAAAATCTAGCAGTACACTGGTAACTGTAGAAATGTGTTTATTTAGCCTTTACACATGTACAAAGGTAAACCATTTCACAGCAATTCTTCTATTTATTTATTTACCGTGCGTTCCAACGTTTCGGGCCCTCCTGGGACCTTTAAGGTCCCAGGAGGGACCGAAACGTTGGTTAGTCTTATTGGCTAACTAAGATCATAGCAAGCTTTCAGAACATCAGCTTGAAAAGGAACTAAAATGTTCTGAAAGCTTTCTATGATTATCTTAGTTAGCCAATAAAGGTATCACCATTATACCACTTTTGTTATTTTTTATTTCAAAAGGGTTACCCTGTAAACTTGCTGAAGACAAAGCTTATTTGAGTGTGATATACAGTAAATCACATTTGAGTGTGAAATAAATGGACATTTATTCAACTGCTGTGGTGTGGCCTTAGCGCATGGGCGATCCCTTATCCCCTGAACTGGTGCTCGGATGTTGGCATATGCACTACAGAAAAGGCCACTTTATTTTACCTGTGACCTTTGAAAAACTATAGCTCTCTGTTGCAATAGAGGAGTTGGTGCACCTGTTGGCAAGTGCCACAATCCAACTTCAGCAGAGTGTTACAGTTCAGCAGGAAACTTCAGGTGCTCAGTTAAAGCTACTGACTGAGGCAGTGCAACAGCTAACTCATGGGAGGGAGCAAGCAGCCATCACCCCAGGTAGTCAAGGGGTTACCGGGGCAAGTGATTACCTACAGAAATTAACCCCCAGTGATGATGTTGAAGCATTTCTAACTACTTTTGAGAGAACAGCAGAAAGAGAGGAGTGGCTCCAGGATAATTGAGTTGGCTTCATTGCTCCTTTCCTGTCTGGTGTACATCAAAAGGCTTACCTTTCCGCTCAGGATGCCATGGACTATAAACGGCTTAAAGGGGAGATTCTGGCTCGCCTTGGGGTAACTACAGCAGTTAGAACCCAGCGGGTGCACAACTGGACTTTTCAAGCAAAGCTTTCCCTTCATTCCCAGATGCATGATCTGGTACAGCTAGTGACCAAATGGCTGCAGCCTAAATCCCTGTCGGGCCCCCAAATTGTGGAGTGGGTTGTGTTGAACTGGTATTTTCAGTCTCTTCCCTTTGACCTCTAGAGGTGGGTGTGCAACAGAGACCCAAAAACAGCAGAGCAACTAGTCGAGATGGTGGACTACACTACTACTACACTGTAGCCGAGGAGCTACTTGCCCCTGCCAGTCGCCGTGCGTCTGCTTCTTCACGTGAGATGAGATCACCTACAACCTCAAGAAGAGGGCCTCTGCGGACCCCTGGAACCAGCATGAAGGACAGCGAAAGGGTATCTTCAGTAGCTCCTCCTGTATCAGAGCCAGGCCCCACAACACCCCAGAGGTCTGGGGGTGTGCAGTGTTGGCAGTGGGGACACATTCGGGGGGACACATTCGGGCTTAGTGTCCCTTACAGGAGGAACCAATGCATTGTAGTGCCCTGCAGAGAGTATCCTTTTATGCTCAACAGGTTTGCATTGCATGCCCAGCGGTGTCTGAGGGGTGTTTTGAATGTAAAGTTTATGTGAACAATGTTCCTGGTAAAGCCATGTTAGACAGGGTGCAAAAACTCTTAGTGTAATTTGCATACATGGGGACACTCGCACATATCCACTATTGCCAGTGACAATTGGCACTGCTTGCGGCACCGTTACTCATGAGATTGGTGTGGTAAAAAAACTGGTGCACCAGGTTATCCTTGGGGAACTGTGGGGGAAAAGTACAAATGAAATGAGTCTGAACCAATACAGAGTTACAGGTAAAAACAACACTTTCACTGCACCCTTACCAGAAGGGGAACATGTGGAACCGTCAAAACAAAATGTTTTGAATCATGAAATGTTAAAAAGTGTACCTGATGAATAGGTTGTGTCTGAGGATTCAAGCCAGGAGACTGAGCTAACCTCTGGGGGGAAGGGGGGAATTTTTCTCTGACTTACAAATGTCATAGAGCACTGAGCCCAATGAAAAGGTCTGGGTAAAACCATATTGCATCCCTAAAGCTTGCAGACGAGCAGTGACGTATGAAATAACAAAAATGTTGGAATTTGGAGTCACAGAGTGACTGGTCAAGTCCAACTGTACTAGTCCCCAAGCCCAATGGGACTATACGGTTTTGTAATGATTACCGGAAGTTGAATGAGGTATCCAAATTTGATGCCTACCCTATGCCCCGGGTTGATGTACTTATTGAGAGGTTAGTACCAGCCAGGTTTATCACCACCCTTGATCTTACTAAAGGGTATTGGCAAATACCTATAACCCGAGAGGCTAGGGAGAAAACTGCCTTCTCCACCCCAGAAGGGCATTTTCAGTATAAAAGGATGCCTTTTGTGATTCAGACTGCCCCAGCTACCTTTCAACGGGCAATGGACAAATAATAGCTCTCCCACTTTAAGTTCATATCAGCTTACTTAGATGACATTGTAATTTTTAGTACTGATTGGGAATCCCAACTGCCAAAAGTCCAAGCAGTGCTAAACTCCTTAAAAACAGGTAGGTTCACCGTAAATCCAGAAAAATATGCTATAGCGATGGAGGAAGCCCGATACTTAGGGTACATTCTAGGAAGGGGAATGGTAAAACCCCAATTAAACAAAGTGGAGGCAATTCTGAATTAGCCTCAACCACTAACTAAGAGACAGGTAAGGGCCTTCTTGGGCATAGTGGGCTATTACAGACGGTGTGTGCCCAATTTTGTTACCCTGGCTGCTCCTTTGACAGACTTGACTCAGGGCCAGAAGTCTGTCATGATAAAGTGAAATGACAATGCAGAACAGGCCTTTAAAGAACTTAAGTCTACATTGTGCCAACACCCCATCCGATGTTGGCCTTGGGGATGTGCTGTCGCAGAATGTCAATTGGGGAAGAACACGCAAAAGCCTTCCTCAGTAGGAAGTTGACTCCTGCGGAGAAAAATTATACAGTAGTTGAAAGGGAGTGCCTAGCCATAAAGTGGGCCCTGGACTTCTTACACTAATACCTTCTTGGAAGGAGATTCCGTTTGGTCTCAGACCATGCACCCCTGACCTCAATAAGAAACAATAGGGATGCCAATGCCAGGACGACAAATTGGTTCTTAGCCCTCCAAGATATCTGGTTTACTGAAACTACATCGAAATGCAGATGCACTGTCCCGGGTACATTGTTTAGGAACCTGTGGTGTTGAGGCAGAGGGGGGGGGGGGGGTATGTACAGGACTCCTGGATGATAGGTATATTTCCCCTTTATTGTTATACTTGCTGAAGACAAAGCTTATCTGAGTGTGATCCAGAAATAAATGGACATTTATTCAACTGCTGTGGTGTGGCCTTAGTGCACAGGCGATCCCTTATCCCCTGAACTTTACAACATATATATGTAACCCTATCCTCACCGCTTATGGCACTTTTGACAGTGTTACACTCCACGTGTGGCGCTTACCTGATGGCACGGGACAAACCTGAATCACTCCGCAGTGGTATTGGGAGAGACTGGGTACCTAGTACTTATTAGCACAGTGCCTCCACCTAGTGGGATCCGGGAGTGCCCGGGTGGCCCCACTAGGAACAATAATAATGCACACACAGTACTTGATAAACGAAATAACTTTTATCTGAAATAAAGGGGAAACTAATACACATAACACTCCTATCAAAGTGGCAATAAGGGCCTTACTAAATATCTGTGCCAGCGCAAGCTATCTCACTAACTATGTAAAGTCTTTAGCTCAGTCCAAAGGAAACAGTCTATATACTGTAAATCTTCAAGTGCTCCTTTATTACGGTCACTTTAATTATACTCACTCCAGGGATCTCTGTGGCTGCTTCACACAGAACCTTCAGGCGAGTCCAGCACTTACAGACATGCAGTGCGACTACTAGCCCTTTTAGGTACTCAGATGGGATTCCCCTGCAGGTGTTTGTTCCTCCAATCAGGACTCCTCACATGATCTCTGTCTCTCCAGGTACAGGATCTGCCTTCCCTGTACCAGCCTGTTCCTAAAGACAGCTTCTTCTTGTGCTGCTCCTCTCTCTGAGCCCACTTGCAGCTTCTGGAGCTCTGGAACTTTCTTTCTCCTCCTCCTGACTTCCTCTGCCAGGCTTTCCAGCTTCCTTTTCCTTTCTGTGGCTCCCAGGCTGCTTTGCAACTTCCTGCAGCCCTGAGCTTGCTGTTCAGCTTGTTGCTAGGCAGCAGCTCACAACACACAGACTCAGGCTCAGTGCCTGCTCCCCTACAGGGAACAGCTGCAGGAGGGGGGTAAGTGCAGGGACCCAGCACTACCTCCCTACATATATACATTTTTTAAAAGATTATGCGAACTCCCGGCTCAATTAATCCACTTTATTGTAAATAACTACATGATTAGTACATCAACGTCTTGGTCCTGGTCTAGGACCTTGTTCACAAAGTCATACCCTAAATACAAATCCACTCAATTAAACTTTATATACAAAATTAACCCCACCCCCATGACTCGTATCAGCCATTTAGTCCCACTGCCCCTGACGAGCATAACATACAGTATGCTTTAATCAAGGGAAGTAGGACTATTGCCTGCACAGCAGATAATACATACATGATTATACACAAATAAAGAATACATTACTTGTTAAAATACATTATAATAAATCTGATCTCTAAAAAGCAGTTAAGGGAACAATACTCATTTAGTCCCTTCGGTGAAAAAGTAGCAAGTTTCTTAATCCAAAAAGATTCACGCTGCAGCAATAATCTAGATCTGTCTCCTCCGCGTCTAGGCATTGGTACATGGTCAATGGCCTATATACCTAAATGTGGGCAATCTATGACCCAATTCCAAAAAATGCTTAGCTACAGGTTTCAGTTATATTATTCCGGTAGGCTGTATTAATAGCTGATCTATGGGCATCCATACGTAGGCGTAACATAAGATCAGTCTTGCCTATGTATGAGAGCCCACATGGACACGTAATATTACGTGTGTGGTAGTGCAAGTGATGTGATGCCGAATCTTGAACCGCTGTCCCGTATGGGGGTGTGTAAAACTCACCCCTGGTGTCATATAGCGGCAAGATATACATGTTGGGCATCTAAAGCAGCCCAATTTGTTGTTTTTCAACTATGTTGAGGGGCCCTTATCTGCTAAATAACTCCTGACGGGATCGCTAACCACCAAAAGATCTCTTAAATTCTTACCTGTACAATACCCAACGATGGGAGGGTTAGGACACAGTTTCGCCCAATTTTCACGCAATGTTTTTCCCAAATTCTGTTATACTATTGTATTGAGTGGAGAAAATTAAACAGTTTTTTTCTAACTCTCATCTCATTAAGTTGCTGTTCACACACACACACACACACACACACATATATATATACATACATACATACATGCACATATGTATGATCACTAACATTTTTTTTATGCAACCGCGCCCTTTTTTTGACACAACATTGTCTCTTTCTTCTTCCAGCCTTTTGATGCCTTTTCTACTTTTTTTGCATCATATCCCCTATATATCAATCTTTCCTTTATAATGTTGGCCTGTGGTACAGTTGTTTGTACAGTCTGTACAACAGTTCAGTATTATAATGGAGCCTTCTAAGGGTTAAAGACAGATCTTTTGAGTTTGATGAGGTAAGTGTGCTAAAGGAATAGTAACAGTAGGCATATATAACCTATTGTTCCCATATATATTTTTTTTCCAAAACGTTACTATAGCTTGTATAAAATATCTGCTGTGTAGCAATAGGGAACAGGCGTTTAAGTACAGATTACAGGTCTTGAAGAAACATATTTTGACAGAATGCATGAGTTAATCACATTGCTTCAGCATAATCCTGTACTCACTGGTGTAACTATAAAGGAAGCAGACCCTGAAGCCCCCCCCCCCATCACTTCCTCTTTAATGTTTGCTTTTAATCCCTGCTTAACGAACAGACACACTCCTCCTCCTTTTCTATTCCCCCTGTCCCTCTGAAACAATGTATAACCCCCAATATTAACTTCCCAGTCATGTGACTCGTTCAACCAAGTTTCAGCAACGCTAATCACGTCATATTTCCGCTCCAATGCCAGTACCTCCAGCTCTCCCATTTTACCAGTCAGACTCCTTGCATTGGTAAACATACATTTAATACTGGTACCGGCGTGAGAATGACGTGTACACAACTTATGGGCCTCCCTGCCATTATCAGTTTCCCGAAGCAAGTCTTCTCCCTCATTTTCCCTTACTATGCCCCCTACCTCATCTATCCTGTCTACCACAAAATTAACTGCTGCACCCTCCCCCCCCACACTCCTAGTTTAAAATCTCCTCCAACCCTCTAGCCATCTTTTCCCCCAAAGCAGCTGCCCCATCATCATTTAGGTGCAGCCCATCCCTGGCAAAGCCCTCCTCCCTGCACCAATCTCTCAGCCACGCATTAATCTCCCTAAGCCCCCGCTGCCTCGTTGCTCGTGGCACAGGTAATATCTCTAAGAAAATTACCTTGGAAGTCCTCGCCCTCAACTTCTCGCCTAGCTTTTTAAAATCGTTCTTGAGGACTTCCCCCCCTCCTCTAACTTTGTCATTGGTACCCATGTGTACCAAGACTGCCGGGGGTCTTCCCTAGCCCCTGCCAACAATTTGTCCACTCGTTCCACCACATGCCGAACCCTAGCACCAGGCAAGCAACACACAGTTCGGCATGTAGGGTCTTTGCGACAAATTACCCCATCCACCTTTCTAATAATTGAATACCCTACAACTATAGCCTGCCTTCCCTTCCTAGCACTACTCCCCCCACCTGTAGTAGAGGTGCCAGCTCCCAGGGTGTTCTGAGAGTCAGCCTGCTCCATACATGCTAGCTCAGAGCTGTCTTCCCCAGCATCTTCACCTAAAGCGGCAAATCTGCTGGTTTGTACAAGCTGTGAACCAGCCCCCCTACCCTTCCATCCCCTACTGCCCCTCTTAACTGTCACAAATTTGTCTCCCTCTATAAACTCCACTGTCCCTTCTCCACCCCCCACTACATCGGCCCTTGCCAGTGGTTGCTCAGTGAGCCTCCTGTTCTCTCCCATGTTTGCAGCTGCCCTCAATGCTGCCAGTACCCCCCTTAGATTCTGCACCTCAGATTCCAAGAGGAAAACCCACCTGCATCACAAGTAAATGCTGCATGGAACTGCTGCTCCAGGACCACATACATGCGACAAGATACACACTGAGTAACACCAGCAATCATACTGGAACTCAGTTGCCACTGGGTACTTACAGTCTCCCAAGTGCAATCCCTCGTATAGTGCCTTTTTAGATTTAAACA